>NC_138770.1:595875445-596455445 GCF_965119305.1 Pelophylax lessonae | reverse complement strand
TGTGCAGCCAATAATTTTCCATTTGGCTCAAATTTTCCATCAATGGATGTCAGGGAGGGTGTCTACAGGACCACCCATGAGGTGAATTTCGTCTGGTTCACTCAGTGTAAGGACATCTTTAAATACATTTTATAATGCTGGAGCTGAAGGCTGTTGTATTACCAAAGCAGACAGTGCCTGCACAATTACACTAACAATAGTGATACATAAAAGCACATGTAAACTGTCCATCATTAATGAATTTGGGTGTCATAGGGAGCAACAGGAGTAAAATAGTATTACAGGAGGACTTAATAGGATGAGGCCTTGTCTAGGAATTGCCAAATATATAATATAAAAAAAAAAATATGCTCAGATCCAAACAGGATATACAAATACATATACTGTATATGCAACACTAGCTAACTAATAATCTCAATTAAAATTGATTTAAACCCAGTCATAAAAAAACATAGTAGATCATTTCAAAAAGTGTTTTAAATCTTTTTAAATATGTAGCTTTTATTATTGGAATCCCTGTTGATCCTACCATGAAAATCCTTGTTCAGGCGATTCTTGTTATGGGGTAAAAACTGTCTCCCAATTGCGTCCCATGCCGCATGCGGTCCTGGTGAAAACTACCAACGCCTGTGCTAAAACACACTGAGTAGGCATGGTCCACTCTGGTCTCCATGTTCCATCTTCTTATCACTATTAGGAAGTTGATCGTGAACACTGATGTGGGACCAATGCAACAGCATGCAAAGAATGGTTAAAAACAGGATTTTGTGAACATAAAAATGACAATTATTATTTATGATATGCTGTATAGTGGTTTAGTCAACACAGTCATCACTTAGATCCACTTTAACTATAAGTCAAATTATATTACCAAAATTGTTTTCTTTATTAAAGAGTAGAGAACGGTTAGAACCTCTGTCAATTTTATTTTTGTTTGTTCTTTTTTTTCCAGTTAATATCCTATTGGGGAGAATTCCTAGAGAATCAAAAGGCAATGAGAGGACATTTGACCAGTAGGAAAATCTCCCAATCTGAAAATGGCCCTAAATGGGTTTTCTTATTGAGAAATTTACCATTATATCCTGTCCTGGTGACTATTGAAAACCTTTGGTGGTTAAGTTTGCATATCAAGATGAGAAAGCGTCCCTGTGGATCCTTTATGTCAGAGATGTGGCGAAAAGGGACTCTGTTGTTGATAGCAATCAGAGTTCCGCAGGTTTTCTTCGGGCCATTAGCCATGAAGATATGGGCGTAGTGTTTATATTGGAATCGAGGATACATTGGAGGCCCTAAAATACATCTCCTTTGAAATCTTTAGCTTCTTTCATGAAGGTAGACCTTTTGAATGGAATATTGAGACCTTTGACATTATGCAAAATACATTTTAAAGGCATGTGTAACGGTTGAGGAACCTTTTGGTAGTCACATGATATCCATCATTTTCAGAGTTCTGTAGATGTGGTGGTCTCGGGGCATGAAGGAGTTCAACTGTAGGTTCAGGAGAAAGTACAAAGGTGTTGAGGCAATTGTTGGTGCTGCTCCAAATAGATGGTGGCTGATAGGAGTTTTGGTAATCCAGAGATTTGAATAGTATGTCTGTCCAACGGGGATAAAGGCCGGTAGGGTGGGTTGGAGGAGGTAGGGAAGGGTAAAGGGGAAACAGAACAAAAAAAACATGCTAAAAAGGATGGTAAAATGGTTAGCCTTGGCTGCTGTGTTAATAGGGAGTCCATAGAAGAGGGATGAGTAGGTAAGTTGAGGAATGGGGTCAACCAGCGGGCAGAGGGCGAGGGCTCTTGAGTGCAGTGGGGAGAACAACAAATGTGGGTCTGTGACTTCCGTGAGGCGCTTTAGAGTCGAGATAGGAGTCAGCGGGAGGTTGCAGGTGAGTTGGAGGTGTTGGCTGGGTTATCATGGCTTCAGAGGGGAGTAGATGTCATTGTGTGAAAAAGTGCAGCCCCTTTTCTATGTTAAAGATGGGGATGTTTTTCCCATTCCAGATCACCAGTAGCTTGGTAGGTAAACCCCACTGATAGGGAATCTTATTGTTTTGGAGAATTTTTGTCAGGGGGCCAAGTTTTTTCCTATTTACGTTTTTTGGGGTATATCTGTATACAGGGAAATAAATGCAATTTCTTCAGGAAGAATAGGGTTTTGTTTAGCCTCTCTCATAACCCAGTCCTTCATGTGGAAAAAATGTAGGCGAGCCAGAGTGGTTTGGGAATTCTGTGGGCTCTGTCAATACAGAGTTCCAAATCGCTCAGTGAGGGTATCAATGATTTCATGAAACGCTATAAAAAATTGGTAAGTTCAGGAGGGGGTATGGATTCAGGGATCCCCCTAAATTTAATATTGTTACTTCTAGACCGGTTCTTTAGGTCAGCTATTTTAGTCTGTAATCTCTGTATTTCGGACTCTAGGTCAGTATATGCGTCCACTATTTCATTGTATGCGGTATATAAATCTGTCATCCTATTTTCAATGTGGTGGATCTTTTTAGAATGCTTGTGGACCATGTCATTAATTTTTGTGAGCATTTCTGAGAAATCAGAGAACAGCATGTTACTGAGGGATAGCAGCATGCCGTTCATGGTATTTTCTGTGATGGGGTGGTTAGCTGCAGGGAATGCCTTTAATAGGGGTCCCTGTGAAGTGAGTGCATTTCCTCCTCCACTAGAATGGATCAGTAAGGGGAGAGGGTGATCCTCTTCTCTTCTTTGTCTAGATTTAACAGGGCTACTAGTAGTGGAATTAGAGGGGGGGGGGGGGGGGAGAGCTCACCTGATGCTTGGTCGGTGCTCTGGTTTAGTGGTGTGCAGGCTCCAATATGTGCTCCATCTGTTCCTGCCCAGATGATGCCGGCACCATCTTGGCTGTCTCATGGTCCGGCCACTGGGAAGAAATCTGTAAGCCTCTGTGGAGGTTTATTCTGCTTCCTCCGCTTGGACATGGTCCCTGGGGTCCGTGGATGTTTAGGGAGTGTTTTAGGTGGTGAATCTGCTGCTTCTCTATCCCTGGATGCCGCTGTTATGCCTCATGGATACCGGGCTCAGAGCTATGTAGCCATCCGCTCTGCTGGACAGCGACTATTAGAAAACTTTGGATGTGCCATTATTTTCTGTCCTGTTAACAATAGTCACCAAACCAAAAAGAGGGGTGAATCTTCCCAGTGGGGACATAGTCCAGTCTGAAACACAAATATATGTCTATATGTCCTATTTCAATCTGCACAGCCAAAAATGAATAAAGAAAAATTATGTATTAAATATACTATGTTGCCAGCTATAACACTACAAGGTGATTTCACCCCATCTTCTACCTCAAATTATAATTGAAATTAAGTGAAGCACAACACTCCTGCTACAATACCGTAACTAGTATTTAAAAAAAACAACATACTGAATATAGTCTGTGCATAAATTGTAAGTAATTAAATAATTAAAATAAATAAAAAACAGTCCTGCACCCAACAGTGCACTGTGTTTAATCTATGCAATTCTTCTCATGAATAGTGCTCATCCACCACCAGGTGCAAAACCTGCTCACCTTCAATACAATCAAAACACACTCATCTGTGCCCTCCAATTGATATTGTTTTAAAAAAACAGCAGACCTTTACTCGTTCCCCCCAGACTCTGGATGTCGACTCCTATTATTTACACATCAACTCGTATGGCATCCACCATTTATTAAATGGGACAAAAAAGGCAACAACATAGTGCTCTTTATTAAAAAAGATTTATTATCCCCTATTGATTAAAAACACTTACAGGTAAAACCATAATAATGCGCTTTCAAATCAAACTGCCAGCCAGCTCACCACTACACTCATACTGTGGTGGCGGGATGAGGTCATGGGCTCAGCTCCTAGACACGCTGCACCCACTGATTGGGCTTCCTCAGTAAGTGGGGAGCTGAGTCATCCTAGCCCTTATATAAGCATAAGCTGCATCTCCTTGGTTACATCCGACACACTGCATTCAACAGAAACCAGAATTGACGTGCCCACTCAAGATGACTCCACTCAATCCCGGAAGCCATACTACATACAGATATACTACTTGGGGACACTAATTACACCCACTATACCATTAACAGTACCTACAAATTTTTTCCCATTGATGGATAGATAAATGGAGTGACACATCCAGATGCCGTGCTGCATTTTAAAGCACATTGTTACTGGTTTTCCTGTAAGTGTTTTTCAGGTTGTACAGAACTGCAGATTGTGTACAGCATTATACTTTATTAGTAACAGCATGCAAGACACTGATCCTTCTACAGACCAATAGCATCTTAAACTGGCCTTATACTAGTAGATTTTCAAATGAAAGTTTGCATGAACATTTGTATGAAAATTAATACGTAAATTTTCAGAAAGACTTCAGTCACACCGAATTCACTTGAAGCCGCACTATTTCAAAGTCTCATGTTAGAGCAACTTCAGGTGTGATTTGGAAGACATCTGTGTGGCTTCATGCACAGATGTCAATGCAAGTCAAGCTAAAGTAGTGCAAGAACTACATTTAAAATAGTTGCACCGTTTTGACTGCTCCAGTTGCAGACAATAGGATGTGACTTGTCATGTGATTTGATACTATCAAATCGCATGACAAGTTACACTAGTATGATCGAGGACCTAAACCAACAACATGACAAATGTCCTTCAAAATTTTGTTTGCTTTTACCATTCAATTTTGGAACGAATGAACCACATACACTGTTAGAAATTAGTTTGTTCAAGAAAAATTTTCCATTCTGTTCCTTTGAATTCTCTTGTCATTACAGTGAAAATAAAATGTTGATTTGACCCCACTAATGGTTAGAAAATCAAACAAAGGTTCTTTAAACAAAAATTCCTAACAAAATTCTACAAGTGTACAGTCATCTCTAGTCTCCAATGAATATTCACAAGTTGTGGTATTTTAGGTCAGTGTAAGGTATAGACCAAGGATCCTCAAACTACGGCCCTGCAGCTGTTGTGGAACTACACATCCCATTGTTAAACTCTGGCATTCACAGACATGACTAGGCATGATGGGAATTGTAGTTCCTGAACAACTGGAGGGCCATAGTTTGAAGACCTCTGGTACAGACACTATCCCTTGCTCTCGAAGTTTAGCAGCCACCTTTTGAAGATACTCTATACACATGCACTGGCAAACAGGTGTCCCCTTATGAAGAAGATTATATAACTGTAGCTTCAAAGTGGTAAGTTATGGCTAGCAGGTGGACTGGAAATTCAGGGACTGCTGGCCAAAGGGTTTACAGGGAGAGTAATAAATAAACTAACCAGAGTCAAAAGCCATCCGGCATAAATGGAGCCAAAGGAGACAGAAGAAGACAGAAGCATAGTCAATAAAATACCCACAGGTTGTTGTCAGGGGTAACAAGATGCAACATTTATAAAGCCCAGGCAGAATCCAGAATAACCAAGCCACATTCATTTTAATGAGAGAATAAAAAAGAATTGCAAGGGGCAGGGGAAGCCGGTAACATGACCTGTCAAAAACATATGACTCCAAAGGACACAAAGGTTCAATAGTGCCCCCTGCATTTCATGAATCACACCTTAAACAGGCACAGTGTGCAGTAAATGCTATAATGTTCTTCTAAGAGCAGTTACAGGTGTCAACCTACTGTTATGAATGGGTCCTAAAATCAGGAATCACTGCAAAAACATAGCATGCCAAATTCAAGCAAAGTCAAACTGAGAACAGCAAAGGGTCAGACCCATAAGCTGGTAAAATCTGTAAAGAGTAAACAGAGTATGGTAAGAGGTATCCTTAAAAACTAGGTCTGACCAATCAGGATATACACCAACACCCTTAAACCACTTCAGCTCCGGAAGGATTTACCCCCTTCCTGACCAGTTCATTTTTTGCAATACGGCACTGCTTGTTTTTACTGCCAATTGCGCGGTCGCGTGACACTGAACCTAAATAAAAATGTATGTATGACAATTTTGAAAATGTACTTTCTGCTATAAAACACATCCAATAAAAAAAAAAAAATGTCAAAAATCTAATTTCTTCATTAATTTAGGCTAATATGTATTCTGCTACATGTTTTAGGGGAAAAATCCCAATAAGTGTATATTGATTGGTTTGTGCTAAAGTTATTGCATCTACAAACTATGGGATAGATTTATGGACTTTTTATTTTTTTTATTGTTTTTACTTTTAGTGGCAGCGATCAGCAATTTTTAGCGATTTTAGCGGGACTGTGACATTGCGACAGACAAATCTGACACTGGGTGACACTTTTTGGGGACCAGTGACACCAATACAGTGATACATTTTAAAAAAAATGCACTGTCACTGTATAAATGTGCTGGATTACACAGAGGAGGAGACGGAACACCACTTATCCGTGGACCTTATGATCGCTAGTTAGCTATAAGCTATATTCTGGAGTGAGGAGAGCTTTATTCCCAACGCCTAATACATTTGACATCTGGTAAGCGGCTTTTCAGTGTGCACTGCTCACACGCCGGGTGAAGGTGCATGGGAATATAAGTTGTTTTTATTGCATGTGGACCACTCACGCTTCTTATATATATTTATCTGGTAAGAAGATTAACCTGTTGGTGGTGGGGATCGTCTCACGTGGATGTCACATTTATTGAATTGAGTTGCAGCACTATATATCATCACAGAAGTTTAACAGAACATTTTTGCACGTTGCTATTTGCATATTGATGGACTATACTTTTGGACCCCTTTTTTTCACATATATGATTTATTTGCACTATTGTGGTATATTGTCATATGTTTATTGATTTAGGATATAACTTAAGTTTAGCGCACCAAACATTTCACAGTACACTGTATAAATGACACTGGCGGGGAAGAGGTTAACATCAGGGGTGATCAAAGGGTTAAGTGTGCTCCTAGGGAGTGATTTCTAACTGTGGGGGGAATGGATGTACTAGAGGAAAACAGAGATCGGTGTTTCTGCTTAGCAGAAACACAAGATCTCCAATCCTCCTCTGTGACAGAACTGCGGTTTGCTTTGTTTACATAAGCAGACTGCCATTCTACCTCTCCTCCAAATGATCGACGGGTCCCAGCGGGTCCCGGCGGCCATCGCGGGCCCAGATTTTGTGCACAAAATCACAGCTACATGATTTTGCCCAGCCAAGCAGCCCTGCCGCAGTATATATGCAGCAGACGGTCCGAAAGTGGTTAATGAAATAGTGGGTATGATTTACTAAAACAATAAAGTGCAAAATCTGGTGCAGCTTTATATAAAAACCAATCAGCTTTCAGGTTTTTTTTTGTCAAAGCTCAATTGAACAAGCTGAAGTTAGAAGCTGATTGGCTACCATGCACAGCTGCACCAGATTGTTCACTCTCCATTTTTTTTGTAAATCAACCCCAGTGTGCTTAGCAAAACCCCTGTACAGCTTGCCTGATAGCAGAAATAGGTACAGCTAATGAGGCACATTCAGCAAAAACAGATAGAAGGGGATCAAAGGTATATGGTGGGGAGGAAGCCAAGAGCGTGCCCCAGTGAGTACAGACCTACATCCATCTGCTCAATGCCTGTCTGAGCCACAGAAAGCTGACTGCAAACTGCGAGGTTGTGTAACCACCTGGATGAATGAATAGACTGTAGGTAAATAACTGACAGACTGGTAATTTAAAGCAAAGTGGATTGGGTGGATTGCATTCTTTTAAATTGACCTTGAAAGCACACAGTGAGAACCTCCTGTCTATATAAAAAAGGTTATCAAAAGTTTGGTTTTACTGCATACAATATCATATTGATGTCTTGAACCTACATAGCTGAGATACTCACAATCTGGATCATTTAACTGCTACAGGAACAGTTCTGTTATAGTCTGTAGGGAACCTTTCTGATAACTTGTATAGTGAGATAGCCCACAGCAACCAATCAGCAGTTAGCGTTGATCGGTAACATGCTAGGAAGACAAATGTAAGTAATAAAAACAAGGCTGTAAGTGGTTGCTGTGGAATACTCTATAGTCTCCAAATCTCTTTTTGGTTGCTGTGGAATTTAATTTTCCTGTAACCGCTAGTTTTTCTTTAGATCTATAATTCTTTGTATTACAAGGAGGGATGATTGGGCCATTAGAAAGTTAATGAGTACACACGCTCAAACAAACAAAATGCGATCTTCAATAGAATTGTAACCCGTTACATGAATTTATCTCTTCTATACAAAAACTGTGATTTTTCACAACTAATAGCAGCACAATCGCCCACATACACAAGCACATTAGGAATTAGACAGTTTATTGTTTTATCCTTCACTTTATCCATCTGCATGTTAGAAGCTTTTCTATTACAAAAATAAATACATTTAATTAAAATACACATTAAAAAAAAAAAAAAAAAAAGACTTAATAACATAATTGATCCAATCGCTAAAACAATATCTTTCTTTTTAGTTACATACCACAATTAGGGGTTATCCCAAAATACTTCATAGTACTTCAAGATGCTTTCAGTGCTTATACCTGCTGTAGTACTGGATCTGAGCCAGAATTTGGGGAGTTTATATACATGAGTAGTCAGGCAGGACCAGTGATGATAGAGAGAGTAGAGGTGTTAAGGGATTCATTGGTACTAAGAAGTTTGGGCAAAAGGGGTACAGGCAATACAAGTCACACTCACAGGACAACACTCACAGGACAAGTGAAGAAGCAGAGCAGGCATTGTGTAGGAGAGTATTGTGTAGGAGAGTATTGAAGATAAGCAGCATATAAATAAACTTTGAGACAGATTTCGGAATGGGAAGGGAGTAGAAAAGCGAGTACACCTAGCATTATAAAAAAAAAAACTCTGGAAAACAATAAGGGAAAAGAAGGGGACCCACAGACAGAGAGTGAAAGTGTCATGAATTGGGCTACAGAGGGAAGTGTCATTGACAGGCATGCAAGGGCAGAGATTTAGGGCAGACTCTTCCCTTCAGCCAGTCACCTTTGGGGATGGTACCCTGCCTGGTGGCGTGGTAAGTTTTTGCCACCGAAGTAGCCGTTAGGGATGAGAATCTTATCTTTGATGAGAATCTGGTCTGGATGTAAAGGGGATCCTAAAACAAAAAGAAAAACAATGGGGCGCCCCTGGCAAAGCACCATATCCCCAAAAGGTAAGGACAAGGGCCTCTTCTCCACAACCCTAGACTGGTGGTTGCGGGGGCTCTGTGGGCAAGAAAGCTTATCGGAATCTGGATACCCAGATACCAGCCCTGCCTATGTGAATAAGTAAGGAGTATAAAGTGCTCCTACTCATTCACAAAAAAGTGTCAACAGTAAATAAACACACTTTTTGACAAATCCTTTAATTGAAAAAAAGACCAATCAATTGTCAATCAAGTCTTCCAGTAATAAATGTTTCATTTTTATTTTTACCTAAATGGGGATCTGGTTTAGACCAATGAAATCTAAAATAAATTCTAAAAATATTATACATGTTATATGCAGTGTTCATTTCGTCAACGAAAATGTTTTCGTCATAATTTTCGTTAGCGGCATTTTTGCAGTGATGAAAACTAAACGAAAAGTACACCACATTTTCATCCACTGCGAAAACTATGATGAAAATCAATTTCTTTTTTCATTAACGAATGAAAACTAAATGAAAATGTGAGCCAGAGACGTTTACGTTTGTAACTTCCAGTTTCCACGGAGCTCCACCTGCTTCCTCTGGATGGAGCCTGGCATTTGTAGATAGGAGGCTGACCTAGCGGATGGTTAGACCATCAGTGGTTGTTATCTACAGCCTAAAGGGGGATGTTCTATTAGGATGTTGGGGGTGGGCTGTGTAGTTAACCCTCTCACACACTGCCTCTGGAGATACACGCCTGCAGGGCTAATTGGATCTCTACTAGTCCAGTGAGGTAAGGGATGTGTGCCACGGAAGATGGACACGGATCCTACCAGGACTGTGAACACACTCACACTTCATACTGATATATCGAGGCCCCCGAAGGAGAGCTCCTTGTCAATAGGCCCTCGCAGCTTGTCCACTACAGGAGAGCAGCACATTGTCTGATTAACCCTTTTGCTGCCAGAGCTGTTTTTGCACCCATGCTTAAAAAATCAATTTAGGCCTGAAGATTACATAACCCCCCCAAAACATTATATATTTTCTGAAAGTAGACAAGTTCATGTAAATGTGCACTGTATGGTGGCATCGTCATGCAAAGAGTTTTTATTTTTTTATTTTAATGTTACACTTCTGTCAAAATAGCAATATTCTTGTAACAAAACTAGGTTTACCTTAAAGACATTATATAATGACTAAATCTGTGTCTGTAGTGCATGTTCAAACCTTAATACCATAAAAAATAACATATTAGATTTTTCATTCCAGGAGTACATAATAAGTTTGAAAATTGTAGAGAAATGCTTAAATAATTCATTAAAATTTAACTAAACCCATTAGATTTTAGTTGTTTAAAATTATTTTGGTCGACTAAAATATACTGGGGATTTTAGTTAACTATAATGTAGGACATCAAAATAAAAATTGTAGCTGAAATTATTTCTTTAAATATCATAAACTGTAAAAAAAAAAAAAAAACTGTATCATTATATTTGGTTCAGTAAAAATTGTGGAACTTTTTTATGCTTATTTGAATTAAATGAATGTCTTATAATTGAATATTTACTTATATTTCTATTATATTTCCTTTGTGCAGCCCTAAGAATTAACTTTATATATTATGTTACAAGTAAAACTTTCTGAAGTACTTACAGCAGTTTATGTCTTATTAAAAGTTTCAATACTCAATTTAAAAAGTGCTGTAAATTCTTTAGTAGAAATATGGATGGCAGGAAGAATGCTGCATCAGCATTTCATGGGTGAATTCATTTCAGACAACAAGCAACAATTTTCCAAAGCTGCCTACCTAGGCAGGGTTTATATCTCACATTAAGTCTGAGCTGACACCAATGTGCTTCCCTGATGTTCAGTTATACATTGATTCAATCATATGGTTACATACGGTATAACAAACTATTTGCTGTGACCTTAGATTCTACTGTTCAGTCAGGGATCTAAGAATAGCTCATGTTGGGGAGAGGTGGGGAATTGCCTTAGGAACAATAGCTAAATATTTCATTTTAGCGTTCTTTTCTATGTAAGATGCCAGATTGTATCAAGTCATTTTCTTAATAAAAGTCAAACCCACACACAAAAGGGGAATTTCCAGTTTGTTGTTATTTAGTAGATATTTTCGTATTCTATATAATATTTTAAATGTCTTTCTACTTCCTTCGGATCTGGAAAAGAGAGCATTCAAGCACTTGACTTAAGAGGTCCCACAGGTTACTAAAGGGGGCAAAGCACTTGACCTTTCTGAAATAAGAAATAGATTGGGCACAGGCTCCTAGAATTTTGAAGATGGTTTGATTTCTTTAAATTCATCCTGAGCCTGCCAAAACCATTTTGACATTTAGGGCTCATTCAGATGGGCGATTTAAGCCTTTCCTCCATTCAGAGCCACGCACCTTGTTGCTGTCGAAAGGCTCTACGTTCAGATCTGTGCACCCGCTCCTGCAAACTTTGACATGCAATTGTGCCTGTGCAGCCGCTGCATGTACATCCACTTCTATGGGCTGCCTGCAGGCAACTCCGAGGTGGATGAACAAGCATCTTCCAGCAACTGACTTAATAGGATAAAAAAAACATATTCTTGCTTGCAAAAGGTCCTTCTCATGGTATTTTGCTGCTGTGCAAACTACTAGCAATGGCATGTTTAAATTATCTGACCTACCTGGGCTACTGTAAACAGGAACTGACTCCCGCATCTCTGATGAACAGCAGTCCAAAATCCTTCTCTCAAAGTGGTTGTAATCTTTACATATGCCCAGTGAAGTGACTAGCCCCAGGTGATACACAGAGATGAAACAAATCCTCCTACCTAGTTGTACCTAGGAGGGCAGAGGCTGAATGGTTGGGTCTGGTAAAGGCTGGTCTCATCGAGTTTTGGAACGGACCCGTTGCGATTTAATGTCGTCGTAAGCGGCCAGATTTACTATGTAAGATGACCTTGTGAAGAATATAATGAGATGAGCCAGCAGAAAGACTACATTTACTCACGCACCTCTTAAGAATACAACAAAGGTTAATCAGGCAATCACTGGAGTACATTGGAGATCCATGCAGGATAGGGGAATTACATGTCCTTTGAGTCTATCTTCATTTGGATGTCCGTGTTCCGGTATCCCTTTCTGAGTAGTGGGTCGGTCTTAAACCTGTGTGAATTGAACCGGAAGGTTTTGTTCTTGGAAAGGATCTTCCCTTACATTGGGGCCAATTTATCCTAAAGGGCTCCCGTTATTTATGCTGATTTCAAATCCTTTCTCTGTTAAGCTGCCACCTGATCTCGGTATGTGGACACCTGGGGGTTGCATGCAGCACTGAATATCGCATGTGGTGTGATTCCATTCAACATTTATCTATTTGAGCTGTTACAAGATTCAACCCGATAAGGACTCAGAGACTTTTGTTTTGAATGCACTTTAAGCATTATGCACTTTTATATATTAGACAAATTGAATCCTATTGTGTTTTAGATATATGCACTGTCATACAATATCAGCACTGGTGTCACTAAGTCAGGGCTCAAAATTTAAAGTCCTGAGCTACTAGCCAGGCCTTAAGGGTTACTCGCCACCAGTTGCCCCATCCAACTCCTACCCTGCCCCTAATTCTGCCCCTAAACACACCCTCATAAATTATCTCATAAAATTACACTGTTAAATGTTTTTGCATTAATGCAGAAGTTACAAAAATAAATATTAATAACAACGTTTTCAGTGCCCATCAGTGCAGCCTAATCAGTGCCCATCAATGGTCTGGAACACCCCAAATCACCCTCCTAGTACCCCCCCCCCCAAATTTCACCTCCCTGAACAAATCCTACCCGTCAAATCCTCCCCCCATCATCATTTTCCCCCCAGCACAAAAAAACCCATTATTCCTACTGGCACAACCCCCCCCCCAAATACCCATTTTTAACAGCCCCAAGACTTCCTGTTCTGGCACAAATCCATCCCCCACCCCATTCTAATAATCTCTTCAAGGACGACCCCCAAATCCCCACTCCTGGCACAAATCCTCACCCACCACCCCCCCCAGCATGAATCACTCCTCCTAGCACCCTCCCCCCCAATTCCCCTGCTAGAAGAAATCTTATATTGTCATCTCTCAAATTCCCCATCCCAGCACAACCCCCCTCCCCCCCATATCGATCCCACCTAGAAGTAACCATCTTCTCCCCACCCCTCCTAGTACAAATACTCTTTGGCGGATTGTCCTTGGGGGGGGGGTAATAAGAGAATTTGTAGCAGGAGGGGTGGGGAGAAGATGATTACTTCTAGGTGGGATCAATATGGGAGGGGGAGGGGAACTGTGCTGAGATGGGGGTGTTGTGCTAGGAGGGGGGGGACTGTGCTGAGATGGGGGGGTTGTGCTAGGAGGGGGGGATTGTGCTGAGATGGGAATTTCGGAGGTGACAGGATAAGATTTGTGCCCCAGTGCAATTCTCCCTTTCCTCCAGCATGCAGACGTCAGATACAGCGCAGCACATCGATCTGTCATTCTCCTCTTCTGAGGCTCCTTCTCCTCTTCATATGTCAGAGCGGAGAAGGAGCCTAAGAGAAGCCGATTCCTATAGCTTTGCATGGACAGCTGGCGGGAGAGATGCGGCTGCAGAAGCAGAAGGGGAAGAAGATTGCGGCTCAGGAATGACACTGGATGTCAGATCGGGACTATACAGAGTTTGTTACCCGCCCCCTTTCCACATTGCTTGCTTTGACTCGGAGGAGAGGGGATAACAAACTCTGTATGACGACCGCTATTGACAGGAGTGGGAAGCCCAGTGAGAAGAGAGAGAGAGCACATCCCGCTCTCTCTTGTCAACTTACAGTATAGTCACAGAAACACTCCTTGCAGCGCCCCCTCCACCTCCCATGACACAGACGCCCAGGGCAGTTGTCCTCCCTCCCACCCACCCCTTGTACCGGCTCTGGCCTTGAGATGATCGGCTTGACCCCTTCCATCAGTACTGCTGGTCGGATAATGTCGGAGCGGCGGATCATCCCGCTGTAACAGCTTGTAATTGCCGGGCGCTCGGTGACATACACAGTCCCACCTCCTAGCCCGTCTTCTTTGATAGATTGCACACATCCTGGTTGGCCAGGTGTTCTGTCTATCAAAGAAGCCGGGCTAGGAGGCGGGACTGTGTATGTTAGCGAGCGCCCGGCAATTACAATTAAAGCTGTTACAGCGGGATGATCCGCCGCTCCGACATTATCCAATCCTTCGGCGGCTTTCCTCTCCTCTCTTCCCCTGACTGGAGCTCGCCCTACATTATTTTCCACTCGCAAAATGCGAGCAGGCGAGTGGAAAATTTGAGGGCTGCACTAAGTTATTATTGTTATGCACTTTAGCACTATGCACCTTTGTGTTTTGGATACATGTATTGTCATATAATTGACATCACTTGTGACAAGGAGATACCATTACTATGCACTTTAGCACTATGCAACCTTTTTTCCTTTGCTAATCGCAGATGGTCACATTGATTTTTTATAATTAGATTTTATTACTCATGTTTGCACATAATTATATGTTTTTTTCTGATTATTATTTGAGTGCACTAGCACACATACACTTTGATTGTACCTGATTATCTGCAGCCATCTGTCCTGTACAGCCTTCTACAATGCACAGATATATTTATTTTTGGTACTTCTATATTGCTGTCAATTTACGCAGCACTTTACATATACATTGCACATTCACATCAGTCCCTACCCTCAATGAGCTTACAATCTAAGGTTCCTAACTCACATTCATATATACACATACAAAGGCCAATTTGGAAAGGATCCAAATAACCTACGAGCATGTCTTTGGAGTGTGGGAGGAGGCCGGGGTGCCCAGAGGAGGCCCATGCAGACACAGGGAGAACATGAAAACTCCAGGCAGGTAGTGTTATGGTTGGGATTTGAACCAGTGACTTGTTTTGTTGCTAGGTGAAAGAGCTATCCACTACACCACTGTGCCGCCCCCACAGATGAAAGGGTTTTTTATCTCAGCAGCACAAAGCAGGATGTGGGGATCTGGCATCACACACACTGTGCCAGGGGCCGACTAGGTTTGCCATTTCATCCCTTTAAACCAGGACAAGTATGAAGTGCAAAAGCATTAGTGCATGTAAATCCAAAGCTATGAAGATAAATCGAAAGACAACCCTGCAATTGATGCATGAAGATCAGCTCATTGAGAAAGTTGAAGACTTTGCCTACCTCAGAAGTGTTATATTTTAAAGTGAGGGTGGTATGGAGAAAGATGTCCAGTGCAGGGTTAGAAAGCCAACAGCTGTTGTACCATTTACATCAAATCTGGTCTATGCCTTCACTTGCTATGACTGTGAACATGCCCCAACACTACAAGATCATTATTCCCACTGCCCTATACACCAGTGAAACTTGGAAAATCACATAAAAAGTGCTCAAAAACTGAACTCATTTAACCAAAGATGTTTGTAGAAAGTTCTGGGCATTACATACAGGGAAAGCATCACAAATAAGGAAACATTGAAATGAAGTAGTATGCAGAAGCTAGAAGGATACTGTCACTGATATGAGGCTACAGCTGGCCAGACATATCCTGTGCCTACCTGTTGCAATGTGCTAGACTCCTCCAACTAGAAGAAAAGGAAACAAGAACCTGGTGGGCTACCTTTAAAACAGATCTAAAAGCCATTGAAGTCCCATGGGATGAGACTGAATCAGCGGCAAGTGACAGAATTAGATGGAGAGCAATTACTGCCAGGAGGAACTAAGTCTAAATAAATCTAAGATTAAATTGGGAGGACTGAGTACTAAGTTTATTCAAGATAAGATCACATCAGAAAAATATAGTGCAACGTTTCGGAGCCGCACAGGACCCCTTCGCCAGGCATGTGATCACATCATCATTTTTCTGATGTGATCTTATCTTGAATAAAGTTTTTGGACTGCTTTTGCAAGATCCTTGGTGTGCTGGCGAATATGTATCTACTTGTAACTAATCCAGTTGCCAACTGGTGATTGCTTCAGCACCCAGTACACACGAGCCTACAAACCAGGAAGGTGTGTGATAGGAATATGAACTATACTGAGTACTAAGTTTGACAGCTCGTTTCTGCACAGTGCAGGAGTTGGTCAGATGAATGATAGCAGGCGCTACTGCCCCAGCTGAGCCCACTCCTCTAGAGTGTCTGAGGTGAGTGCCTTACCTGCCCTCGCGTTAGACCGGCTCCACTTTTTTGTTAGCATATATATATATATATATATATATATATATATATATATATATATAGTATATACAGTGGGTACGGAAAGTATTCAGACCCCCTTAAATTTTTCACTCTTTGTTATATTGCAGCCATTTGCTAAAATCATTTAAGTTCATTCTTCTTCCTCATGAATGTACACATAGCACCCCATACTGACAGAAAAACACAGAATTGTTGACATTGTTGCAGATTTATTAAAAAAGAAAAACTGAAATATCACATGGTCCTAAGTATTCAGACCCTTTGCTCAGTATTTAGTAGAAGCCCCCTTTTGATCTAATACAGCCAGGAGACTTTTTGGGAAAGATGCAACAAGTCTTTCACACCTGGATTTGGGGATCCTCTGCCATTCCTCCTTGCAGATCCTCTCCAGTTCTGTCAGGTTGGATGGTAAACGTTGGTGGACAGCCATTTTTTAGGTCTCTCCAGAGATGCTCAATTGGGTTTAAGTCAGGGCTCTGGCTGGGCCATTCAAGAACAGTCACGGAGTTGTTGTGAAGCCACTCCTTCGTTATTTTAGCTGTGTGCTTAGGGTCATTGTCTTGTTGGAAGGTAAACCTTCGGCCCAGTCTGAGGTCCAGAGCACTCTGGAGAAGGTTTTTGTCCAGGATATCCCTGTACTTGGCCGCATTCATCTTTCCCTCGATTGCAACCAGTCGTCCTGTCCCTGCAGCTGAAAAACACTGCAACAGCATGATGCTGCCACCACCATGCTTCACTGTTGGGACTGTATTGGACAGGTGATGAGCAGTGCCTGGTTTTCTCCACACATACCGCTTAGAATTAAGGCCAAAAAGTTCTATTTTGGTCTCATCAGACCAGAGAATCTTATTTCTCACCATCTTGGAGTCCTTCAGGTGTTTTTTAGCAAACTCCATGCGGGCTTTCATGTGTCTTACACTGAGGAGAGGCTTCCGTCGGGCCACTCTGCCATAAAGCCCTGACTGGTGGAGGGCTGCAGTGATGGTTGACTTTCTACAACTTTCTCCCATCTCCTGACTGCATCTCTGGAGCTCAGCCACAGTGATCTTTGGGTTCTTCTTTACCTCTCTCACCAAGGCTCTTCTCCCCCGATAGCTCAGTTTGGCTGGACGGCCAGCTCTAGGAAGGGTTCTGGTCGTCCCAAACGTCTTCCATTTGAGGATTATGGAGGCCACTGTGCTCTTAGGAACCTTAAGCGCAGCAGAAATCTTTTTGTAACCTTGGCCAGATCTGTGCCTTGCCATAATTCTGTCTCTGAGCTCTTCAGGCAGTTCCTTTGACCTCATGATTCTCATTTGCTCTGACATGCATTGTGATCTGGAAGGTCTTATATAGACAGGTGTGTGGCTTTCCTAATCAAGTCCAATCAGTATAATCAAACACAGCTGGACTCAAATGAAGGTGTAGAACCATCTCAAGGATGATCAGAAGAAATGTAAAGCACCTGAGTTAAATATATGAGTGTAACAGCAAAGGGTCTGAATACTTAGGACCATGTGATATTTCAGTTTTTCTTTTTTAATAAATCTGCAACAATGTCAACAATTCTGTGTTTTTCTGTCAGTATGGGGTGCTATGTGTACATTCATGAGGAAGAAGAATGAACTTAAATGATTTTAGCAAATGGCTGCAATATAACAAAGAGTGAAAAATTTAAGGGGGTCTGAATACTTTCCGTACCCACTGTATATTAGAGAGTAGGCTGCTTACATTTTAGGGTGATGACCTTACTAGGGTAGAAAATCTTGCTTAATAGTCCCCTACAATGTTAAAGTGGGATCCCCGTTTGCTTTCATGCAACATGGGCCTCTAAATTTTAAGGTTTTTGAATAAAAGATGGTAATCTGACTTTGGACCACTATCACACTATCAGGATGGATTTAAGGGTGCAAAAGGTAATATTATGGCAACACATTTTGTCAATATAATTTCGCTTATACTTAATGCTAGTGTAGCGCCACCCCCATGAGGGCCGCTGGAAGATGACTGACCCCAAAGGTTTCCCTGACCTTACAAGCCTCCCGACTTCCCTTACACCCTGGGTTCGGACATTTTTCAATGAAATTGCAATTACACAGGCACCAAACTGCAGCAAATAACCAAGCATTTTTATTAAAGTTCTTAATGCTCCGTTCACACCTGAGCGGATCGTTTTCAGGCATCTTTTTGGGCTTTTTCAGGCTTTTGTCAGGCGTCTTTTGCAAGTGTTTGGAGGCAGGCATTGACAGCTAACAAAAATGCCTGTAATCTGCCAAAAAAGAAGCTCATGTACTTTTTTGAGCTTAAGGCATTCTGCTTCAGGCGACAAAACGCTCATATGTGAACAAGGGCCATTGAAATGAATAGAATTTTGCTTGTTGAGCGGTTTGAGGCTTCAGGGATGAGCGTTTTATGAGCTGAAAAAGCTCAGGTGTGAACAGGGTCTGAAGCAGGTAGAACGCTAATGACTTAGGCAAAGATTCTTACACTATCAGGATGGTTTTTAAGGGTGCAAAAGATAATATTATGGCAACATACATAAACTCCTACTCCTGACACATATAAACAGGTATGCAATGTAAAGGAAATTACAAAAAGACAAACAGTAGCAATCAGTAAACTCTGAAAGAGCCTTTGACCCCAGGTATAAAAGAGAGGAGAATGACCTTTTATATCAGACTGCCCCCTTCAACTCCTGATGCCACAGGCCCAATAAACATTTTTTGACACAATTATGAAACAGCAAATTGTCAGAAATTTAACACTTAATTTCCCTTTTATGTGTGCAAATATTGTGCACAAAGTCCTTTAAGTGGAGGAAAAGGAAGAGTGGAGGAGAACTTGTGATGTAGATGTTCAGTGTCTTCAGCTAGCTAAACAAGGGCCCAGCAGGATTCCTGTGCAATGGCATTCAGCACTGAAAATAGCATGTGTAAAGTGTCTCCTTGTTGAAGCTTTAGTGCAACGAAATGGAATAAAGAGGGTGGGCTTATGCCCACTTACCAATTCTGACAATACCAGGCTCAAGGGAATAGGAGGTCCTGGAACACTCTCCTGAAGAATCTGCTACCAGAGAAGTGTGCCCGACCGCACACCTTGTGACCCTGGAATTCAGTGGGAATCTGTGCCAATGGCGACGAGAGTGACCCCTGACAGTCACACGGCCAACAGGGAGCTGGAACAGGTGAATCCATTTGCTTGTCCACAGAAGGCTCTCCACGCTGCCTAGGCTACGGCGTCTCTTGCAACCCTCTTAGTGTTCAGGTCCCTGCTCTCAGCTGAAGGCTATGGTCCCAGGAAAAAGACACCTCCCCAGACCAGGCTATACATCTCCTTAACCAGCATTCTGCTCTTTCTCCCACCTGGCTGGAACTTGTAGTCCGCAATGGTCTGACTCTTCTGCCAACCCTGGCTCCTCGGAACACATATCTCAAGATCCTTTGCTCTCAGCTGAGATCTCTGCTCACTTTGCATTCAGGAGGTGATGACACAGTTTTCCTGCTGAGCACTAGGGGGGCACAGACTCACTGGTGCTGATGTTATAGAATGTCCCACGATGACACAGGTAAATTTAGCCAACACCTGGCTACATCAGCTATCCTCAAACATTTTCGTTCTTGAGCTGACTTAAGACGTGTACCTTTTAGCTTTCTTCCTATGTCAGCTGTGCAATTTAATTGCCTTTTGGCTCCAAGCTGAAATTCCACAGTGCTGGCTTTTTCAAAAATAAATAATGATAATTACCACAATCGGTCTCCTAAGTATTGTCATCCCTGGTGAAACACGATGATGCAAGATCTTCAGACTTGCATGTTCCTCACTTTGTTGCTTAGGTAAAACAAGTCTTTGCTTTGCTCTGAAGACAGAAATTGTTTAATAATCACTTCTTCTAGAGGAAAAAAAAAATCTGCTTTTGTTGCTCTTAATAGGATGGCTATTTCAGCAGCTCTGAACTCAGAATGAATTATCCACCATGGACCAATATCAGTGTAAATTTCCGCCATGGGTCAGCATATTGTTAGTTCTTGAATGCCTTTATCATTCCATATTTCTTTGTAAAGTAATGACACCAAAGTTACACATAATGAAATGTCATCTTCCCACCTGATTGTGTCAAGAAATATGACTGCACTTCTCTTAGTCTGTCCATACAATTTAATATGTTAATGACTCCCTAGGAAGCAGAGACTAGGCAAGGAAAAATAACAGTAAGCCCTTGACAGATGCAACCGTAAGCATCTTTCATCCTGAGGAGTGGGCCATTTAAACTCATTTTATAGAGAATGAACACGCCTGACCTGGTCACTGTATGTTAGGTGGCATCACAGCAGGACAACATGTTTATAAAGCAGGTGAAAATAATGCTCTGTTAAAGACAGATCACAGGTAAATTAAAAAAAAAGCCAACAAACTCCTATGTTTTATTCAAAAATGAAAGTGGTTGTAAACCTCAGACATAAAATATGAACAAAGCATATCCCTCTATAGCAGTGATGGCGAACCTTGGCACCCCAGATGTTTTGGAACTACATTTCCCATGATGCTCCAATAGACTGCAGAGTGCCTGAGCATCATGGGAAATGTAGTCCCAAAACATCTGGAGTGCCAAGGTTTGCCATCACTGCTCTATAGTGTGTGTCTCAATTAAGAGCACTGTGTGTCACCTTTGTCTGCTGCTTCCTTCCTCTGCTATCAGTATAAGTTTTTTTCCTGACACCAAGAGAAAAATGGTGACAGGGAAGGACCTTCCAGCAGATTTACAGTCTCAGCTGTATGCTGTGTGAGGAAGGGAAGGGAGCTCTCAGACCTCTCCTCACTGAGCTCTGCTATGTGTAACTTCAGCTTTCCGCCCCCTTTTTGTTTCTGATTTCTCAGATAAGCTGCAAAATTCAGCACTTTGTACAAATGTAAAGAGAAGACTGCAGGTAGACAGGTATAACTGATGTAGGAGGATTTGTTACATCTCTGTGTATCGCCTAAAGATCAGTGGCGGCTGGTGCTCCATGGCCCGGAGGGGGGGGGGTGGCAGACGGACCACACCATACACCCCCCCGGACCACACCAGGCCACACACCGTACCCCCCCCCGGACCACAGCAGGACAGGACCACGGCAGGGGGCAGGACAGGACCACGGCAGGGGGCAGGACAGGACCCGCTCACTCACCCTGCCTGGACATCTGCAGCAGCAGGCAGCGGCGGCTTTGGCTTCTTCCCCCTGTCTTCTGCTTCTCCTCCCTCCTCCTCCATGCCCAATGGCATGGCTTCTCCTTTCGGCCAATCGGGAAATGGGTCACAGAACCCGCTTCCTGATTGGCCAGGAGGACGATCCGTGTCACAACAGCAAATTTTCATTTACTATTGTCACACAACTCTGCGCCCCGAGCCCACCCTTTTTTTTAGCCTATTAGAGCCTCTGGCTCCAATCACATGGTTAAAAAAAAAGCCCCATTGAACTCCATGCATCCGCTGCCCTGCATGTAGATTAGGGGGCCTGACGCATGGATAGGGGGGCAGCGCCCCTGCGCCCCCCAATGCACCAGCCGCCACTGCTAAAAATAGTCCCTTCGCTGGGTATATGTAAGGAGAGAGCACGTCTAAACTGTGAGTACTGCACCAAGCACAAACACACACTTAAATAGGCACATTTCATCCCCGATCGCACCCCCCCCCCCTCCCAGTTAACTCCTTCACCCCCTGCCACAACACACACTGTATACAGCATATAGCATTTTCCTATATACCCATATAAGTGTGACTTGTGACCAGGATTAGTGCTTGCGGTCATTCCTTTTACACTTAGGATACCCGCCACCCCCCCCATAAAGATTTAACCCCCTGATCCCCCCCAGTTAATCCCTTCCCCCCTGTCACATTGCACACTAATACACATGTAATATAGTGTTTTATTGTATTTTGTATTAGTGTGATTGTGACTTGAGCTAGCGCTAGTGAGTTAGTTTCTGTCCCAAGGAGGTTTAGGGTCCCCGCCACCCCCCCCCCAATAAAGATTTAACCCCCTGGTCACCACTACACCCCCTGTCACAACACACACTGTATAGCATTTTCTATATACCGTATAAGTGTGACTTGTGACCAGGTTTAGTGCAATCGGGAAACGGGTCACAGAACCCGCTTCCTGATTGGCCAGGAGGACGATCCGTGTCACAACAGTGAATTTTCATTTACTATTGTCACACAACTCTGCGCCCCGAGCCCACCCTTTTTTTTAGCCTATTAGAGCCTCTGGCTCCAATCACATGGTTAAAAAATAAAAGCCCCATTGAACTCCATGCATCCGCTGCCCCGCATGTAGATTAGGGGGCCTGACGCATGGATAGGGGGGCAGCGCCCCTGCGCCCCCCAATGCACCAGCCGCCACTGCTAAAGATAGTCCCTTCGCTGGGTATATGAAGGGGTTTACAAGCAATTTACTGAAATGTCTTTCTAAAGGTTAAACTACACAGATGATTTTAATCTCTTGCTACTGAGGCCAAGTCCACACTTTTGCACTGCAGCAATGCACTTATTACGCAACACGTGAGTACTTACTGTATGTTATGTGCATGGTATGCTGCAGTACCATTCGTTCTTGATCGCACCCTAGCACACCTAACCAATATGCCTGTGCTGAAACACACCACAATGCAAGATATTACTGTGCATGGTGGTGCAAAAAATAGTGTATGCACCTTTTTTGGTGCATTAGGCAGCTCATTTGAATAAATGGGCTTTCTTTACAGAGCTCACAATACCATGAAGCATAACAAGCATTAACAAACTGAAAAAGTGTGAATTCAGTTTGAGGGATCTAACCACTTAGGGCAGCTTCACACTGTCCTGCTACACTTTGGCTAAAGTGCAGCTAATCTGTGTTTTTTGTGCGGGTTAACTGCGCTTCCCCATGGACTCCAACTATGTCCCGAGGTTTTGGTGCACTTTCTGAAAACTCAGCTACAGCGGGTAAGCTACACTGTGCCCAAAGCACAGCTGCGCAGTGTGAAGATGCAGTTACTGGTAGTTTCTTGGTTAGACAATGTTAAACAGGAGATTTTTTACTAAACTCTCCAAATGTACTGCCCTTTACTGGCATACTTGGCAACAGTTACAGATTGCCCGGGACAGTCATGAAAATCAGACCAATGTCCCGGTCTGAGCCTGTCCCGGGCAGAATCCCGAAACCACGCCTCTGTCACAGACAGCTGTGCTAGTGAATGAGAACGGAGCTCAGGTGCTGCTGGGCGGGGTGCAAAGAGACAGAGTAGCAGAACATTGATTGCCAATCTATCCCCCCCTCCCCCACCTCCTCCCCCAGCAGTTTAGATCAGACACTCTCATTACAACACCCAGAAGGTGGAGTCTTTGAGACTTGCAGTGTCTGATTGGCTGGGACACAGGGAAGGGGTGTGGCCTGGCCTCTGAGATTGTGCCCAGCCCATCTTCTGAAGAGAAGCAGATCGAGGGAGCTTTCCTGCAGGACCGCCCCCTTTTTGTTCGGCTTATCACTGGCTTAATGAAGAGAGGGGGGAAGGGGGCATTATGGTGAACAGAGACAGACACCTGAGGCAGGTACCCATGCCTGCTACCAGAAAAGCTACAGAGATGAGTCCTATAGAAAGCTGTCTGCTGACTATCCTGTGCAGCAACTTTTGTGTGCCTTATCCTCCACTGTCCTGTCCCAGTGTCTTCCCTCCCAGCACCCCCGAACAGCCCAGCTCTGCTTGTAATCCCCCCCTTCACCAATCCTATCCCCCCCTCTTCTCCATCCCCCAACTCTGCTCACCCCCCTCTTCTCCATCCCCCCAACTCTGCTCACCCCCCCTCTTCTCCATATCCACCCCAACTCTGCTCATCCCCTCTTCTCCATCCCCCCGACTCTGCTCAACCCCCCTCTTCTCCATATCCACCCCAAATCTGCTCACCCCCTCTTCTCCATCCCCCCAACTCTGCTCAACCCCCCTCTTCTCCATATCCACCCAAACTCTGCTGACCGCCCACTTCTCCAAATACAGTCCAACTCTGCTCACCCCCCTATTCTCCATATCCACCCCAACTCTGCTCACACCCTCCTTCTCCATATCCACCCCAACTCTTATCATCCCCAACCCCCTGCTGCAATGCGAGCTGCATTTTTTTTCTCGTTCAAAGTATTTTATTAGAGTTATGTACATACAATAGATACAACAGAAGTGTAAAAAGGATACAACAAAAATGTAAAGAAGATAGAGTCCAAATATAGAGTGGGCAAATGGTATACAAGATATAGAGGGAGTCAATGAGCAATAATGAAAAGTTAATAAGTATAATAAATAATGCAGAAGTGGAAGTCAATCAGGTTGCAATAATAGGAATAGCGTGTCCGTGTCCTCCCTATGGGTCACCCCTAATGGGTTCAAGCTGTGACCAAGAAGGAGAACAGGTAATGGAAACCTTCCACAAATAAAGGATCTTCAAAAAAGTTACATATCTTGACTAATAAAAGTATCTCATAGAACATATGAACAAAAGTCTAATATAGCATGGCACATAGTCATCCACTTGTTCAAAATAAACGAGGACTCAAATCTAGTAGAAAAAGTAAATTGTTGTCTCAAAAGATTACTAGAAACCAAATAATAATAAAAAAATAAAAAGAAATAGAGGGAAGGAGAAGAAAACAGAAGGCAAGAATGCCAGAAAGGAAAGGAAAAGAAGTGGGAACAATTATCAGGAATAAGGCAAGGCAAAAGGAAACAATATAATAGGACGAATAGGAATATTACCAAGAAAGTAAAACAGCTTCATTGAAGTCTGGGGGAAGCATCTTGGAAATCCAAGGTTTCCAAAGAATGTTGAATTGATTCAAAGTGCCATTATCCAAGGCCGACACGAGCTGCATTTTTTAAACCCTGATAGGCCACACCTACAAATAAATGCCATGCCCCTAATTACAATAATACTTTGCCTACAAAGAAAAAAGTGTCCCTAAAATGTTTTTAGAATGTTGGCAATTATGCACTTGTACCAAGGGAAATCTGTCTGTCCTTGCAAGCTCTGCAGTATGTCTAAAGGCCATATAAGCACACAAAACAGAGCGCAACTAGATTGTGCAGATATAACAGCTTTTAATAAATAATTAAATTGCATATGTGCAATATGTGGTCACACCCCTTTAGCACCTGATGGTTTACCTAACTTCAATACAGGGCACTTTCAACCCCTTTCTGCCCAGACTAATTTTCAGCTTTCAGTGCTCTCACACTTTGAATGACAATTACTTAGTCATGCAACACTGTATCCATATAAAATGTGTGTCCTTTTTTTCACACAAATAGAGCTTTCTTTTGGTGGTATTTAATCACTGGGTTTTTATTTTTTGTGCTACAAATAAAAAAAGACCAAACATTTTGTGAAAAAAAAACGCCTTTTTCTTTGTTGCTGTCATAACATTTTGCAAATAATTAATTTTTCTTCATTAATTTTGTCCAAAATGTATACTGCTACATACAGTATCTCACAAAAGTGAGTACACCCCTCACATTTTTGTAAATATTTTATTATATCTTTTCATGTGACACTTTGCTACCATGTAAAGTAGTGAGTGTACAGCTTGTGTAACAGTGTAAATTTGCTGTCCCCTCAAAATAACCCAACACGCAGCCATTATTGTCAAAAGTGAGTACATCTCGAAGTGTAGGTGTCCAAATTAGGCCCAATTAGCCATTTTCCCTCCCAGGTGTCATGTGACTCATTAGCGTGACAAGGCCTCAAGTGTGAATGGGGAGCAGGTGTGTTAAATTTAGTGTTATCACTCTCACACTCTCATACTGGTCACTGGAAGTTCAACATGGCACCTCATGGCATAGAACTCTCTGAGGATCTGAAAAAAAGAATTGTTGCTCTACATAAAGATGGCCTAGGCTATAAGAAGGTTACCAAGACCCTGAAACTGAGCTGCAGCATGTGTTAGAGTTACCAAAAAAAAGTCCCATATACCGAACAAAAAACTAGTAATAGTAGCGCAGATAGTTCAAATAAAAATCCTCCACACAGAAGATAAAAATGTCTCTTTAAAATCTTATGCAGAGTTTCTTGAAATTCTCTCCACCAATTGGGAATGCTCGTGAATTTACGGGGTCACCACAGCATACATCCTCCACCTTGGCGCTAAATAAGGGGGGTGGCAACTCACCAGACAGCGTGGCCTACCTATTCTCATAGGGTAGGCAATAAGGCAAATAACACAACTTTCCTCCAATCAGGTTACAGCAACCGACTGTGTCTTTCCTTATAGCTGGTCATTAAAGGAATTCCCTTCTCCTCACTGTCAATCTCCCATTCACCATAGGTCTCACGGGGCAGTTGCGCAGAAAATGTCCAGGCCCTCCGCAGTAGAGGCAAGGATTGGCTTGCCAACAAAGTTGTCTCTCATCAGGGGTTAAGGAAGAACGGACCAGGTCATGGAACTCAATTAGGGCAGGAGGGTGGGCTGTTGTCCCAAGCACTATCTCCTCCGACTAATGACTTCCAAGACCCTCCTGGTACCTGGTAAAATATACACTTGTGCGCAGGGAGTATATCATATTTATCTCTTGTGGATATTTATTTTATATAATTTACATTTGAGCTGCAGCATGGTGGCCAAGACCATACAGCGGTTTAAAATGACAAGTTCCGCTCAGAACAGGCCACGCCATGGTCAAACAAAGAAGTGCACATGCTTAGCGTCATATCCAGAGTTTGTCTTTGGGAAATAGATTTATGAGTGCTGCAAGCATTGCGGCAGAGGTTTAAGGGGTGGGGGGTCAGCCTGTCAGTGCTCAGACCATACGTCGCACACTGCATCAAATTGGTCTGCTTGGCTGTCGTAACAGAAGAAAACCTCTTCTAAAGATGATGCACAAGGAAGCCTGCAAACAGTTTGCTGAAGACAAGCAGACTAAGGACATGGATTACTGGAACCAGGTCCTGTGGTCTGATGAGACCAAGATAAACTTACTTGGTTCAGATGGTGTATAGCGTGTGTGAAGGCAACCAGGTGAGGACTACAAAGACAAGTGTGTCTTGCCTACAGTCAAGCATGGTGGTGGGAGTGTCATGGTCTGGGGCTGCATGAGTGTTTCCGGCACTGGGGAGCTACAGTTCATTGAGGGAACCTTGAAAGCCAACATGTACTGTGACATACTGAGTATGATCCCCTCTCTTCAGAGACTGGGCCTCAGGGCAGTTTTCCAACATGATAACGACTTCAAACACACCTCCAAGATGACCACTGCCTTGCTAAAGAAGCTGAGGGTAAAGGTGATGGACTGGCCAAGCATGTCTCCAGACCTAAACCCTATTGAGCATCTGTGGGGCATCCTCAAACAGAAGGTTGAGGAGCGCAGGGTCTCTAACATCCACCAGCTCCGTGATGTCATCATGGAGGAGTGAAAGTTATGTGTGTTGAGTTATTTTGAGTAAAAAGAAGAGAGATGTGGGACTTTAAATGAGGCAGATTGGACATAAGATATTTTATTGATTGAATACATATAATAAAAAATCACTGTTACATAAACATATACAAAGATACAGCACAGAGCAAATATAATAATGCATAATAAAACCAAAATTAATACAATATTTCTTGGACCAAAAATTGAATCACTCAAGAATATAATGGATACATCAACGCATAAATGCTCTCTGTGCTCATAATGTTTAAATATGACATGTTAAGATGAAACATTGGAGTAATTGTAGGCTCTACGCGTTTCGTGGACCTCCGTCCATTCATCAGGAGCTTAAAAATATGTCTAAAAAATGGAAATATGGGTTATGTTGGTGTATTAATATGAAAAAAGAAGAAAATAGATGGTATTATGGAATATATAGAGATAGACACTACCTTGAACAGTGTCTCTAATTCTCAAACAGTCCAATCAGGGATAAAGGGACCGAAGCGGATCCAGGGATTGCCTGATCCGGGGCTGAGGCATGGATTGCATCCAGCAAAAGGACGACAGGAAGGAGAGGACCATGGTAAAAGTGAATGGAGAAAATCCAAAGATATACTCCAGAGATTGATAGTAAGGGCTCATTGGAAGCAAGATCAATCTGAAAATATATATTTATAGTAATATGTATAAATTAATTATACTGAGTAAATCAATCTCAAGGGAACAAAATGTTCAAATAAGTAAATTCAAGAACAGAAGAAAGTGCCAACGAGGACAATACCAAGGCTATCAAGTCCCAAGGAGGTTACAGAATAAAGTGCATATAAACGATGAGTGTGAGACCCAGATTGAGTCAAAAGTGGACAAGGTGAAGAAAGTGATATCTAGAAGGAGAAAAAGAAAGAGAAAATATCCCCTGAAAGGGAGGATATGTGAGAAAAGATGAGCTAGGATATAAATGAAAGATAAGTGTGTGATGAGGAAACATAGGTGACCCATAACAGTGAAGTAGAACGAAAAATAATGTGATAAGAAAGTATAGATCCAAATTTACCGAAATATGAAGTGCCAACAGTGAGAAAGGTTTGTTGGTCCCATCAAGTCCATGTGTCCAAAGATGTGGGAGCAATGCCACGCCAGCGCCATGCTGGCGTCAGTATTTGTAGGCAGCTAACTAGCCCTTAACATCCGGTCACGTAGACCGGATATGGATGGGGGCCGTCCGCCACTGACGTGCAACAAGATGGATATTGTTGCATATTTTGAGGAGACAGTGATTTTACACTGTTATACAAGCTGTACACCCAGTACTTTTCATTGTAGCAAAGTGTAATTTCTTCAGTGTTGTCACATAAAAAGATATAATAAAATGTTTACAAAAATGTGAGGGGTGTACTCACTTTTGTGAGGGACTGTATCTTTGGTAAAAATAACCCAAAAAGGTGTATACTATTTAATCTTTGTGAAAGTTATATCATTAAAAATGTATCTCACCTGATCACACCTGATGTATTGAAGGCCTATCTCATTTCTTGAGACACTAACAAGTCAGTAAAGTACAAATACCCCCCAAATGACCCCTTTTTGGAAAGTAGACATTCCAAGGTATTTAGAAGGTTGCATGGTGAGTTTTTTGAAATTGTAAATTTTTCGCACAATTCTTTGAAAAATGGAGATTTCTCTTTTTTTTCCAAAATTGTCAGATTAGCAGGGTATTTCTCCCACACAGCATATGCATACTTGCAATTACACCCCAAAACACATTCTGCTACTCCTCCTGAGTATGGTAATACCACATGTGTGAGACTTTTTCACAGCCTAACCACACACAGAGGCCCAACAAGCAGGGAGCACCGTCAGGTGTACTAGGGACATAAATTACACATCTAATGTTATGATGACCTATCACACTTTTGAAGGTCTTGGAGCACCAGGACAATGGAAACGCCCACAAAATGACCCCATTTTTGGAGATCAAACACCCCAACGTATAATCTATGAGGCATGATGAGTCTTTTGAACATGTCATTTTTTTCCACAAGTTTTTGGAAAATGTGGAAAGAAAAAGAAAACACATTTTTTTACACAAAGTTGTCCATTTATACAATATTTCTAACACATAGCATGTACATAGCAAAAATTTCACCCCAAAATACGTTCTGCTACTCCTCCTGAATATGGCAATACCACATGTGTGCGACCTTTATACAGCCTAGCCACATACAGAGGTCCAACATCCAAGTAGCACTGTCAGCGGTTCTAGGAGCATAAATTGTGTACTGTGTACTACAGTACCAGGGCAACAGATTAGTCCAAGCGGTAGGCAGAAGCATAGTTGATAAAACAGGCCAGGGTCAGTTCACATAGAAGCAGTCCAAACAGTAGGCAGAAGTATAACCGATAAAACAGGCCAGGATCAGTTCACGTGGAAGCAGTCCAAACGGTAGGGAGAGGCATAGTCGAAAAACAGGCCAGGGTCAGTTCACGTAGACAGCAGTGGCATGGTTATTTGAGGAAACATGGAAAATGGTCAACACAGATGATGAAAATGGAGAAAAGATAAAAAATATGGGCTCATATTTTAGGGATGTGCGATAAAGTCGGAAGCATTCTCCATGGCACAGGCTGGGTTGGAAGGGACACTGGGGACAATGGTAGCTGGTATCTCTTCGAAAATTCTCTTTTGCTGCATGCACGCCATTTTTTTGGTATCTTCGGCCTGCTTCAGATGATGGAATGTTGTCTGGGAAGTGGCGCTCATGAAGTTGGCTAAGAGCATAAGAGCATAGATTTTCTGGAGGGGGTCTTTGTTGATAGATGAGGGACATGACAATTTCTTTGATTAATTTTAGGAATGGGGTGGGGCTTTCCGTGGATTTGGTGTAGATAATATATGCACTATAAATGGCGAAATTAATTAGACAAATCACTACTTTCTTGTACCAGAAAAAAAGACTTCCTTGTTGCCAAATAGGGCTGAAGTATTTGGTCATTGAAATCCGCCCCCCCCCCCCCCATGTAAAGATTATACTCTTGGACACATGCTAGCTTTTGAATGGGACCTCATCTTCTTTGAACCTCAACTGTGGTGTCATATGGATGATGGACATCATATATACATTCCTGCTATCCTTCCACCTCAAGGCCAGCACTTCGTTGCTTCTCAACGCTGCTTTTTTCCCCTTCGCATTTTTTTGTTGACCAAAGATTGTGGGAAGCACTATCTGTTCTTTCTGGTGGTTTCGCAGGCCAGGGTTTTTGCAAGGTATAGGTGTTTGAAAAGGGGCAGGCTGATATAGTAGTTATCCAGGTATATATGATAACCTTTGTTCAGCAGTGGGTATGCCAGATCCCATAACATTTTCCAGTTGTGCCCATGTAGGCCGGGCACTCAAGGGGCAGGAGCTGGGAATCTCTTCCTTCAATAATGCGGAACGCATACAGATAGCCTGTGGCCCTTTCACATAACTTGTAAAATTTGACCCTGTATTTTGCCCTTTTGCTAGGAATACATTGTTTTATTCCTAGCCGACCTGTAAAGTGTACCAGGGACACATCCACATATATGTTCTGATCAGGGACATAAAGTTCTGCAAATCTTTGGGAAAAAAAATTATGAGTGGGCAAATTTTACATAATTTGTCATAATTTGGATGGTTTCAGGGAGGGCACTGGATGTTGTCACTGATGTGAAGGAAGCACATAATCATCTCATATTGGGACCTGGACATTACGGCAGAATAAATGAGAGTGTGGCGGATGGGGTTGATGGACCAGTAGGCATGTCCTTCATTTTTTTTGTAAGCCCCGTGTTTATAGTGAGGCCCATAAACAATTTGAACTCCTCCAAAGTCAAATATCTCCACTGAAACGGACGGGCGTGGGATGATTTGGGGTTGTTTGCAATATACTGCTGGGCATACAGATTGGTCTGGTCCACAATAAATTGCAGCAAAGTGTTGGGAAAAAATAAATTAACAAAATCAATTTCTGAGAAATTCTCAGGATTGGCCTGCACACCTGGCTGTGTGGTAAAAGGGGGGATGCTTGCTGATCTCGAGTTGGAAGGCAGCCATGTTGGGATGGCAAGAGCATCTGGGAGGTATGTAGTGGCCCTGACTTTTGGGGGATGTGACACTCTGTACTGATAGTTGAAGGATTTTTAAATTCCTGTGCTGGTACTTGGGGATGATACTGTAGCGCTGGTACTGGGCCTGGGCATTTGATCCTGGGGTCTATCGCTGGTGGAAGTGCTGGTACTGGGTCTGGGCATTTGATCCTGGGGTCTATTGCTGATGGCTCCCTGGTTTCCAGAGCATGAAAAAAACAAAGATAAAATTCCCAGTTCAATTTGCCAACCAGTCTGCTTACCAACCAAATTGGCCTGTCTAACAGTTTGCGTCAATACAGGGGTTTAGTTAGCACACATTTGCAAACGCATGTGAAAGCTGCAGGGCCACGTCAAGGCTCCCTGTTACCTGCAGTCCTAACTCTAATGAATTTTAAAGAGTCTCCACAGTGGGAGCACATGCAAGCTAATGGATAGATAGGGGGCAGGTGAGCCTGGAGGTGGCCCATCCCTCCTGAAAGGTAATTGGGGGCATAATGGAAGCCCAGCTGATAGTATTACAGCAAAGGCACCCAGTATGTCCACTCACCAGTACACATATACAACAAAGAAAATGGCCTCTGCCCCCACCTATAACTGGCCTTCATAGCAAAGAACACATGGAAGGGCAACGCACATGAAACAAACAAAGATAAAATTCCCAGTTCAATTTGCCAACCAGTCTGCTTACCAACCAAATTGGCCTGTCTAACAGTTTGCGTCAATACAGGGGTTTAGGTAGCACACATTTGCAAACGCATGTGAAAGCTGCAGGGCCACGTCAAGGCTCCCTGTTACCTGCAGTCCTAACTCTAATGAATTTTAAAGAGTCTCCACAGTGGGAGCACATGCAAGCTAATGGATAGATAGGGGGCAGGTGAGCCTGGAGGTGGCCCATCCCTCCTGAAAGGTAATTGGGGGCATAATGGAAGCCCAGCTGATAGTATTACAGCAAAGGCACCCAGTATGTCCACTCACCAGTACACATATACAACAAAGAAAATGGCCTCTGCCCCCACCTATAACTGGCCTTCATAGCAAAGAACACATGGAAGGGCAACGCACATGAAACAAACAAAGATAAAATTCCCAGTTCAATTTGCCAACCAGTCTGCTTACCAACCAAATTGGCCTGTCTAACAGTTTGCGTCAATACAGGGGTTTAGTTAGCACACATTTGCAAACGCATGTGAAAGCTGCAGGGCCACGTCAAGGCTCCCTGTTACCTGCAGTCCTAACTCTAATGAATTTTAAAGAGTCTCCACAGTGGGAGCACATGCAAGCTAATGGATAGATAGGGGGCAGGTGAGCCTGGAGGTGGCCCATCCCTCCTGAAAGGTAATTGGGGGCATAATGGAAGCCCAGCTGATAGTATTACAGCAAAGGCACCCAGTATGTCCACTCACCAGTACACATATACAACAAAGAAAATGGCCTCTGCCCCCACCTATAACTGGCCTTCATAGCAAAGAACACATGGAAGGGCAACGCACATGAAACAAACAAAGATAAAATTCCCAGTTCAATTTGCCAACCAGTCTGCTTACCAACCAAATTGGCCTGTCTAACAGTTTGCGTCAATACAGGGGTTTAGTTAGCACACATTTGCAAACGCATGTGAAAGCTGCAGGGCCACGTCAAGGCTCCCTGTTACCTGCAGTCCTAACTCTAATGAATTTTAAAGAGTCTCCACAGTGGGAGCACATGCAAGCTAATGGATAGATAGGGGGCAGGTGAGCCTGGAGGTGGCCCATCCCTCCTGAAAGGTAATTGGGGGCATAATGGAAGCCCAGCTGATAGTATTACAGCAAAGGCACCCAGTATGTCCACTCACCAGTACACATATACAACAAAGAAAATGGCCTCTGCCCCCACCTATAACTGGCCTTCATAGCAAAGAACACATGGAAGGGCAACGCACATGAAACAAACAAAGATAAAATTCCCAGTTCAATTTGCCAACCAGTCTGCTTACCAACCAAATTGGCCTGTCTAACAGTTTGCGTCAATACAGGGGTTTAGTTAGCACACATTTGCAAACGCATGTGAAAGCTGCAGGGCCACGTCAAGGCTCCCTGTTACCTGCAGTCCTAACTCTAATGAATTTTAAAGAGTCTCCACAGTGGGAGCACATGCAAGCTAATGGATAGATAGGGGGCAGGTGAGCCTGGAGGTGGCCCATCCCTCCTGAAAGGTAATTGGGGGCATAATGGAAGCCCAGCTGATAGTATTACAGCAAAGGCACCCAGTATGTCCACTCACCAGTACACATATACAACAAAGAAAATGGCCTCTGCCCCCACCTATAACTGGCCTTCATAGCAAAGAACACATGGAAGGGCAACGCACATGAAACAAACAAAGATAAAATTCCCAGTTCAATTTGCCAACCAGTCTGCTTACCAACCAAATTGGCCTGTCTAACAGTTTGCGTCAATACAGGGGTTTAGGTAGCACACATTTGCAAACGCATGTGAAAGCTGCAGGGCCACGTCAAGGCTCCCTGTTACCTGCAGTCCTAACTCTAATGAATTTTAAAGAGTCTCCACAGTGGGAGCACATGCAAGCTAATGGATAGATAGGGGGCAGGTGAGCCTGGAGGTGGCCCATCCCTCCTGAAAGGTAATTGGGGGCATAATGGAAGCCCAGCTGATAGTATTACAGCAAAGGCACCCAGTATGTCCACTCACCAGTACACATATACAACAAAGAAAATGGCCTCTGCCCCCACCTATAACTGGCCTTCATAGCAAAGAACACATGGAAGGGCAACGCACATGAAACAAACAAAGATAAAATTCCCAGTTCAATTTGCCAACCAGTCTGCTTACCAACCAAATTGGCCTGTCTAACAGTTTGCGTCAATACAGGGGTTTAGTTAGCACACATTTGCAAACGCATGTGAAAGCTGCAGGGCCACGTCAAGGCTCCCTGTTACCTGCAGTCCTAACTCGAATGAATTTTAAAGAGTCTCCACAGTGGGAGCACATGCAAGCTAATGGATAGATAGGGGGCAGGTGAGCCTGGAGGTGGCCCATCCCTCCTGAAAGGTAATTGGGGGCATAATGGAAGCCCAGCTGATAGTATTACAGCAAAGGCACCCAGTATGTCCACTCACCAGTACACATATACAACAAAGAAAATGGCCTCTGCCCCTACCTATAACTGGCCTTCATAGCAAAGAACACATGGAAGGGCAACGCACATGAAACAAACAAAGATAAAATTCCCAGTTCAATTTGCCAACCAGTCTGCTTACCAACCAAATTGGCCTGTCTAACAGTTTGCGTCAATACAGGGGTTTAGTTAGCACACATTTGCAAACGCATGTGAAAGCTGCAGGGCCACGTCAAACTAACTTGTTTCATGTGCGTTGCCCTTCCATGTGTTCTTTGCTATGAAGGCCAGTTATAGGTGGGGGCAGAGGCCATTTTCTTTGTTGTATATGTGTACTGGTGAGTGGACATACTGGGTGCCTTTGCTGTAATACTATCAGCTGGGCTTCCATTATGCCCCCAATTACCTTTCAGGAGGGATGGGCCACCTCCAGGCTCACCTGCCCCCTATCTATCCATTAGCTTGCATGTGCTCCCACTGTGGAGACTCTTTAAAATTCATTAGAGTTAGGACTGCAGGTAACAGGGAGCCTTGACGTGGCCCTGCAGCTTTCACATGCGTTTGCAAATGTGTGCTAACTAAACCCCTGTATTGACGCAAACTGTTAGACAGGCCAATTTGGTTGGTAAGCAGACTGGTTGGCAAATTGAACTGGGAATTTTATCTTTGTTTGTTTCATGTGCGTTGCCCTTCCATGTGTTCTTTGCTATGAAGGCCAGTTATAGGTGGGGGCAGAGGCCATTTTCTTTGTTGTATATGTGTACTGGTGAGTGGACATACTGGGTGCCTTTGCTGTAATACTATCAGCTGGGCTTCCATTATGCCCCCAATTACCTTTCAGGAGGGATGGGCCACCTCCAGGCTCACCTGCCCCCTATCTATCCATTAGCTTGCATGTGCTCCCACTGTGGAGACTCTTTAAAATTCATTAGAGTTAGGACTGCAGGTAACAGGGAGCCTTGACGTGGCCCTGCAGCTTTCACATGCGTTTGCAAATGTGTGCTAACTAAACCCCTGTATTGACGCAAACTGTTAGACAGGCCAATTTGGTTGGTAAGCAGACTGGTTGGCAAATTGAACTGGGAATTTTATCTTTGTTTGTTTCATGTGCGTTGCCCTTCCATGTGTTCTTTGCTATGAAGGCCAGTTATAGGTGGGGGCAGAGGCCATTTTCTTTGTTGTATATGTGTACTGGTGAGTGGACATACTGGGTGCCTTTGCTGTAATACTATCAGCTGGGCTTCCATTATGCCCCCAATTACCTTTCAGGAGGGATGGGCCACCTCCAGGCTCACCTGCCCCCTATCTATCCATTAGCTTGCATGTGCTCCCACTGTGGAGACTCTTTAAAATTCATTAGAGTTAGGACTGCAGGTAACAGGGAGCCTTGACGTGGCCCTGCAGCTTTCACATGCGTTTGCAAATGTGTGCTAACTAAACCCCTGTATTGACGCAAACTGTTAGACAGGCCAATTTGGTTGGTAAGCAGACTGGTTGGCAAATTGAACTGGGAATTTTATCTTTGTTTGTTTCATGTGCGTTGCCCTTCCATGTGTTCTTTGCTATGAAGGCCAGTTATAGGTGGGGGCAGAGGCCATTTTCTTTGTTGTATATGTGTACTGGTGAGTGGACATACTGGGTGCCTTTGCTGTAATACTATCAGCTGGGCTTCCATTATGCCCCCAATTACCTTTCAGGAGGGATGGGCCACCTCCAGGCTCACCTGCCCCCTATCTATCCATTAGCTTGCATGTGCTCCCACTGTGGAGACTCTTTAAAATTCATTAGAGTTAGGACTGCAGGTAACAGGGAGCCTTGACGTGGCCCTGCAGCTTTCACATGCGTTTGCAAATGTGTGCTAACTAAACCCCTGTATTGACGCAAACTGTTAGACAGGCCAATTTGGTTGGTAAGCAGACTGGTTGGCAAATTGAACTGGGAATTTTATCTTTGTTTGTTTCATGTGCGTTGCCCTTCCATGTGTTCTTTGCTATGAAGGCCAGTTATAGGTGGGGGCAGAGGCCATTTTCTTTGTTGTATATGTGTACTGGTGAGTGGACATACTGGGTGCCTTTGCTGTAATACTATCAGCTGGGCTTCCATTATGCCCCCAATTACCTTTCAGGAGGGATGGGCCACCTCCAGGCTCACCTGCCCCCTATCTATCCATTAGCTTGCATGTGCTCCCACTGTGGAGACTCTTTAAAATTCATTAGAGTTAGGACTGCAGGTAACAGGGAGCCTTGACGTGGCCCTGCAGCTTTCACATGCGTTTGCAAATGTGTGCTAACTAAACCCCTGTATTGACGCAAACTGTTAGACAGGCCAATTTGGTTGGTAAGCAGACTGGTTGGCAAATTGAACTGGGAATTTTATCTTTGTTTGTTTCATGTGCGTTGCCCTTCCATGTGTTCTTTGCTATGAAGGCCAGTTATAGGTGGGGGCAGAGGCCATTTTCTTTGTTGTATATGTGTACTGGTGAGTGGACATACTGGGTGCCTTTGCTGTAATACTATCAGCTGGGCTTCCATTATGCCCCCAATTACCTTTCAGGAGGGATGGGCCACCTCCAGGCTCACCTGCCCCCTATCTATCCATTAGCTTGCATGTGCTCCCACTGTGGAGACTCTTTAAAATTCATTAGAGTTAGGACTGCAGGTAACAGGGAGCCTTGACGTGGCCCTGCAGCTTTCACATGCGTTTGCAAATGTGTGCTAACTAAACCCCTGTATTGACGCAAACTGTTAGACAGGCCAATTTGGTTGGTAAGCAGACTGGTTGGCAAATTGAACTGGGAATTTTATCTTTGTTTGTTTCATGTGCGTTGCCCTTCCATGTGTTCTTTGCTATGAAGGCCAGTTATAGGTGGGGGCAGAGGCCATTTTCTTTGTTGTATATGTGTACTGGTGAGTGGACATACTGGGTGCCTTTGCTGTAATACTATCAGCTGGGCTTCCATTATGCCCCCAATTACCTTTCAGGAGGGATGGGCCACCTCCAGGCTCACCTGCCCCCTATCTATCCATTAGCTTGCATGTGCTCCCACTGTGGAGACTCTTTAAAATTCATTAGAGTTAGGACTGCAGGTAACAGGGAGCCTTGACGTGGCCCTGCAGCTTTCACATGCGTTTGCAAATGTGTGCTAACTAAACCCCTGTATTGATGCAAACTGTTAGACAGGCCAATTTGGTTGGTAAGCAGACTGGTTGGCAAATTGAACTGGGAATTTTATCTTTGTTTGTTTCATGTGCGTTGCCCTTCCATGTGTTCTTTGCTATGAAGGCCAGTTATAGGTGGGGGCAGAGGCCATTTTCTTTGTTGTATATGTGTACTGGTGAGTGGACATACTGGGTGCCTTTGCTGTAATACTATCAGCTGGGCTTCCATTATGCCCCCAATTACCTTTCAGGAGGGATGGGCCACCTCCAGGCTCACCTGCCCCCTATCTATCCATTAGCTTGCATGTGCTCCCACTGTGGAGACTCTTTAAAATTCATTAGAGTTAGGACTGCAGGTAACAGGGAGCCTTGACGTGGCCCTGCAGCTTTCACATGCGTTTGCAAATGTGTGCTAACTAAACCCCTGTATTGACGCAAACTGTTAGACAGGCCAATTTGGTTGGTAAGCAGACTGGTTGGCAAATTGAACTGGGAATTTTATCTTTGTTTGTTTCATGTGCGTTGCCCTTCCATGTGTTCTTTGCTATGAAGGCCAGTTATAGGTGGGGGCAGAGGCCATTTTCTTTGTTGTATATGTGTACTGGTGAGTGGACATACTGGGTGCCTTTGCTGTAATACTATCAGCTGGGCTTCCATTATGCCCCCAATTACCTTTCAGGAGGGATGGGCCACCTCCAGGCTCACCTGCCCCCTATCTATCCATTAGCTTGCATGTGCTCCCACTGTGGAGACTCTTTAAAATTCATTAGAGTTAGGACTGCAGGTAACAGGGAGCCTTGACGTGGCCCTGCAGCTTTCACATGCGTTTGCAAATGTGTGCTAACTAAACCCCTGTATTGACGCAAACTGTTAGACAGGCCAATTTGGTTGATAAGCAGACTGGTTGGCAAATTGAACTGGGAATTTTATCTTTGTTTGTTTCATGTGCGTTGCCCTTCCATGTGTTCTTTGCTATGAAGGCCAGTTATAGGTGGGGGCAGAGGCCATTTTCTTTCCAGAGCACCATGCCCTTTTAGTAGGGACCCATTCTTCCTTGCATTCGGTCACCGATCCACTGTTATCAATTGTTTCAAATTGGGAATTGGATTCGGAATCAGAATTGGAATCTGATGAGAACTCCCCGCTGCTCTCATCAGTCATGGAGAGGATCTGAAATGCCTCCTCACTGCTGTACACTTTTTTGGACATGCTGCTGATGGTGGCTGTGTGACGGGTACTTTGGTGATAGGCTGTGCGACGGGTGACAGATGACTGCTGACGGTCACTGATGGGTTGCAGGGGACAGGTGACGACCACTGATGGGTGACTGATTGGTGACAGGTGACAGTCACTGAGGGTTGACAGGTGACGGTCACTGATGGGTGATGGGTGACAGGCGACAGTCACTGATAAGTGATGGTCACTCTTGGGTGAATGATGGGTGACTGATGACGGTCACTGATGGGTGATAGGTGACAGGTGATGGTCACTGATGGGTGACAGGTGCAGCGCTGACAGTACTGATGGCAGTCTCTGATGGTGACAGGCACACTTTATAGGCACTGATGGGTGACAGGTGCACTTTATGGGCACTGATGGGTGACAGGTACACTTTATGGGCACTGATGTGGTGACTGTTGGTTGACAGGTGCAATGGGGGGCCAATAATAACACTGCTGGGCACTGATGAGGACTGTACACTGCTGATGGGGCGATGTGACAAGTTTTCTTGATGTGGTGCTTGGTACAGTACACTGACAAGACACAGATCGGTAACTCACTGATCCTGGGTCTTCTCTCCTCACACTGGAAGTGGTGTGTGAGGAGAGAAGAGCTGGTAACAGCCAGTTACCGCTCTGTATTTACATTTGTGATCAGCTGTGAATGGATCATGGCCGATAATAATTACCACTGTCAGTGACAAGCTGTGTTCCTGGAAACACACCAACATGACTGCGCAGCGCGCTCCCAATTGCGCGCATGCACTTTTTACACAGGAGGCAGAGCCATGTTTTAGGCTGTGAATGGATCACAGACGATCACATGGTAAACAGACGTGATCATTGGCTGTTTACCACCTGACGGGTCTCGGGGACACACTGCCACGACAGTGCCAGGCTGCGTGCACTCGATCGCGCATGTGTCCTGTTTGAATGGGACAATGTCATATGATGTTGGCCCAGAACCAGAGCCGCACTACTCTGCCGTCATTTGGCGGTTGGCGGGCGGCAAGTGGTTAAATACATGTACAGGCTATTAGCATTTGAGCACAGGTATATCTTTTATCTGTTGTTATGCAAAGGAGACACCACAGGGGGCAACAGACTAAGTGTAGCAATAGGCGAATAAATAGCAAGCCATGTAAATAGCAACTCACAGACGTCCAGGGTTAAGAGCCTTATAAAATGTGGGTCTTCTGCTTCACATGGGTCAGATCATCTATTAATTGTCCAGGTGTAGGAGAGTCAAGCAGGGTTCAATTGTCACTGGAGCCTATGGATGTCGATGATTTGAGAAAGAGACAGCCCCACCTCAAAAAGTTGAACCACACCCACATATGTAACATCACTTGGTGAGCTACGTGATCTCCACCGTCGGCCATCTTGTAGTCTCCCAGTGTCCTCCTGGGCTCCCATCCACATCCATAGGCTCCAGTGACAGCTGAACTCCGCTCGGCTCTCCAGCAGCATATTGATTAGCCTATTCTTCTCCTTATTGTCATGTTTTGCAGCACACCTAATTAGCTCCTAATATTGAGCCTCCCTTTGAGTGCTGCTGTACAAGGATTAGAGCAGTCCGATACAAGGTGAAATGCAGACATTTACACTGGCATTTAAAATGCATTGAATTAGGTTTCTTTTTCATGGATACACAAATGCATTTATTGGTTGTTTTTAAAGGTATCGCAACGCAACTGAATTGCACAGGAACAAGGTCTGCGTTTTTGTACTATTCAGTGCGATGCAATTTTCAGCCCTTTCATTTGAATGAGCTGAAATCGCACTGGATCAAAAACACACTGCACCAGATCCAAGGCAGGCAAACATCTTGCATTTGGGGTGTTGTCAGTAATACATTGACACCCACAGCAGATCTTACACCCAGTGCATTTTGAATGAAGTGGCGGAAACATGCATGGAATGTGAGTGTTCTTAACTGTGTTCTGGTGTGAGCAAGCCCTTAAAGAGAACGTGTCACTTGGCTCTTTTAGGGCAAAGCAACAGATTTGAAATGTAAAACCCCCCACCCACCCACTCACTACCCTGCTGTCTCCTGTTCCCTCATTGTTCAGCATTGAGAAGCATATGACCACTTCCCATGGTGCAGTGCTTGGGCTTAATTGACCAATTAACAGGCCTAAACTCTCTTACCTGAAGAGGAGGAGAAGAAGCTCACCATGTGTAAGCTCCACACAACACAATCCACACAGTGCTTACACATGGTTAGGACTGCTGGCTCCAGTAGAGTGGAAAAAGTGAAAGAGTCTCTATAAGCTTCAAGCCTGAAAATATGGCAGAATGAAAAGTTCGTTTTTCATTCAACAGAAATATTTTTTATTATTATACAACTGCTCAAAAAAATAAAAGGAACAATTTTTAAACAGTAGTAGCATCAAGTCATTTAAACTCCTGTGATATTGATCTGGTCAGTTATTTAGCAGAGGGGGTCGTTAATCAGTTTCAGCTGCTTTGGTGTTAATAAAATTAACAACAGGTGCACTAGATGGGTAACAACAGGACAACCTCCAAAACAGGAATGGTTTTACAGGTGGAGGCCACTGACATTTTTTTCTCTACTCATCTTTTCTGACTGTTTTTCATTAGTTTTGCATTTGGTTAGGGTCAGTGTTACTACAGGTAACATGAAGCAATACCTGGACCCTATAGAGGTTGCACAGGCAGTCCAACTCCTCCATAATGGCACATCAATATGTGCCATTGCCAAAAGGTTTGCTGTGTCTACCAGCACAGTTTCAAGGGCATGAAGGAGATTCCAGGAGACAGGCAGTTACTCTAGGAGAGCTGGATAGGGCTGTAGAAGGGCCTTAATACATCAGCAGGACAGGTATCTGCTCCTTTGTGTAAGGAGGAACAGGATGAGCACTGCCAGTGCCCTACAAAATGATCTCCAGCAGGCCACTGGTGTACATGTCTCTGACTAAACAATCAGAAACAGACCTCATGAGAGTGGCCTATGTTCTCTAGTGGCCCCTGTGCTCACTGCACCATGAAGCTCGATTGGCATTTGCCATTAAACACCAGAATTGGCAGGTCCGCTACTGGCGCCCTGTGCTTTTCACAGATGAGAGCAGGTTCACCCTGAGCACGTGTGCCCGCTGTGAAAGGGTCTGGAGAAGCCGCAGAGAGTGATATGCTATAACATCGTTCAGCATGACCGGATTGGTGGTGGGTCAGTGATGGTCTGGGGAGGCATATCCAGGGAGGGATGCGCAGACCACTACAGGCTAGACAATGGAAGCCTGACTGCTATTAGATATCGGGATGAAATTTATGGACTCATTGTCAGACCCTATGCTGATGCAGTGGGTCCTGGGTTCCTCCTGGTGCACGACCATGCCCGGCCTCATGTGGCTAGAGTATGCAGCCAGTTCCTGGAGAATGACTGAATTGATACCATTGAATGGTCCCCATCCCACGCTTGCCTGACCTAAATCCAATAGAACACTTATGTTTCAGTCCATCCGACGCCACCAGGTTGCACCTCAGTCTGTTTAGGAGATCAGTGATGCCCTGGTCCAGATCTGGGAGGAAATACCCCAGGACACTATTTTTAGTCTCATCTGGAGCATGCCTTGACATCATCTGGCATGCATACAAGCATATGGGGGGCCATATAAACTACTGAGTACCAGTTTGAGTGGCTGCAATGACATTTCAGCAAAATGGATTAGTCTGCTGCATCATTTTTTCACTTTGATTTTCGGGGTGTCTTTGAATTCAGCCCTCTGTAGGTTGATGATTTTAATTTCCATAAAACGATGTAGCATCCTTTCATTCCTAACACATTACCCAGTCCATATCAGTATAGATATCCAGCATGATAATTTTCCCCATTCAGATCTGATGTGTTTTCAAAGTGTTCTTTTAATTTTTTTGAGCAGTGTATATATAGTGTATGGAATTGTGAAGACCAAAAGACAAGCAGTTACAAGGGAACAACAGAATAAGTGATATATGGGACCACAGCATTGCATCCAGTTTTGTTATATAGCAGATCATATACCCTGCCAGAAATTTAAAAAACGTTATAAAATAATGACATTTAGTTTAAAATAAATGATAACATGGCCTCAACATGCAGAAATATGTATTCTGGTAGGCATTCATTTAAAACAAATTTTTTTTTTACAAGCCTGGTAAATCTGGGGCTCCTAGCCTTTTTTGATCACAGACCTTATTTTCCCTATGTATCCCTATATATATTCACCAAACGGTACAAACCATCATCATCTCTAGTCCTATTAAGACATCATGTTGATCGTGACTCAAATTGTCCCTGATGTCATTGGTTGGCACGGTTCGACAGTTGGCTCCTCCCCTTGGTTTTGGTGTGTGCTCGGGCGCCAAGCCAGGGATCCGAGGGGTTACATAGAAACATAGAATGTGTCGGCAGATAAGAACCATTTGGCCCATCTAGTCTGCCCAATATATCTGAATCCTATGAATAGTCCCTGGCCCTATCTTATATGAAGGATAGCCTTATGCCTATCCCATGCATGCTTAAACTCCTTCACTGTATTTGCAGCTACCACTTCTGCAGAAAGGTTATTCCATACATCCACTACTCTCTCAGTAAAGTAATACTTCCTCATATTACTTTTAAACCTTTGCCCCTCTAATTTAAAACTGTGTCCTCTTGCGGTAGTTTTTCTTCTTTTAAATATGCTCTCCTCCTTTACTGAGTTGATTCCCTTTATGTATTTAAAAGTTTCTATCATATCCCCTCTGTCTCTTCTTTCTTCCAAGCTATACATGTTAAGGTCCTTTAACCTTTCCTGGTAAGTTTTTTCCTGCAATCCATGTACTAGTTTAGTAGCTCTTCTCTGAACTCTCTCTAGAGTATCTATATCCTTCTGGAGATATGGCCTCCAGTACTGCGCACAATACTCCAAGTGAGGTCTCACCAGTGTTCTGTACAGCGGATTAGAGGTTTTTTATCATCTATTCTCCCCCTCTGTTACATCCCCGAGTCCGCCCCCCAATGTGGGCGGACCTGATGCGAACCGTCCTGGGCGTGTTACCGTTCTCTTCGGTTTACGCTGGCTCGGTCCACAAGATGGCGCCCGCAACGGAAGTGACATATGGAGGCCGGCCCTGGCCTTGTCACTTCCGGTTGTACCGGCCTATTTATGGGCCTGTGTCAGAGCAGGAACCCGCATATGGCTACCTCTGCACTAAGGACCAGGATCACCATTTTTTCTATTAAACAATATGCCGGAACCTATATGTTACCAGGTGAGCAAACTTTCTCCTTCCTTTACCAGAATGCTGATCAGTTCTATTATATTTTTTCTCAATTATATTGCCCCCCCTTGTCCCATATCAGGACATATTCATGGGATATTCTTTGGTCTGGCAATCTAAGTAAGCATCTTAATCATTTACTTTCATCTGGGCAATTTGTCTTTTGTCTGAATCACGTTTTCCACTCTTTGTACCCTCACACTTTCTATGTCTTTTTTAGTATCACCTCTGTTTAGCGGGACTATATCATTTCACACACCACTCTCCCTCCCCCCTACCCCCTCCTTTTTTTTTCCTCCCCCCCCCTAATTCTGCACTTGCTTTATCTTATATTTTTTGCCACATTTCTAATTCTCGGTTCTCACCATTTCCCTCCCCCTCCCCCCCTCCTTTTTTTTTCCTCCCCCCCCCCCTAATTCTGCACTTGCTTTATCTTATATTTTTTGCCACATTTCTAATTCTCGGTTCTCACCATTTGCACTGAGGTGCCTATGATTCACTTTTTCTCTACACCTTTATTAGCAACACTGTATTGCTTTCGTATTTAATGGATTGCCAGCCCACTATCCCATCTTCAAAAATTAAACAAAATTTAAATAACTTTGATACCTTATTATCTGACACTAATTGTGTTCTTTGTTTCTCCCTCCTTTGGTCTCCTGCATACTTCTCTCGTAAGCGAATCGGATTTATTTTTCCCTCCTCTCCTGGTCCTTACATCTCTGTCCTGGCCACTGGTCCGGTCCAGCACTCACCTCTCTGGGAGGGTCCCGGCTTTGGGTCAGTATCTGACCATTGCCGTGCCATGATTGTGCCATCTCTGGCATTGTGAATAACTGTCGCTTTCAACAGATGTCACCTTTTGTCAAAAATGAAAGGGTAAGCTTTTTGCTATGCACTATGCAGATATGATTCCATGACATCCTCATGTCCATTTAACTAATATATAATATTTTTATCGTTTAGAATCAGTAGAAGGATTATATGGTTTGGGTCCCTGAAGAAGCCAATTTAGAGGGTCTTTACCCCCCGGCGAAACATGTTGGACCTATATGATCAACACTACTGCTACTCGTGTTTTACTTAATGTCATGTACATGTTTGGTCTTCCATGGTCTCATAGTCAACTGTAATTACATTTGGAATAAAATCTTTTTATTACACTATGGTCATTGACAAATTGTTTTACCACTTTATCTATGCCTCCAAAGTCCCACACTCCTGGCAGGTTGCAGTCCATGTACTCTTCCAGCCTATTGGCCTGATTGTATATTGGATCTGCTCCTTGTCCAATTTTTTATTTTTGGATTATGATTTAGGGATGTGGCAATGATTTGTGGTCAAATGTGACCCGGTATTCCTTCATTTCTTTTAATTTCTAGTCCTATTAGTTATGAATAACTCTTGGACATACATCTCAAGGACATTGACCTTCAGAGGTATGGGAAATGATTTATACCGACACAGGTTGAACTGGATGGACTATTGTCTTTCAACCTCAACTACTATGTAACTATGTAATATAACTTCAAAAATGTCAATAGATTAGTTTTACTCTACTTTTAGACAGCCAGGAACAGACAAGCTCATAGAAAATCATAAGCATTTTTTCATGTTTACATTGATTTATATGAAAATGGCAAATGTTAAATACACTTACAATAATAGGCTACCCCACACTCTGCAATATGCTCTGCACTCCTCTCTTGCACACACTGCTTACTGTAATATCTTCCTCACTCCTTTCCTGCACAAATTGCTAACAGTCATGCCCTTTCACAGTGATGCACTTTTAATGCATTCCCATTGACTTCCAATGGAAGTTGCCTTTTTGGTGTGTTTTTTAAAAAAACTGCACAAAAGATGCAGCATGCAAGACTTTTTAAAGTGCAGTGCACCTACAAGGTCAACAGTTACATAGGATTTAATGGGGAATAGTTTTCATGTGCATTTGTCTCACGGCACAAATGCACTAGTGTGAAAGGGGCCTTAGGGTATTTTCACACCAGATGCAGAGGGAATGTGTTGTGTGGTTATTCCAGCACCGTCCCACTGCATGGAAAAGGCAAAATACCTTGTCTTCTATGTGCCCGGCTCACATCACTGGATTTCATTGGTGTGCGGGCATGCAGTACTTTTACCTTTATACTACACAGCTCACAGTTGAGTTTTATAAGATGTCTATTTAACATCTCAATAAAGTTTGTTTAAAAAAGAAAGGAAGGAGTGCAATCTGTAAACCTGCCAAGCTCATCACTGCAATGAGCTCAGTCGGATTGTACTGTACACCAGCCTCTGCGCTGCAATGCCGTGGCTGGCGTGGACCAGTCCTTACTGCAGTCAGGTTTTGGTTTATTGTTAATTATCATTATCTCTGCATAACATAGGGCTTGTCACATTGGTACTATAATGCTGCATGGTAAATAATTTGGACTTCAGTAACATGGCAGATGTAGTGTGCAGTGAGATAATTATGCTGCTCCCACCCCCTCATTCTATCTATAATATTTTTTGAAAGCTCTGGTCTCTCTCTCCAAGATTTGACAAAGAGGAAAAACCTTAAAACATGTCATTTTGGAGACACTGTATGCTTACTGGCACTATATGTTGGGTGGTGAGGTGAGTGGCGCTGCCAAATATAATGTCACAGTCTATAGTGATGGCAAGTTAAATGCGATATATCATAGAAAATACATAATAAATATTAATAAATACAATAAGCAAATGGCTAAAAAATAGATAATGGTACAGTACAATAATAAATACAATAATAAATAATATAGGTGGGTAAGTAAAGTGACAGTGATAAAGTGCTAGGTGAGCATCAAGTGAAGGTTTAAATGTAGTGAACACTTGTGAACAAAATGATGGAAAAAAGGACAACGTGAGCAAACTAGCTAGTTGAAGCCAATTATCCAATTGGCAAAAGAATTATAGATAGAATAAATAATGGTGATCTGAGAACAAGTCTCAAGTGAGCTAATATGAATTAGCAGGTGAAATAGTGAATAAAGGTGAAAATCAGAAAAAAAAAATATATACATATAAATTGTATGTATAAAAATTATATGAAAGATCCAGTAATAAAGTCCATATATGAAATCTATGTATGAAAACAGATCTTCTATCAAAAATTGCTGTGAAAGTTCATAGGTGGTATACAAGTGGATGAGGCTTCAAGGTAAGCTTAACCTCCCTGGCGGTATGATTCTGTCAGGAATTCTGTACCAAAAGGGGTACAATTGTTTTCATGGAAATTTGGCGTTATGTATTATAGGCCTACAATTCTTAGTAATTACTGACTTAAACCTGACCAAAACAAGACTCTAGTAGACATCCCAGGTGTGATAAATTTGAAACACAAACGCATGAATTATAATCGAATCAATAATATAATTTTATTATATAATATATAATATATATAATAAAATTATATTATTGATTAGATTATAATTCATGCGTTATATATTATATATATCCCGTAGACGTCCTATGACGAAACGTACGTAGGGCGGAACCCAACGTCACTTCCGGTCCGCAGCTCGCCTCAGTTTGGAACACGGAAGCTTCCTCGGTACAGCTCGCACCTGTCTGATATGATCGGCTGCATTCTAAAGCGTGAGTCACTACTAGCTCTTTGAAAATCCTGCTATAATTACCACATTAAGAGGTTCGTTTCTCCCCTTTTATACCCAGATTGGATCCGTCGGTCCGCAAGGACGGATTGGGGAAAAGGTTTGAGGAAATTTGTTTATACCCTATTTTGGCCCACACACACACACCATTGGTTGCTAAAGGGTAAGTGCGACCTCTGGTGGTCAGTTTGGAGACATATTACATAGCAGGTATGCACTAGTAACCTCATTGCTTTTATTGATCAAACACTGCTCATATTTATTACTATATTAATCTATTTGATCTCACTATTTATTCACTAGAAACACTTCCAGTGGATTGCTGGAAATTGTTGGAATTTGTTTTATTGATTAAGCACTACTTTTATCACATTTACCACTTATTTATTAGGAATTTTTTACTTGCTACTACCATACCCTATACACATTTTTGTGCTCAATATTGGGCTTAAGTTGCCCACATCTTTTACAGGCATAAGATTTATATTTGCACTTTATATCACGCACAAAAGCACTTTTTTCCTCTATCACACCCGCATCTTTGCACATGCGCTAGGTAGCGCCGTTTCCAACTTCTCATCCCCACACTATATTCTAGCCCCTAAGTTTCTTAGGGGTCGGTTGGTGGCTGCAACCTAATTATATCACAAACCTGGTAGTTCTCTTCCATAGCGCTGGTTTCCACCCTCACCCACGCTTTTCATTGGTTGGCCTTTTTTTTTTTTTGGCCTTCTTCTTTGCATTGTCTGGAACCTGCCTACACTATTGATGGATGCGTTATTTGTATGAGACCACCTCGGGATTCACCTATTAAGCTTACCTTGAAGCCTCATCCACTTGTATACCACCTATGAACTTTCACAGCAATTTTTGATAGAAGATCTGTTTTCATACATATATTTCATATATGGACTTTATTACTGGATCTTTCATATCATTTTTATACATACAATTTATATGTATATATATTTTTTCTGATTTTCACCTTTATTCACTATTTCACCTGCTAATTCATATTAGCTCACTTGCGACTTGTTCTCAGATCACCATTATTTATTCTATCTATACGGTAATTCTTTTGCCAGTTGGATAATTGGCTTCACCTAGCAATTAGCTAGTTTGCTCACGTTGTCCTTTTTTTCCATCATTTTGTTCACAAGTGTTCACTACAGTTAAACCTTCAATTGATGCTCACCTAGCACTTTATCACTGTCACTTTACACACCCACTTATATTATTTATTATTGTATTTATTATTGTACTGTACCATTATCTACTTTTTAGCCATTTGCTTATTGTATTTATTAATATTTATTATGTATTTTCCATGATATATCGCATTTAACTTGCCATCACTATAGACTGTGACATTATATTTGGCAACGCCACCCACTTCACCACCCAACACATATCTGAATACAGATTCTACACTATATTTTGAGGTAGGCTGCAGCCATTATCTTATCCATTAACGCGGAATTCCCATTTTTTAAACCATTACTGGCACTATAGACTCCAGTAATATGGGCGCCTGAGGACTTCCTGTTAGCAGTGATGCACTTCAAGTGATATTGGGCAGACTAGATGGGCCAAATGGTTCTTATCTGCCGACACATTCTATGTTTCTAACAGAGCAGCTCTAGTGTCCCCGCTGGCTTGAATGCTGCAGCTTCCTCCACTCTCACCTTCCAGGGAACACGGATCTTGCCATAATATACCCAATGATCGGGTAGTTTGTGAGAGTGTGCCTCACATAAGAGCCCCACAGGGGTTTCGTTATGCTTTTCATCCACTGCACAACGTGGAAACCAGCGTAAGTACCATTTATGGAGGACTTTGTTTTTAACCCCTCATTGATTCAATAAAGTGTTCATTTGATTTTATATGAGATTGGCACATTGATTTAATATCACCACAAGAGTGTTTATTGCTTGGGCATGTAGTTAGGCATTATGTGTGGCATTGGAATTAGTCCACAATTGGCACTCACAGCCAAGTAATTTATAAAGACATCAGCACCATTGTCTGGGTTGCTTAATAGGACACCATATGCACTCTCAAGGTCCTTGCGCATGTGTTTTGTGTGTTACGTTTTGACTTCTTCTACCCTCAAATGGGTTTCTACAGAAGCAGAGCTATTGGAACTACTTCAGTCACTACTGGCCAATAAGGTTTAGTGCCCTGGTATAGTGTTTGTGTAGTTTACCTAGTGTGTGGTGGCATAGCACACTGCTGAGTGCCAAAAGTCCATACCCTCATAACTTGGATCCCATACCCCTTATGGTATATGGTGGTTAGGACCGCCTGAGTTAATTGTATTGTACTTTGACTTAGTGGTGACTTGCAGTAATGGCTTCATCAATACATCCTAAACATGTTTAATTTGGTGGTCACTTGCAATTATGCCTCTATCAACACTTCCCATTCATGTTTAATTAGAGACAAATTAAATGACCTGGTAAGTTAAGTGGGGTTCACACTATAAGAAAATCAGGAGAACGATCGTCCAATTTACCTCGTTGTTTCACAGGAAGTAGGAACGGAGGAAGAAAATTCTCGTACGACAAAGGCTTTTTTTTTTTAAATTGTTTCTGATCATGCGCAGTCTTTCATTTTTAATCTTCCTCTTACAAAAATCATACCTAAATGGTATACATTACCCAGTTCACCCCCTGGAAGGTTTTACTCCCTTAATGACCAGGCCATTTTTTTGCGATACGGCACTGCACTAATTTAACTGACTATTGCGCGGTCTTGCAACACTGTACCCAAATAAAATGTATGTCTTTTTTTTCTCACAGATAGAGCTTTCTTTTGGTGGTATTTGATCACCTCTGCGGTTTTTATTTGCGCTATAAACTATATATTGATTGGTTTGCGCAAAAGTTATAGCGTCTACAAACTATGGGATATATTTATGGAATTTTAATTTTTTATTAATTTTTTACTAGTAATGATGATGATTAGCGATCTTTAACGGGACTGCAACATTGCAGCAGACAAATCTGACACCGTGACACTTTTTGGGGACCAGTGACACAAACAATAATTGAAACTAAGGTGACCAGCGCTATGGAATATACAGTGAGAGTAGGTACGGTGTAAGCTGCCAACAACCAAACCCAAAAGGGTTAAAGAGTGAAATATGTGCTAGTGGGGTTGTGAACGGCGCTACCGTGTTAAAAAATACACTTGGTGAATAAATAACGTAAAAATGTTGAAAGTGCTTGATATTAAATAAATAGATATAATTTATAAAGTGCACATGTGACTCACAGTTTTCAGAGACTATTTGTAGTGAAGAAACACACATACCCTGTGCCTTTAAAAAGTGCGATAATAAAGTGCATAAGTGCTAGTGCAAAACAAAAGACACAAAACTGAAATAGGGCAGTGGTTTTTTTATTTTTCATTAAACATACCATGTGTGATGTGTGTCCAATTTAAAGAACAAATCATAAAGTGGTTGTGCACAATAAAAAAACTCTCAAAGGTTCTGTGCTGCAGTGAGCAGAAATGTGCAAAAATGAAACATTCAGTTGAAAAATGATTGTGAGTAAAAAGGACTTTAGGGCTGCAGACACCTGCGTGACCGCTAGGTGTCGCACCCTGTATACAACCTGGTGAGGCTTTTCTGCTGGATGGATACCGTGTAGGGGTTATTTCCTCCTCTGGTTTCCTAATGTGCCGCGTGGTGCCTCAAAAAAGAAACACAGAGACGAAAACCCCCTGGTGCCGTATCTCAAAAACAAGGGCAGAAAAAATGTAGTGACTCACGGTGGAAGATGCAGGCTGTCCGCGATCAGTGTTGTTGTGTGCCGGGAAGCTTCCGCGTTCCACGGCTCTGGCTCCGAGTGCCGGAAATGACGTGTTGACGTCGAAGACTCCGCCCTACCGGTTTCGTCCAATGACGTCTACAGGAGCGGCGTCAACGTACTGACTTCCCGGCCATTAAATAGCGTCCCATCTCCTAGCAACAACAGGGCCTCCCCCGCCGCCATATTGGTGCTGTCAGCTGAAGCCGGACCGAGGCCATCTTGTGCCTCAATGCAATGCCCGCCTCGCTAACCCTAATAGGAGTGTTTAGCTATCTGTTCATCATTTCGGGGACAGCCTGTTCGGATCAATTTAAACGACAATTTAAAAAACTTTATTGATGAAAAAAAATTATTTTTTTAAAAAAGATATGTAAAATAAAAAAATATAAAAAATATAAAAAATTAAGAATTATATAAAAAAATATTTTAAAATTGCTAAAAGCAACGGTGCATATTCCTCTTTAAAAACATTAGTCTGACTATAAGAAGCGGAGTATTTCTTTTATTTTAAAAAATGTATATATATACCACACACTTAGGGAACAAACCATGGCATCATATATATGGCAGATGTTGGATGAGAAGGTTCAAAAATAGGGATCAAAAAACGGTTTACAATCTAATGATATCACGGCGTGTATTATGTGGGTTATTCACAGACGTGATAAGTTATTAATCTTAATATACAAAAAAAATTAAAATAAAAAAATAAAGTAAAGAATATTTTTATAGGATAAAAAGAAGAGAATTATTACAATATGACTGTGGACCAAATTCCATTGAAGAGATTCGTATGCACAGTCAAGGTTTATGATCCACGGGATATCACAGAGATTAGAAATGTAGAATCCGATTGATACCAATCTTTTTGTTTTTTGTTTCTTCATATGTTTTCTTGGAAAAACACAAAAAAACCACAAAAAAAACACACAAAAAAACACAAAAAAACCCCAAAAAGGGGAGAAAGGATGTAGGATGAGAAGGCTAATAGTGGAATCTTGTTTCAAGGGTTTTAATCTATATATTTAAAATCTCTCTATCAAGGGTATGCATGGAAAAGTACTTCTTTTTAACTTCATACTTTTTTGAGAAATATGTATGAAGAAACTATGTGAAAAAAAAAGGAGAGAGAAGTGGCTGGGAGGATAATTTTTTCATATAACGTGAGAATGGGCCAAGGATAATTTTTTCATATAACGTGATGTCAACAAAATGTTTATAATAAGCTGTTCAAGGTTTTATTGAAGGGTCAAAAAAAAAAAAATATTCTTAAAAGATAATTCAAAATTATTATATAAATATTCAGGATAATATATATCTTTATAAACTTATTTCCGAAAGTGGCTTTCAAGGAGTTTTTTTTAAAATTTAGTTTTTTCAAAAATTTGCTAAAAAACTTGGAAAGAAAGAATAAAACGGATAAAAAGGATAAAAAAACTGATAAAAAAACTATACATCTGTAATAAAACAGTTCAGATCTATATCTGCGTTCAAACCATCGGGGCGGAGGGATCTCATTAAAAAAATCCACTTGGTTTCATTTCTAGATACCATTCTTTTCTTATTTCCTCCCCTCCAATCCCCTTTTATTTTGTCTATGCCATAAAACACTAATCCTGATGGATCTTTAGAGTGTTTTTCTTTAAAGTGCCTGGATAAATTATGTTTATCAAACCCCTTTTTAATGTTTTTTATATGTTCCCTGATTCTAACATACAGGGGTCGGGTGGTCCTACCAATATATTGCATATGGCAGGGGCACTCAATGACATAGGTCACGTGTGTGCTGTTACAAGTAATGGTATCTTTTATTTTGTATTCAACACCCGTGGTATAGGATCTGAAATTGTTAGTTCGCCTCTTTTGGGATGTGTTATTCCTACAGGGTAGGCATTTTCGGCACCTAAAAAAACCATTAATACTGGTGGGTAAAGAAATGTTTTTTGGTGGGTTAACCACATTGTGTACCACCTTGTCCTTTAACGTTGGTGCCCTTCTATAGACAAAGGAAGGTTTGTTGGGTAAAATCTTTCTTAGTGTTCTATCAGCTGTGAGAATGGGCCAATGTTTTCTAAAGATTTTTTCCACTTCCTTGTGTTGTCTATTAAATCCTGTGATGAACGCGAACTCATGTTTATTTTGACTCTCTTTTCTTGAATTCTCTTTGATAAGGTCTTTTCTGTCCAAATTCCTTATTGTTCTCTTTAGATGCTCCAAGTTTTTCTTTTTGTATCCTTTTTCTATGAATCTTTGAATGAGCATATCTGCTTGAATGTCAAAATCTTGAGTGTTACTGCAGTTTCTCCTTATCCGTAGCAACTGTCCCTTAGGAATATTTCCTAACCATTGTGGATGGTGACAGCTCCTAATGGGGATATATCCGTTTTTATCGGTTTTCTTAAAAAAGGTTTTGCTAGCCAGTCTTCCATCTTGCTTAAATAATTCTAAATCTAAAAAAGCAATCTTTTGTTTATCCCAATTTCCTGTAAAGGTGATTCCATAGGCGTTGCTACTGATCTCATCAAAAAAGCTCTGTAATGAGTCCAAGCCACCTCTCCATACTAAAATAATATCATCAATATATCTTTGGTAATATCTAAGATTGGGTCTTTCAATGCTAAAAACTTGCTCCTCCTCCCATTTTTGCATGAATATATTTGCAACGCTGGGGGCATATTTTGCCCCCATAGCTACTCCTTTTGTTTGTGCATAATATCTTCCCTTATGCCAAAAATAATTTGATTCCATAGCCATCTTGAGGCCCTCTAATATAAAGTGCACTTGTGCGTTTTTTAGATCAGTTTGTTTAAAAAGTGCCCATTCAACACTGTCCAGGCCATCTTGTCGTGCTATATTCGTATATAAAGAATTTACATCAATGGTTACTAGAAAATCTTCTTCCATAACTTCTAAATTTTGGATATCCGACAATAGTTGTTTGCTATCCCTTAAGTAGGACTTACCCTTAGGTACTAAGGGTTGCAAAAATTTGTCTAAATATTCTCCCAAACGGGAATGTACCGAATTGATGCCACTTATTATTGGACGGCCTGGAGGTTTCTCTTCATTTTTGTGTATCTTTGGTAGATAATATATTATGGGCGTCCTGGCTGCTTCTATTTGTAAATATTTAGCCTCTTTGGTATTCAGTATTTCTAGATCTTTTCCTTTCTTAATATATGTCCTCAGATCTTTAATAAATTTCGCTTTAGGGTCTCTTGGTAGTTTTTTATACGAGTCTTCTGCGCTTAGGAGGTGTTCCATTTCTTCCTCATAGTCCTTCTGGTTCAAAATGACCAAACCTCCCCCTTTATCAGCAGGTCTGATGACAATTCCCTTTTTCTTTTCAAGCTTTCTAATAGTATCCCAAATATCTTTTTCTTTCTTGTTTTTAATTTTTAGGGCTCTGATTTCCTCCTCCACCATTCTTTTAAAAACTTCCAGATTTTCATTGTGTGGATTCTTTGGATTAAAAACGGATTTATTTCTAAGTGATGTATGTTTAAATTCAGTATTAATCGGAGGGGGATCATTGTTCTTCTTGATTTCAAAAAATTTCTTTATATTGATCTTCCTTATATATTTTTGAAGGTCTATATATGCTTCAAACTTATCCAAATTCTTGTCTGGTGCGTATTTGTGTTTCTTCACTACAAATAGTCTCTGAAAACTGTGAGTCACATGTGCACTTTATAAATTATATCTATTTATTTAATATCAAGCACTTTCAACATTTTTACGTTATTTATTCACCAAGTGTATTTTTTAACACGGTAGCGCCGTTCACAACCCCACTAGCACATATTTCACTCTTTAACCCTTTTGGGTTTGGTTGTTGGCAGCTTACACCGTACCTACTCTCACTGTATATTCCATAGCGCTGGTCACCTTAGTTTCAATTATTCTCTGTGGTACCACTTGTGGTAACACCCAGACCTAGCTGCATAATGGAAATATTTAAATACATGACCTCCAGAACAGTGAATGTAGAAGATATCTTTGATCAGGATATTATTATACAGAGACAGGATATGGAAGGTTCCTTCAAACAATTGAAACATAATATGGAAAAGCAACTACGGGTCTGGTGGGACATAGTATCCTTGGAAAAGTACACTAAGGAAAATATAGCACCAAGGAGATTAAGATGGGATATATCTCCTAATGACCACGTGGCAGACCCAGTCCTATTGGACCAATGGTATGCGTTTTTTAATAAATGTGAAAAGGAACTGTTATTAATGATCATTAAGAGGAGACAATTTAAACTTAAGAAAATAGAAAGCGCCATCGTACAACTAAAAGAACAACTAGCCCCTTATGCGGATACAGCGGAATATAAGAACAAGGAGAAAGCACTCCAGGAGGCTATATTAAAATACGATAAAACAATCCAAGCCAAGAAACAAAAGAAATATAAAAGGGATGTTCTGGACTATAGAAATAGGGATGTATATAAATGGCAATCGGATGAATTATACAATGGACAGGGCACTAGTGTAGACCCTGTGAATTTGGACTCCAGAGAATCATCAGAAATGGGAGATGAAGACGAAGATGATTCGTGGATGGAAGTTGGAACGCCTAGGACTCCCAGAACCCCCATGACACCAGCAACTGGAGGAAGACATAATGGGGATAGATTTTTTGAACCTAGAACACACAATGAACGTAGGGAAAACACCCATGTGGGAAACTCAGGAACAGATAGAACACCAACCATCTCTTACAACAGAATTGATACATACAATAGGTTCTCCCCTTTAAACCAGTATCAAGACGATTATTATGAAAGCAGAGGTCCAACCCCAAGAAGGGGTTTTTTTCCCGGAGGGAACAGAGGGAGACCCCCAAGAGGTGGCAGAAGACCCCAAGGACAATATGGCAACTGGAGGAACCAAGGCTGGTCACAGCCATGGAGACGAGGGAATCACCAAGGAGGTTTCAGAGGAACATACCGACCACAAGGGGATTACCATGTAAACTGGAGAGAAAATGGAAGAAGACCCCAACAGGAGAATTACAGAGAACCCCCCAGACCAGGGGATTTCGACCCACGAAGGAGAGAAGAACCCCCCAGGTATTACGAGCATTCAAGAAACGGAAACCAAGGGGCAAACGAGGGGGGACAAAGAAAAAGAAGAAGGGAATATTAGGAAAAGGGATCTTCAATCTGAGCAATGCAATCTTTGATGAGGATGAATTGAAACTTTTAGATCTGGGCTTAAAATACGCACCAGACAAGAATTTGGATAAGTTTGAAGCATATATAGACCTTCAAAAATATATAAGGAAGATCAATATAAAGAAATTTTTTGAAATCAAGAAGAACAATGATCCCCCTCCGATTAATACTGAATTTAAACATACATCACTTAGAAATAAATCCGTTTTTAATCCAAAGAATCCACACAATGAAAATCTGGAAGTTTTTAAAAGAATGGTGGAGGAGGAAATCAGAGCCCTAAAAATTAAAAACAAGAAAGAAAAAGATATTTGGGATACTATTAGAAAGCTTGAAAAGAAAAAGGGAATTGTCATCAGACCTGCTGATAAAGGGGGAGGTTTGGTCATTTTGAACCAGAAGGACTATGAGGAAGAAATGGAACACCTCCTAAGCGCAGAAGACACGTATAAAAAACTACCAAGAGACCCTAAAGCGAAATTTATTAAAGATCTGAGGACATATATTAAGAAAGGAAAAGATCTAGAAATACTGAATACCAAAGAGGCTAAATATTTACAAATAGAAGCAGCCAGGACGCCCATAATATATTATCTACCAAAGATACACAAAAATGAAGAGAAACCTCCAGGCCGTCCAATAATAAGTGGCATCAATTCGGTACATTCCCGTTTGGGAGAATATTTAGACAAATTTTTGCAACCCTTAGTACCTAAGGGTAAGTCCTACTTAAGGGATAGCAAACAACTATTGTCGGATATCCAAAATTTAGAAGTTATGGAAGAAGATTTTCTAGTAACCATTGATGTAAATTCTTTATATACGAATATAGCACAACAAGATGGCCTGGACAGTGTTGAATGGGCACTTTTTAAACAAACTGATCTAAAAAACGCACAAGTGCACTTTATATTAGAGGGCCTCAAGATGGCTATGGAATCAAATTATTTTTGGCATAAGGGAAGATATTATGCACAAACAAAAGGAGTAGCTATGGGGGCAAAATATGCCCCCAGCGTTGCAAATATATTCATGCAAAAATGGGAGGAGGAGCAAGTTTTTAGCATTGAAAGACCCAATCTTAGATATTACCAAAGATATATTGATGATATTATTTTAGTATGGAGAGGTGGCTTGGACTCATTACAGAGCTTTTTTGATGAGATCAGTAGCAACGCCTATGGAATCACCTTTACAGGAAATTGGGATAAACAAAAGATTGCTTTTTTAGATTTAGAATTATTTAAGCAAGATGGAAGACTGGCTAGCAAAACCTTTTTTAAGAAAACCGATAAAAACGGATATATCCCCATTAGGAGCTGTCACCATCCACAATGGTTAGGAAATATTCCTAAGGGACAGTTGCTACGGATAAGGAGAAACTGCAGTAACACTCAAGATTTTGACATTCAAGCAGATATGCTCATTCAAAGATTCATAGAAAAAGGATACAAAAAGAAAAACTTGGAGCATCTAAAGAGAACAATAAGGAATTTGGACAGAAAAGACCTTATCAAAGAGAATTCAAGAAAAGAGAGTCAAAATAAACATGAGTTCGCGTTCATCACAGGATTTAATAGACAACACAAGGAAGTGGAAAAAATCTTTAGAAAACATTGGCCCATTCTCACAGCTGATAGAACACTAAGAAAGATTTTACCCAACAAACCTTCCTTTGTCTATAGAAGGGCACCAACGTTAAAGGACAAGGTGGTACACAATGTGGTTAACCCACCAAAAAACATTTCTTTACCCACCAGTATTAATGGTTTTTTTAGGTGCCGAAAATGCCTACCCTGTAGGAATAACACATCCCAAAAGAGGCGAACTAACAATTTCAGATCCTATACCACGGGTGTTGAATACAAAATAAAAGATACCATTACTTGTAACAGCACACACGTGACCTATGTCATTGAGTGCCCCTGCCATATGCAATATATTGGTAGGACCACCCGACCCCTGTATGTTAGAATCAGGGAACATATAAAAAACATTAAAAAGGGGTTTGATAAACATAATTTATCCAGGCACTTTAAAGAAAAACACTCTAAAGATCCATCAGGATTAGTGTTTTATGGCATAGACAAAATAAAAGGGGATTGGAGGGGAGGAAATAAGAAAAGAATGGTATCTAGAAATGAAACCAAGTGGATTTTTTTAATGAGATCCCTCCGCCCCGATGGTTTGAACGCAGATATAGATCTGAACTGTTTTATTACAGATGTATAGTTTTTTTATCAGTTTTTTTATCCTTTTTATCCGTTTTATTCTTTCTTTCCAAGTTTTTTAGCAAATTTTTGAAAAAACTAAATTTTAAAAAAAACTCCTTGAAAGCCACTTTCGGAAATAAGTTTATAAAGATATATATTATCCTGAATATTTATATAATAATTTTGAATTATCTTTTAAGAATATTTTTTTTTTTTTTGACCCTTCAATAAAACCTTGAACAGCTTATTATAAACATTTTGTTGACATCACGTTATATGAAAAAATTATCCTTGGCCCATTCTCACGTTATATGAAAAAATTATCCTCCCAGCCACTTCTCTCTCCTTTTTTTTTCACATAGTTTCTTCATACATATTTCTCAAAAAAGTATGAAGTTAAAAAGAAGTACTTTTCCATGCATACCCTTGATAGAGAGATTTTAAATATATAGATTAAAACCCTTGAAACAAGATTCCACTATTAGCCTTCTCATCCTACATCCTTTCTCCCCTTTTTGGGGTTTTTTTGTGTTTTTTTGTGTGTTTTTTTTGTGGTTTTTTTGTGTTTTTCCAAGAAAACATATGAAGAAACAAAAAACAAAAAGATTGGTATCAATCGGATTCTACATTTCTAATCTCTGTGATATCCCGTGGATCATAAACCTTGACTGTGCATACGAATCTCTTCAATGGAATTTGGTCCACAGTCATATTGTAATAATTCTCTTCTTTTTATCCTATAAAAATATTCTTTACTTTATTTTTTTATTTTAATTTTTTTTGTATATTAAGATTAATAACTTATCACGTCTGTGAATAACCCACATAATACACGCCGTGATATCATTAGATTGTAAACCGTTTTTTGATCCCTATTTTTGAACCTTCTCATCCAACATCTGCCATATATATGATGCCATGGTTTGTTCCCTAAGTGTGTGGTATATATATACATTTTTTAAAATAAAAGAAATACTCCGCTTCTTATAGTCAGACTAATGTTTTTAAAGAGGAATATGCACCGTTGCTTTTAGCAATTTTAAAATATTTTTTTATATAATTCTTAATTTTTTATATTTTTTATATTTTTTTATTTTACATATCTTTTTTAAAAAAATAATTTTTTTTCATCAATAAAGTTTTTTAAATTGTCGTTTAAATTGATCCGAACAGGCTGTCCCCGAAATGATGAACAGATAGCTAAACACTCCTATTAGGGTTAGCGAGGCGGGCATTGCATTGAGGCACAAGATGGCCTCGGTCCGGCTTCAGCTGACAGCACCAATATGGCGGCGGGGGAGGCCCTGTTGTTGCTAGGAGATGGGACGCTATTTAATGGCCGGGAAGTCAGTACGTTGACGCCGCTCCTGTAGACGTCATTGGACGAAACCGGTAGGGCGGAGTCTTCGACGTCAACACGTCATTTCCGGCACTCGGAGCCAGAGCCGTGGAACGCGGAAGCTTCCCGGCACACAACAACACTGATCGCGGACAGCCTGCATCTTCCACCGTGAGTCACTACATTTTTTCTGCCCTTGTTTTTGAGATACGGCACCAGGGGGTTTTCGTCTCTGTGTTTCTTTTTTGAGGCACCACGCGGCACATTAGGAAACCAGAGGAGGAAATAACCCCTACACGGTATCCATCCAGCAGAAAAGCCTCACCAGGTTGTATACAGGGTGCGACACCTAGTGGTCACGCAGGTGTCTGCAGCCCTAAAGTCCTTTTTACTCACAATCATTTTTCAACTGAATGTTTCATTTTTGCACATTTCTGCTCACTGCAGCACAGAACCTTTGAGAGTTTTTTTATTGTGCACAACCACTTTATGATTTGTTCTTTAAATTGGACACACATCACACATGGTATGTTTAATGAAAAATAAAAAAACCACTGCCCTATTTCAGTTTTGTGTCTTTTGTTTTGCACTAGCACTTATGCACTTTATTATCGCACTTTTTAAAGGCACAGGGTATGTGTGTTTCTTCACTACAAATAGTCTCTGAAAACTGTGAGTCACATGTGCACTTTATAAATTATATCTATTTATTTAATATCAAGCACTTTCAACATTTTTACGTTATTTATTCACCAAGTGTATTTTTTAACACGGTAGCGCCGTTCACAACCCCACTAGCACATATTTCAGTGACACAAACACAGTGGTCAGTGGTAAAAAATGCACTGTCACTGTACTAATGACAAGGAAGTGTGCTCCTAGGGAGTGAATACTAACTGTGGGGGGGGGGGCTAACTGGAGGATGACAGAGATCCATGTTTCTGCTTAGTGTAACAGAACCACAACACACAATGTGCTTGTGGTCTTCCGTCAGTATACGGCTTCCTACATTCTTGAACATAGATACTGTATCAGATATTCCAGTCGCCCCCCCATACAAAAATAGCCAAAACTTAGCTTATATGTGTCTGAAAACAACTAACTCCTTTATTGAACAAGAAGCAGACTTTTTATACACTTGAGAAATATGTAAGTCACTACATAAACAATGACCCGAATATTTACCCAAAACATCACACAATGGTTAGATAACGAGGTACAGCTGAGTCATGGCTAATCCCATCTAGGCAAGGTTATCATTAACATGCTAACTATCTCAGCCCACTTAAACCAGACTAAAAGAACAGACTGCCAGCAACAAGGCTAAAACAAAATACAAAATTACACATTATCCTAAGTATAAACACAGAAGAATATATAAAAATATAAATATATAAATGTGCTCCAAGTAGTGTTTAAAAATCCAGGCAATAGCATGCAATCAAAATTGTGCTTGGTGGATTCTTATTAATCCCTTCACAGTGCTCCAGGTGCTGGGATGTGACAACCGTCAATTAAGAAGTGCTTGTGCTTCTCAAAGTAAATTAATCCACAAAGGTGTGGATCAGTGAACCAATAAATAAATATATAAAGAATTCCATACAAAAATCACATAAGGATATATAAAAAAATCACATAAGAATATATAAAAAAGTATAAATATATAAATGTGCTCCAAGTAGTGTTTAAAAGTCCAAGCAATAGCATGCAATCAAAATTGTGCTTGGTGAATTCTTAATAATCCATTCACAGTGCTCCAGGTGCTGGGATGTGACAACCGTGGCCTCTTACCAGCTAGCAGCAGGTCACAAGGACCCCCAACGCCTGTGATCCCTTTATTGGGTGGATCAGACCTCTCCTCGATTGCTTGGATCTCTGGCTCCTATATTACTCGAGTTGGACCATGTAGTCCCCCCATACACATAAAGATATAGAAGAACAAATAGCCTCCAATAGTGAAATACTGTTTTATTCTCCAAAAAACATACACTATAAGGTGACAATTAGCCTCTTACTATTTGTTGTGCCCTCCTGGCACTGGGCAATTCGGCAGTACAAAATCGTTTTTTTGGGTCTTAGGAAGATATTCTCCGGGGATCTGCAGCACCCTGTATCTCCTTTCCCCCTTTCTTTGTATTGCAGCGGTGGATGTGTATCCCAGCCTCTGTTCCGAATGCCTCTGTGTGTTACTTCCGGGTTAGCATTGACCACAATGCATTTCGCTTAACGAGCGTCCTCAGGCAGTCTGACTGCCTGAGGACGCTCGTTAAGCGAAATGCATTGTGGTCAATGCTAACCCGGAAGTAACACACAGAGGCATTCGGAACAGAGGCTGGGATACACATCCACCGCTGCAATACAAAGAAAGGGGGAAAGGAGATACAGGGTGCTGCAGATCCCCGGAGAATATCTTCCTAAGACCCAAAAAAACGATTTTGTACTGCCGAATTGCCCAGTGCCAGGAGGGCACAACAAATAGTAAGAGGCTAATTGTCACCTTATAGTGTATGTTTTTTGGAGAATAAAACAGTATTTCACTATTGGAGGCTATTTGTTCTTCTATATCTTTATGTGTATGGGGGGACTACATGGTCCAACTCGAGTAATATAGGAGCCAGAGATCCAAGCAATCGAGGAGAGGTCTGATCCACCCAATAAAGGGATCACAGGCGTTGGGGGTCCTTGTGACCTGCTGCTAGCTGGTAAGAGGCCACGGTTGTCACATCCCAGCACCTGGAGCACTGTGAATGGATTATTAAGAATTCACCAAGCACAATTTTGATTGCATGCTATTGCTTGGACTTTTAAACACTACTTGGAGCACATTTATATATTTATACTTTTTTATATATTCTTATGTGATTTTTTTATATATCCTTATGTGATTTTTGTATGGAATTCTTTATATATTTATTTATTGGTTCACTGATCCACACCTTTGTGGATTAATTTACTTTGAGAAGCACAAGCACTTCTTAATTGACGGTTGTCACATCCCAGCACCTGGAGCACTGTGAAGGGATTAATAAGAATCCACCAAGCACAATTTTGATTGCATGCTATTGCCTGGATTTTTAAACACTACTTGGAGCACATTTATATATTTATATTTTTATATATTCTTATGTGATTTTTGTATGGAATTCTTTATATATCTATTTATTGGTTCACTGATCCACACCTTTGTGGATTAATTTACTTTGAGAAGCACAAACACTTCTGAATTGAAATTGCACTGGTATGCACTTTTCTTTGCTAATTGCACCAATAGTAGATCATATATATATTTGTAGCAATTTTTAATCACATATATTACACTTTAAATCACCTATTAATTTTTATAACACGTGATATATTAAGATTACCAGCGCCTTTTTACCTATGATATATACCTATTTATTGTTTTATTACAATTAAAAGGGCAGCAGGTTCAACAATCTTTTATTTAAAGGGCCAGGCGCCTTCTCTTTTCTTTTTATTTTTATAAACACAGAACACCTTATTATACAGACAATAGCAAGAGACCCCAGTAGCAGTCTATCCATCTCCTACATTAAAGTACATGCAATACACATCTAAGCATTGCTTTGAATATTTAGGAGTCACAGTCTTCATGGCAGCAGGCTATAGGTCTTACAGTGTAAAGTAGGATTAAATCTTCATATTTCTTGAGAGATATTGTTGATAAATATTACTCTCCCATTTTAAGTTCCAAGCCATATTCTCAGTGTCCATTAAGTATCTGTCTTTCATTCCCAGTGATGGTGAGTACCGTCACACTTAGCATCTCCATCTTCCTCTATGACAGAACGGTGGTCTGCCTTGTTAACATAGGCAGACCACTGTTCTGCCTCTCCTCTGAATGATTGGTGGGTCCCGGCGGACATCGCGTCTGCCTGACCCGCTGACTGGCTCCTGCTATGTCCAATACCAACAGGAGCATGTCACTGGTGGCACACACGTGCGCCCCAGACCCAGAGCATGAGCCAACATACAGGTACATCGGCTCCTGCAGGAGGGCCACCCTGATGCAGTATATGTGCGTGGGGTGGTCCTTAGGTGGTTAAACGAAAATTGTTTGTTTTGTTCCTGTATAAGAAAAATTTTGGAGTTTGTCCCAGTGGAAATTTTCATTTGGAAGGTCACAATGGGCTGTTCAAAGTTGTGTACACACTATCAGAAAACCGTATGATTGTTCCTTGGACAAAAATTTTTGCCCAATTTTCTTACAGTGTGTACGATTCTTTAGTTTACTTACTCAGCTGTGAACAATGCAGTAGTTTTGCTATGAAGTCATCCCCTTTCAAACTCAGAAAGCTGTTGACATCTTGTCTGTCTTTTTGACATATCAGCTCAGAGGACAAATCTCTTCAAGAAACAAACGTGGGGTATTTCAACATAAAGAATATTTATGACGTAAACCAGAAAGTTTTGAATAAACATAGTGTGTTATAACTAAAATCTGGAAACAAATCTTCCTTGAATCAACCATCTGCGCTAGGTCTTTTTTTAGTGTCATTTTTAATATAATACAAGAAGTCGAATGCGTCTATCATTCCAATTATGCAAGCTACGCCGATGATGTCTGGTCATGCATTTATGATAAATCACTCTTGTTAAAACTCGCTTCCATCTGTGCAGGATTCATAAGGTTAATATTAAAAGGTGCTGTTAGTTTCCATAATGGGGAATACTTCTGTTTGATAACACAGAGAGGCATGCATTAATGATCTTACATTCAAGCTGGAATCAATAACACTTCCTTTAAATAAGTCTGATTTGTGTAAAGTATTTCTGTGCATAGAGCAGATTTTACTGCATCCAGAAAGATTGTAAATAGTCATCAATGGCTTATTTGACATTTTCCTTCTGAATTATGCATAACCCCAACTAAAAGGATACTGAAACATTAAACCTTCATTTTTAAAAGTAGATTCCAAGTGGCACACAAAAAGCTCCCAGGTTATGCTGGTTAAAGCCCACAGGGAATGTTGGTGACTATTCGTTTGCCCTTTGCTTGCCTTTTCTGAACACAGCTTCTACAGTAGAGGGCCTCTTTAAAATTCCACCTGTTAGCTCCAGCACCAACTTTGAGAATCTTAACAGTTTCCATGGGAGCCCTGAAATCCAGTTATTTATTTATTTTTGGTACCTATATAGCGCTGTTAAGTTACACATATACTGTACCGGCATAGATTAATTTCAGTCCCTGCTCTCAAGGAGCTTACAATCTAAGGCCCTTAGCTCACATTCATACATACTACTAATTTAGACAAAAGCCAATTAACCTACCAGCATAACTTTGGAGTGTGGAGGGAAAGCCACACAGGCACAGGGAGAACATGCAAACTCCAGGCAGGTGGTGCTATGGTTGGGATTTGAACTGACGACCCTAGGGCTGCTAGATTTAAGTGCTAACCACTTAACCACTATGCTGCCCAGGTATATGAAAATTCTTTCAGAAGTTGCTGAGACCTTGCCATGCCAACCTATTGGCCAGAGAGGTCAACCATGACAGTGATGGGACAAAACAAGGTATAGGTGTTAAGAAGGTGCAGACCAGTCACTGACACCTACAGAAAGTGTCTTAATTTGCATGTTAAAATGCTCTGAAGTTTGGGGCTCCAAGGGAGCCCACTTTATGGCAAATACATGCACCTCCTGGGTTCTTGCATGTTATTACCATAACCTGTTTATCAGATTGATAGGTATATTTTAAAAAGACACAGAGGACCCATCATCAATCTCTCTAATTTTCTTCCGTTACTGCAGTACGCTGAGATACACGTGACTAATAAGAGTAAAAATGTGCTACAGTCTGGTTCTCCAGGCTCTTGAAGATCCCTGTAGTTCAATATTGACTTAAACATTCTTTATTAACTGCTGCATGAAAATCATCAAGTAATGTAGTGTGTCAGCTACAGTTTGGGATCTTAAGCCTTTATGAAGCTGCAGTACAATGTATTATGATCATATATAAATCCCCCCATGCAAAAGAATCAATCAGAAAACATCACATGGAGGAAACTAATTATATATTGTTCATGTCAAAGAGAAACAGACCTGACTTCAAAGAACATTACAGGTCTGAGAAAGGCATTTCTATCCCTTTCTAGTTTTGGATGTTGCCAATCACATGATTCACAACCATGATCCATCCGCACCATAACTGCTGAAAACCATTGTACAGTATGTTGCTGTTGTGGTGCTTCTTTAGGGATATTACACAACACATAATGACCGGCAAGACACTGGAATCCTGCACAAAAGGTATTTAAGGCGTAACTCCACTTTTATTGAGAAAAAAACTTTCCCCTCTGGGTGATCTCTGTACATTACAAGGACTTTAACAAACTTTGTTGCAGATTCCTACCTTTTGTTATTTTGAAGAAATCCCGGTTTGTTCCTCTGTGCTGAATGGGTCTAATGGGAGTGGTTTCAAAATTATCAGTCAGCTGTGGCAGCTGCAGGACCCTAATGAGGAAATCTGCTGGGCTTACATCCCTTAAGATGTGTTCCTATTGGAAATATCTCACCAAAAATGACATTTTTGTTGCAGGGGATCACAGAAATCTGACTTGTATCTTAGTGCAGACTTCTAGGAAAATTGGTGAGCCAATAACATAAGTAAGAAATTATGTTTCTGGGGTGTGGTCAGTATATATTCTGTGTACAGAACAGCTCCAGGTAGCCATATTACATTGTATTTTCAGAAAATTACAACAGCTGCAGATTGAAAAGGAAAGGTAATTTTTAATAACATTCAATTACAATATGATTTGTGTCGCAATTGTATACGCTATATTGCTTTTCTTTATTTGCTGATTTTTTTCCCCCACGAAAGTAGAGTTACCCTTTAAAGCAAAACTTCACCCTTCCTGATGAGTTTCCAGCTCTCCATCCAACGCCAGCACTCCCTGGTGCCTCCTGGGATTTGTGACATGGCTATCCCGAGAGGCACAGGGAGCATCCATTCATTAAAGAAGGAGGGGATGGGCCTAGCGGGGTGTCTCCGGAGGAGTGCTTGTGCCTCACTATGGCATCCTGGAAGAAAATGGTGGCGTTGGACCCGATTGCTGGCTACAGAGAAGGGGATCTCAGTGAGACAATGCAGGATCCACGGAATGGGTGAGTATCCTTTCTGTGCAGAACACCGCATCAGGTAGGTGAAGGAGGAAGACATTTTTTTTTAGTGGGTTTGGGTAAAGTTCCGCTTTAAAAAGTTATGCTCAATTTGTCTACACGGGGCTAACTGAGAATTGTACCAAAGTTTATGTTTTGGTTAAAGTAGGGAGGGGTTAAAATACCTCAGTTTTTCTTTTGTCTGTGTCTATCTAGATTTATTTACCCTCTCTATTTTGACCATTGTTACCGAGACAGAAAATTATAAGTGTAACATTTTCTAACTTTCCAACATATTCCAGTAACATCTTCCCAGAGGAAAATTTGCAACTTTATTCAAGATTTAAAAGAAAAAAGTTTTGTCTATACATATACATCCATTAACTCTGGAAACTGTGCCCAGGCAGCTGGCTAAGGATTAGTTACCAGTATTGCCTGTGGTCTCCTTGCTGTTTATCCTATTATTGACTTACAATGTCTTGTTCTGTATTGTGTCTCTGTGTAGGGGTGGCCATTTTGGTATAGGTAGGATTTTCCTTTCTCGTGTCAGAGCCTCCTTTAAGGAGAACAGTGAAAGCACAGTAGGGACATTACCAAATCTCACCCAAAGATATACACATACCATTTGTCTTTTTTTCTATTTTTGGAAAATTAAAACTATTTCCTTAAAAATAAGGTTTATGTTGTATCACTGCCCACAACTACGAGTAACATGTATACAAATTCAGATTCTGAAAGAGGAAAGTATCTCCTTGGGACGTTGTTGTAGCCAAAGAATAACAACAGTAAATATAGGAAGCAAATTCACAAATTAGCCCTTGAGTTTTACCGTTCCAAATACTATGAAAGTCTGAACCAAGTTCAAAAAGACTAATTTCTGATGAAGAAATAAAGGCTTTCCTTCATCTAATCCTTGCATGAGTTGTGCTGCCAATAAAGTTAAAGTGGTTTTAAAGTCTAGGTGTTTATACCTTTATGCACTGCCTGCATTAAGGTAAAAAATATCCCACTAACTATTCCCCCCCACAAAACAGTTACCTGAGTCTTCTATTGATTAAGTGTTGTGCCCAGCTTTAGCTCTTCTCTCCCCTCTTCCTGCTCTAACAGGCTACACTGAGAGCAGCACAAGCCATTGGCTCTTGCTGCTGTCAATCAAATTCTGTAAGGAAGGAGTGGGAGGGTGTGGCCGAGCCACGCTGTGTGTGTCTATAGATGCACACAGCCTGGCTAGGGAGTGCACATGCAGTGATGCCCCCATAGCACACAGCTTGCTATATTGCAGGAGACCACCAAGGGATTGGCTCTGTGCAATATCTTTGCACAGAGCAGGTAAGTACAACACCTTATTTTATTTGTAGCTAGGTGCTGGAATATGGGCCCATTTTAATGGAAAAAGAGAAATGAACTTTGCAGATTGCTACTGTGGGACAACTCCCGGCATGCCCATTCACTATGTTCCCATTAGCACTGCATGTGCTCCATTGATTGGACCACATCAGATTGTAAAGGAGGAGACGCTGTTGAAGAAAGGATTTTGTTAGGTATAGTTTAACTATATACAGGAGGCAATGCTCTACAGCTGAGAGAAAACGACAGTTCCCAGGGAGCCAAGTGTCCTTAAGGGAAGAGTAAAGGCATTCTCAGTGAACTGTTTGTGGACGTCTAGGCTAGAGTGCTAAACCATTAAGGCATTGGTTCAGCAGTACAGCCACAAGGTTCCATTGTAGGTTTTACCAGCCATCTTCTGCATCTCCAGCATTCCAAAGCAGGTTTCAGAAGCTCTATCAATCCATGAGGGGCCCCTCTGCCAGCAACATCCACAGCTGAAGCGCAGGATTGGTGAGAGGATTGTTACCCTATTGCTCATACTATATGGCAGGAACTGAAACTTTAGCTGAACACAGCCTCATCCTCCAGCTCCCTTAGGATTTCCCTGTTTATCTTCCATAGAACACTATTATAGCATTCATCCCGGATTGCCCTCTACTTCTTTTTGAACCTCTTCTATGTCTTGCTATGGTTAAGTTCTTCTGCAAACTAACTCTAGTGATAAACAGGTGAGTATTGGCGCAAAACAGATAAACAATAATTCTCAGGCAGTCCATGATAAACAAATTAGAAGGGGGTAATGGAAAGGGCAAGAAAGGTTCCAATGGGGAATCTGTACACTGTGACAGCTGCTGGCGGTGAAGAGAGAAGCTGCTCTGTCATCAAAACAAAAGGGAGAGAACCACAAGCCCCAATCTAAGTGTAGTAATAAGACACTTTAATGCAGGATAAAAACAATCTTACTCACAAAAGTAGCGTAAATTGAGTGTGGGATAATGTTAATCAAATGGTCCTGGGCTTTAGGCATCAAGGGAGTCCCTCTGGTACCGGACACAGCTGTGCTTAGGAATGAACATCTCCTGTGTGCTGGCAGGAGGTTTCCCTGGTCCATAGGCTGCCGAGGCTCCTTTCATTCGAGGGCCGTAACGTCACTTCCTGGATGCCGAGTTGCAGACTAATGGCAAAGCGTTGCGGAGCATACCCTCCTTCTTCAGGCCGTGCATGGGCCATATTGGAAGAGGGCTTTTATGCCCATAGTCTCTGATGATAATTAACTATGTTGGTCCTCCTCAGTGCAAGCAGGACAGTTAAACAACTGGATGCGAGGTCACATAAGCCAGGTCAGCAACAGGCGGTCAGGTACAGGCATTGGCAAGAGGCAAAGAATCGTCAGCATAAAGGCAAAGGTCGGAAACACAACATCAGGCAGAAGAGCAGAAGGCAGAGAAAGATCCAGAGACAAGCCAAGGTCAGGGCAGTTTGCGTTCAAGCGAGGTCAGGAGCAAGCCGGGTCAATTACAGAAGTCAGCAGAATCAGATACAGGAACATGGGTACAGCTACAGATCAGACAGCAATGAGCTAGTGCAGCTTCTGGACTTTCATAGGCCACTTGCCACCAGTATCAATGCTGAATGTGCACGCGCCTGTGCATATGCATTTGTGTTGAAACACAGCAAGATGGGCACTCACAGGGCTGCACCTGCTCATTTGCATGTGCCTTCAGAATTTCAGCTGCACAAAGGCCAGTGCATTCCTGCCACCTCCCCAATTGTTTGTTTGTTCACCTGTATACCACCGTAAGGACCCCAGCAAAAGCTGGCAGGGATAATTATCCTTAGACTGCCCCATTCTATCTCACAACAATCTTTATAGATCTTGCGACCCATAGTTCTTGAAAACTGCATCACCTGTTTCATACTAAAGACCTTTGGGCAGACTTGGACATAGCAGGGTAACTCCAGGGCTCTGGAGGCAGTGTAGCCTTCAAGGGTTTATACTATCCATCATCAAGCTGCCATTTTGCAATCTGGTGACCCTGTTAGGCCCCTTTCACACGGACTTTCCGATCAGGTCCGCCTGTCAGTTTTTCAGGCAGACCTGATCGAACGCTCCATGCACCCCTATGGAGCAGCGGATGTCAGCAGTGACATCTCCGCTGACACCCACTGCTATCCGATCCAATCCTGTCCGTGAAATCCAGATGGATGGAAACTCTATTTTCCATCCGTCTAGAGGATCGGATCAGATGAAAACGGAGAGGCGGTCCATTTTCACCCAATCTCCCATAGAGGAGAACGGGGATCTGACAGGTTTTTGTCTCTACAAAGTAAACGGAGACGGACCTGTCATCCGCCTGATCGACGGATCGATCCCCGCTGAGCAAAACTGAGAAAAACGGAGCAGAAAGCCTGTGTGAAAAGACCATAAAATTTTAAGTTGGTCAGAGTATATGGCGATACCTGAGCCCAGTTACCTTTAGTGTTGCTTTTTGTATGCCATGTTGGTATAGAATTACTCTGCATAGGAACAGTGTGCTATTACCTTTTGGTCAAAGTTTGTATTACCTTATTTCTATTTGACCAATTCATTTTCTAATAACCCCTACAGGGGTTCAATACATAAATACTTTAAAAAAAACTGCCGTTAGAACCATTAATTATAATGGAGGAGGAAGGTACAAGCACAAAATATGTGAGGGGTTCAGCTACGTTGCCTGCCTATTTGTTGCTCTACAATTAAAATGCATTTAAATATTTAATATTTTTTTAATTGAATGACTTTGTCCTAATGAAACAAAGGGTTTGCTTCTTACACATTTTCTCTCTAACCCACAGCTAACTTATTGAAAGGAATTAATCAACCTTGATTGAAACATTTTCTAAAAGGTCAATTCACCATAGCAACAGGTATTAGTGAAAAAATATTCCTCCATAGCAACCAGTGTTAATTGTCAGATTCCTTTGTTGTTGCAGCAAATTATTATTTCTGATTATTTAAAATTATCTTTAAATAAAAGAATATGAGTATTTTACATTTATATACAGACAAATAAACTGCAATTTTATATAGACTTTTAGATAATACCATCCTCAAGGTTCTTTCACGGGACCAGTAAGTGTGAATAGATAGATCTTCACTAGTGATCCCTGAGAAATGCAAATGTAAGAAAATAAACACCTTCAAGGGAAAACATGAATTTTGGGTAAATTAAAGTTTTATATCATAGGCAGATAAGTGAACACACTTCCAGTGGGTTTTAAGTAAAACCTGTAATGAGAGTTATACAAGAGCTGCCATTGATAACCTACTTCAAGAAATGCTACTTTCCTAGTTGTCTTTGACTTGAATGTTTCGAGTACTGTGCATGCTGCTTTTTCATTTTCTTGTTGTAAATGTAATTATTCAGGACAGGTTTTGAAGAAATCTACTGTCTTCATCAAGACAACACAGTATTGATGCAAACAGATATAACAAGATGCCATGACAAATTTTTCAATTAAGCATTTTGTTAATTCTAAACTCCAGACAGCTATAAAAGGGACATGTTTTTTTTTTTTGGAAAAACTTTATTAAAGCAATGATACATGACATGGAAAATGCAAGTATAACATTGAACAACACATTTTACATTTTATAGGAGTCAGAAGCCGAGCAAGAGTAGGGGCTCATAGCTGACTCTAGATTAGAGGCATGTTGCAGTACACAAGATATAACTATCAAACATACTAGAACCCTAGTTGGATGGATCCTGTTCATTTATCATAACTCTCTAAACAAGAAAAGAGGGGCGGGTGAAGGAGCAGGAAACAAGTGAGTGGAAGCAGACTATGAAGGAGGGGGGAGGGCTAACTCCAAACCCATTGCACCCGAGTTCTACCCCGGGAGATGGTACGAGAACGTATCTTCTTGCAGAGTTGTGGTAACATCTTGGGGTAGTGAATCCATAAAGTCCTGCCAAGTGTGAAAATAGCGATCAGCAGATGATGGAAGATGAAAGTCCGTGTTAAGTCGATCTTTGGTCATAAGAGTTAACAGTTCCTTGTGAACCTGAGATACGGAAGGAGCCACTGCCGTTATCCAGTTGGCCAGTATTACTCTGCGGGCTATCAGCAGACACGTGAGAGTCCATACCCGAGGGTGTGGTGGCGGGTGGCTGGACCAAATCTGGAGCTGTTTATCCCAATGTCTAAATATGAGTAGGAGGGGATCTTTGGGCAGTTGAAGGAGAGTGATCTTTTTAATGAATAAAAGTACTTGATCCCAAAACGTGGATATGAAAGAGCACGCCCAGAACCTATGGTGTAGGTTCGGCCTGACGGCCTTACAATAGGGACAAAGGCTGGTAGAAGGATCGTCTTTGTTGCAAGTGAATGAAAGGGACATGTTAATGTGAACAGTATGATGAAGGGCAGTATGTGCAGAAGCTGAAGAAAGTGGAGGGTTTGATAGTGGCTATTATATGCATAATATGGCATGGAGTGTATGGCAGTTAGCAGTATTTTCAGGAGAGGGTTAGGTAGGGTTTCGCAGTGGGCAGTGTGTTCAGCAGAGGATTGGGGATTGTATGACAATAAGCTTTGTATCCAGCAGAGAATTGGGGAAGGTATACAAATTGTCAGTGCATTAGGAGAGGATTGTGGAGGGTGTGACAATGGGCAGTGTGTTCATCGGAGGCTTGGAGGGACGCCAGTATTCTGTCAAAATAGCCATCCTGTCAAAATTTCCAACTACGTCACTTCCAAGGACTCTCCAGCAGCAGATTTAGCCGAGTTTGTTCTGCTGCTGTTTAATTTTGAAAGCCTTCAGTCAGAAGGTGGCAACGGCCATCTTGATGCACCCCGCACTACTCAGCGCCAAACTTATAGGCTTTCAAAATTAAAAAGCAAAACAGTTTCACAGGTTTCAAAATACTGTATATAACCATATATGCTCACTTTATTGCTTTAATGAGTCTGCAATTCAAGACTTGGCTGGGTGTAACAAAATGTCCAGTGCCATCAGTCTGTTAACATGTAGGGTGCGCACCCGCGCATGGACAGTAGAGCCATCGCATCAAAATCTGCTGCTGGAGAGTCACCGAAAGTGTCGTAGTTGGAGATTTTGAAGAGTTGGCGAAGGTACATTTTGCGCCCCCTCCCAATTCCCCTACCACTGTAACAGGAGGGTATTGTGAAAAGAAAGGGGTATCTGGGAAGATGGGGGGGTGCTGTGACAGGAGGGGGGCAGGGTGAGAGGTTGGGGGCACCGTGACAGGAAAGGAGCAGGGTGAGAGGAGGGAGGCACTGTGAGAGGTGGGAGGCAGGGTGACAGTTTGGGGGGGGGGGGCGGGGTGAAAGTTGGGGGGGCATGGTGAGAGGAGGGGGGCACTGTGACAGCACAGGGGGAGTGTGAGAGGTGGGGGTAGGGTGACAGGACAGGGGCAGTATGACAGGTGGGGGGCAGGGTGACAGAAGGGGGGTAGTGTGAGAGTGTAAGGGGCAGGGTGAGAGTTGGGGGGCAGAGTAACAGGTGGGGAACAGGGTAAGAGTAGAGTGAAACTATGACAGGAGGGGGGCAGTGTGAGAGAGGAGGGGCAGGAAGAGAGGTGGAAGACAGGGTGACAGGAGGGGGGGCAGGGTAACAGGTGGGAGGCAGGGTTACAGGAGTGGGGCAGGGTGAGAGGTGAATGGGCAGGGTGACAGGAGGGGAGCAGTTTGACAGGTGAGGGGCAGGGTGACAGGAGGGGGGCAGGGGTGACAGGAGGGGGGCAAGGTAAGAGGTGAGGGGCAGTGTGACAGGAGGGGGCAGTGTGGCAGGTGGGGCAGGGTGAGAGGTAAGGGCAGTGTGAAAAGAGGGGGGTAGGGTGACAGGTATGGGGAAGGGTGACAGGAGGGGGTCAGGTTGAGAGGTGAGGGGCAGAGTGAGAGGAGGGTGGCAGTGTGACAGAAGGGGGCCAGTGTGATAGGTGGGGTAGTTTGATAGGTGGGAGGCAGGGTGACAGGTGGGGGCAGGGTGAAAGTAGGACACTTGGACACACTATCTTCACTCAGGTGTTAGACACTGTATATTCCCCTAGAGCCAGGAATCTGCTGTGGCAGAGAATATATTTTCTAGCTACTGAGCAGGAGCAGCCTCTGGGCAGGAAGGGACTCTTACCCTACTCTGCAGGAGCAGTCTACAGCCCAGAAGTCCAGCCACGAATGACTGTTCCCCCTCTATGGTTTTCAGAACCCTCCTGTGCTGTGTGACACGGATTGCTTGCTGCTTAACTTGGGGCTCCAGTGTTCATAGGCGCCATCCCCCCTCCACCTAGGGAATGGAAGTTATTTTAAAAATCTGAATCCCCAGCCAGTGGCTATGGATTCCGATTTTACTGCCCCCCTATCCTGGCCCCTAAAGGGGCTGCCTAAGCCACCTTTTGCTGACAACAGCCCTGCTTGGAGGGATATGACAATGAGCAGTGTGTTCAGGAGAGGATTGTGGAGGGTATGACAGTGGGCAGTGTGTTCAGCAGAGGATTGGAGAGGGTATGGTAATAAGCCACGTGTGCAGTAGAGAAGGTATGACAATGGGCAGGGTTTTCAGGAGAAGATTGATTTTGGTATGATTGACAATAAGCCATGTGTGCAGCAGAGAATAGGGAAAGGTATTACAAGTAAGAATGGGTGAACTGTTCCGCCCGAGCATGAGTTCGGGTTGAACAGTGGCTGTTCGCCCGTTCGACGAACACCCGAATTATCAGGAAGCTTGACCATTTGGCCCGCCGCATGACCACAATGCACTGCAGGAAACTGCAGGAAAGGGCACTGGGGGGCAAACTAATGTGATTTTTTTTATTTTGCATTGTATCAGTGTGTTTGGTGTGTTTTACATTTGAATTTGCAGCCGGTTCCACCCCCCTGCGAACGTCACGTCGCAGGAGACAGAAGCCGGGGCACGGAGAGGATCGGGAGGAAGAACCGCTGCCAGACACCGCCGGGATACATCGCTGGATCCCGGTGACAAGGTAAGTAACCTTGCTTTCAGGATCCAGCGATGCTTCTGGGGGTACCCCGAGTGTGGCTCGGGGTTACCGCTTTTGGCTCTGAAATTTAACCCCGAGCCCACGCTCGGGAATACCGCTAGGAAGGTTAAAGTGGCTTTCTCTGGGGGCATTGCTCAGGGGTGGAAGAGCCAGGAGTGCCGGCGGGTGACCAGAAAAGAAGAGGATCAGGGCTGCTCTGTGCAAAACCATTGCACAGAGCAGGAAAGAATTACACGTTTGTTATTTTTTTTGTAAAAAAAAAAAAAAGACAAGCTTTAATATTGTTTAAATACAGTATTTTCCTTTAAATGGATATCCTTTCAAAGCAGAAATTAGGCAGTTGCATCTTTGCAAAAGTTCTTTTTTTTTTTTAATGTTTTAGCAGCCTAGATAAAGTATTGTGTATGTAGCACCCAACTAGGTAGGTGCTAGAGAGAGAGAGTAACGTTTTGGATCTTTTCTGCTTACCAGAAAGATTGGCAAGTAAATCTATATTGTTCTCTGCCTACCAGAGAGCAGGATCTGCTAGTGAGGTCTGCTCATGGTGCTCAGGTGCAGCTCAGTTTGTCTGAAGTGTTTCACACCGGTGCAACAGGGAGGGATATTGGACAGTGGGAGGAAACCTGACAAATGAGTGCACAGGCATTTAATACAGCCCTGGAGATTGGCAGAGGAAAGGGCCTCAGTGCATGTTGGAATATTGTATAAATGCCAAGGGCACATGTGCTCGGGATCTTTTAGCAGGAGAGCGGGGTCCTGGAGGGAGGGGCGGCTGCCCCTCCCCCGTAGAAGTTGCCATGCAGCCTCAGGTGGTCAACCTGAGGGCCTGGGAGTTAGAGAGGAACCAAACCCGGAGGTCCTGCAGAGTTGACTGGAAGGTAGACACTGTATACAGAATCAGATCCTTCCCAGTGAGTACAGATCTGTGTCATGGGGCCTGTCCTGAGAGGGCCATCCCTTCAGCTAGAAGAGCCAGTGGACGGGTGTCAGTAAAGGGGATGCTAGAGAGTGTCCTGAAGATAATGTAGTGCATCAAGTCTGTTGCTGAAGAGAGAGAAAGAAGACTTAACCCATTCCATATAAGTGGCAGTTTGGTTAAAGCAGTGTGACTGCTTCCACAAATAACCTGGTGAGGCCAAGTGAGAGTTGACCTCATCAACTGTAAATAGTTAAAGTTGAAGCATCCCACTATTCCCTTCTCCCATCCAAGTTCCACAAAAAAAAAACAAAAAAAAAACCCTTGGACTGTTATTTGAGTAACGAGCCATTGGGCGTAAGGATGGATGTGTGAGTGGTCCCTAAGTGACTGTCTGTGGGTAATCAGAGGAGACCCAAGAAGTCATCACACAGCAAGCCCTAAGGGAACAGTGCTACATGTATTATGCCGTGTTTCCATAGATCTACGGCATATGGCTGATTTACTGGACCTGGTTTGGACTCTGCTTCTTGTGTCATGCCCATTAGGTCAATAATCATCAACAATGTTTGCTGGATATATAAACGGCTACTAAAGTAAGTCTATTTGCTCCTAATAAAGGATTCATTCAGTGTCCACAAGCAGCCTGCTTGTGAAGTTTGTTTCTCTCTATAAAATTTACTTTTACAATGCGATCTTGCCAGACAGTTTAATGTATATGCAATGTGTTTTCCTTCTTGTTAAGTGAAATTGAGTCTGTTGTACAATCAATTGAAAGAATGTAGAATGCATTTTGCAAAGCTATTTTTCCCTAAATTTATGTGGAAAATGGATGAGAGTCAAATTGGATTTTTTCAGTTTAAATGATAAAAGGTAGCTGCCTGCATTAATCAGTCTGCAGTAATTGAGAGTTCTAGAAAAATCACTACCTGCTTGTATTAGTAAATTAGACGGGGGAAAGGGCACAAACAAAAATAGAGAAAACTGAAGTATCTCAAACTATGGCCTAAAGTAGACCATTTTGCTTATACTGCCCAGTCATAATGCTGCAGAAGTACCTTAAAAGCACTGAGATTGATTTACTAAAGGCAAATAGATGGAGCACTTTGCAAAGTGCAGTTGCACTCTGCAAGTGCAGCTGTTCCAGGACTTAGTATATGAGGAAAGCTTCACTTTGAAAAGAATAACCAATCATGTGCAAGTAAAATAATTTAAAAAAACAAACGAAAAACAGCATTTTTGCTTGCACATGATTTTGTGAAGGAAGTCAGCAGAGCTTCTGCTCATTTACTAATCTCTGGAGTAACAGCACAGTCTGTTTGCTTTTAGTAAATTAGCCCCAGTAGGTCAGTTTTTAGCACTTGAATCTGGTATTGGTAGATTTTGGGGCTTTCAGAGCTGGGAATAGAAGTAATTCCTGGAAAAGGGAATAAAAATCCGAAAGCTCTCCTGTCTCTAGCTTTCCAAGGATCCCCCAAAAATAAAACACTTAAAGTATAACCATTCCTTTTTAATTTTTTTCCACCATGCCTTCCTTTCATTCTTATACCTACTTGTCCATGATCCAGTGAGATATCACCAGTGAAGACACATAGAAATTTGTCAAAATCTTCTGAGCTGGGTCCTTGCATTGCTCTGCACTATTATTCATTGCTAAGGAAAATTCATACTCGATGTTCTGACCATGTAGTGAATGCTTGAAGCATGGCCACACCCAAAAAATGAAAAATGATTATATTGTAGCTTGATAGTTCTTAGATTTGATGGCTACATATTACATTTCCATTTTAGGTTTTTTTTCCTTTATTTTTGCAATATGTTTTACCTTCTTTTAACAGACCAAGGGCAAAAAGGGCAGTAAGAGGGATGTGACAAACCACTTTGCACTGACAGGGGATGCATACAATGGTTTGCTTTTATTCATTTATGTAAAGCTTTTTTTCCAAAAGAAAAAAAATGTTCCTGCAACTGCTTAAAAATTATTAGCAGCAGTTGGACTAAATCTGCTAGTACATCTAATACTATCCTCTCCCCAGATTGACAATGCTGCTGTCCAAAGTATATCTTTTTCACCTCCATCCAGAGTGGAGACACTAAAATTGAAGAGTGAAAAATCTGGTGCAGCTCTGCACAGAAACCAATCAGTTTCCAGGTTTATTGTCAGAGCTTAAGGTGATTGTCATTGTACAGTCGCATTTTTTTTGTTTAAAAACAAAAAAAAAAACATGTGATGCTTACCGGCTATGTGCAGTGGTTTTGCACAGAGCAACCCAGATCCTCCTCTTCTCAACTCCCTCAACGGTGAACCTGGCCCCTCCCTCCTGTTGAGTGCCTCCACAGCAAGCAGCTTGCTATGGGGGAAACCAAGCCAAGCCACAGCTCCCTTTGTCCATTCAGACACGAAGCTGTGGCCCGGCCCGCCCCCTCTCTATCCTCATTGGCTCACTGAATTTGATTGACAGCAGTGGGAGCCAATGGCTCTGTGCTGCCATCTTAGCCAATGAGGAGGGAGATTCTCGGGTAGTCGAGTCACTCCTGCAACATCACTGAATCAAGATGGGCTCAGGTAAGTTTTAGGGGGGCTGAGGGGGCTGCTGCACATGGAAGGTTTTTTATCTTCATGCATAGAATGTATTAAGATAAAGACCTTCTGACTTTACAAACACTTTAATTGAACAAACTGAAGTTATAAGCTGATTGGTTACTATGCACAGCTGCATCACATTTGCACTCTCCAGTTTTAGTAAATTAACCCCTATAAGATAAAGAGTGTTTTACTGTAACTGAGTTTAACACTACTTTAATCTCCCCCTCCCCCCACAGTTACTGTAGATTATATGAATAGCTAAATGTTTTATTTTTATTTTGGATAAAATAGGGAAGGTTATAAGTGCTAGAACCTTTTTTTTTTGCTGCGTCCCATTAGGAGAAAAAAAAGAGGACATGTTTCCAAATACCCTCTTAAACAGAAGTCCTTTTTTGGTGATTTCTTGTTATGTTAAAATTTTTTACAGGGAAAACTGTAAAAATATGGATTCCCCATCCCTTCCTGACAAAATGCGGGCGGCAAGAGGGGACCTTTTCAATCCATCTGCCACTGAATAGGACGGCCAAGACATATTCTGATATCGCTGAAATCTCAAAGGTAAGTATTTTTCTTGGTGAGGAACCTCTAAAATCAGTTTATAGGCAGGCCTGAAAAAAATCTTTGGCATAACGTTTCATTTCTGAGTTATCTCGTGCCTTATTTTTTTCATTAGTGTCCCCACTGCCTGAAGGAGCATATATAGTGTACAAGTCAACACCGCATGTACATTATCATTGCACAGCGCTTCACCCAGCATTTGCCCAGCTGAGCCAGGTTCCAGATCAGAATAGGCCAGGATTAAGTACGAGACAAAGGCAGTCGATTTTCAATGCTTTACTTGAGAAATGGTATTGCAGATAAGAGCTCACATTTCTAGCAGCCGTTTTAGTACCTTCACCAGAGTAGGTGTCAGGGAACTAGCCGCATGAATACGCACGCACGTATTGCAAACGCACGTCCGCTAGGGCGAAGACGTGTGCGTGCTGGCCCACAAAGTGGACGTCCAATCCCAGCACCCTCTGGCCTTTAAAAGGATATCTGTGGCACATGAACATTGCTGACTGGTCTTCAGCTTCCTGTTTCCGGCTTCCTGTGTTTGCTGCTGCTTCTGATCACCTGTTGTCAACCCGGCTTGTTCTTGGATTCCTCTTGTCTCGCTCCCAGCTCTGACCTCGGATTGTTCACGGATCTTCTCTTGTCATCTGCCCTGTGTATGACCCCGGCTTGCTTAACCACGACTCTGCTATCCGATCTGCTGACCTCTGGCTTACTGACCTCTGCTTCTGTCCCCGACTACGCCTTTGGCTGTGCCTTGTCTGCTGTGATCTGCCTTGGTGCCCAACTGCTGTACCCAACCTGCAGAACCTGCTTCCAGTACTTACCTGTTGATCCTGCCAGCTGCACTCTCCATTACAAACTACTTCCAGCCGTGTGCTGTCTGCAACTTCCACAGCACTCCTGGGTCCTAGTGCTCACCTCCTCTGGTGTTCACCTGCAGAGAGATATTCCTACCATCAACCCTCATCTGGGGCACAGCTGGCAATTACTGCTACTTTGGGCTTCGTGCTTCCTGTTACCACCTTCAGGGACACCGAGCACTCAGCCGCAAGGAGAGCCCTCTCAGCATTTTGGCTTCAGGACCAGGTACGTGACAGCAGGCATATTTGGCCATGTACCTACTACTACTCTAAACTAGGGTACCAGGACCTCTTCAGGTATTCCCCAGCTGGGAATCACTGCACACTTCCAGAGTTACATGGCAGTGAATGGGTAAGCTCTAGCAACTACATTTTCTCCAGTCTACTTCTCTGCCTGATATGAATTAAATTTAATTGAATTCTTAATTTAATAATTTAAATAATGTAATACTATAATGTATGCACTTAAGTTTTCATCTTTAACAGAATGCAACCTAGTGATCGCACCGAGAATTGTGCTAACACCCCCTTACAAGTCCACCAGTGAGGGGGCAACCACCAACATGACCTTTGTGGGGACAGATAAGTAGGTGGTACATAAACCCCTCCCTCTTGCTGGCACCCTCTCCAGGGCACTTGGGGTTCAAAGAGCCCAGTGCCCATCAGCAATGGTGAGGAGGATGCCCATTTTGACATGCTTTACACTCCCTTGCTATGGAAATACAAACCCACCAGTGAGATGGGGGTGGGGGGCATGCTGTGACAGTGAAATGCCAGGTGAATGCCTTTGAAACTCACTTTTTTCAGTACAGAATTCACTTGACAAATTTCCCAGTGAATACTTCATAAATAGATGAACTGTCATTTACGCATATGAATTGTCTATGGACTACCATTGTTGGGCTGGGCTCACGGTATCAGTTGGCCTTAATCCACACAGCTTTTTTAACACTCCTTCTAGGATATAGATCTGACCTAGTGGTGCAACGTGCCACCATCCCTTCAGCCTTCCCTCTTCTATTCTAGTATTTCTAACTTAGCTTTATCTTGAAGCATTCCTTGATAGAAATTGGCATACAACCCTTGCCCTAACATCATCAAAATCTATCAAAGAAAAACACTCATCAAATCTAGTATTGATGTAAAATGAAGGAACAGATGGGGCAGAATTCCTAACCATTTCACTTTTATTCTCTGCAAGCTGCTTTAAAATCACCTGAGCATGTACAATCCAGCTTCTATATTACATTTTTTTACAGTGCACTGTGGAGCACAGGAAGAACAGTAACTGCACTGATGCAAATCACAACATCTGGCATATTTACAGAATAATGACAAAGATTTGTGAATGTCTTCCAATAATAAATCACTTTGGCAGATGATGCCCATGTGTACAACAAGGTTATAAAAAAAACAAACCTATCCTCATTTTACCACTTTTATTCAAGAAATGGATGACCTTATAGACATACAAGCATCATATCACAAAGCATAATAGTGAAAGACCATAAATCATTTAATATATGAAATGCATGACTAGAAAAAAAACTTTACACGGAGCTTAAACTAATTGTTTTGTGAAATTTAAAGAATAACTAAACTGAAGAAAAAACATTTAATATATTGCAGCTTACCAGTTCTAAGTTGTGGTGGTTCCATTGTTTTTATTTCAGGGTTTTTTCCTGTATTTTCACCTAGTGATCCGGCCAGTAATAGACATGTGCACGGTCAAAATTAGAATTTTTGTTTAATTCGTTAACTAAAGAATTTAGTTTTGTCATATTCCTTACATTGAACTTGATTCATATTTGGTATTCCTTCTGTATCTTCAAACAACAAAGGGACTTCCAGCGCTAACTGTGATATCTCTCACTCTCAGGAATGAATAAAGTCAAATTACCGTGTGGTGCTGCTGCTAATTAATGCTGATTCAGCATAAGTCAGTGAATGGGGGGGAGGGGCAGCAGCGCTATCCCACGGTACATAGTCTACAATGTAACTCAGGCAGGCTTGATGGAAAACCTTGAAAAGTTTATTTATAAAAATTATATATAGTGATGATGATTAAAACATAATAAAATGTATTCCAAACCAGATCTGTGGCGTTGCTGGGGGTCACAGGATGACCGAGCTGCTGGGTTAGCCGGAACTGTGTAGATGATCACAGCAGGGAACCAGGCATAAGGGAGAAGGATCTTATGTGCCAAAAGCAGACCGGACCAGCCGGTAAGGTGGCGTGGCTTCCTCCCACCCGATAGCGTGGCTGCTCGCACTGAAGCAGTGTAGACGTGCCGCGGAGCCGCCAACCAGAGGTATCCACAGCGGAGGCCGCTACTCGTAAGCGGCGTCAGCAAGCGTCGGGACCTGGCCTGGAAAGCATCAGAGTTGCCGTGACGACATGTTTCGCACTGCTGTGCTTTGTCAAAGTCACGGGAGGAACAGCAACCTGAACATTTAAGGTGGAGGAGGGGGCGGGCACCCAGTGTCTCGATATCATCATTAACCCCTCAACATCCACTCTTATAAAAGATTTTTTAAAAAGGAACATAGATAAAAGCAATTGCTACTGCATAAACAGTTGGTAATGCTAGTGGACATATGCATTCAGTACTGGTACAAACATAAAACTGCAGATATGAGAAAGAATAATAAAAAAAAAAAAAAAACGCATAATAAAAATGCATAAAAAAATAATAAATAAATAAATGCAAAATAGAAACAAAAATGACCGGATGCAAGGACAACAACAACAATGATGAAATATATGTATAACAAAAAAAAAAAAAAAAATGCATAATAAAAACGCATTAAAAAAAAAAAAAAAAAAAAACCCACAGACAGATTACACAATTGTGTGTACCTCCAACTCCTCATTCAAGCCCCCAGGGGCCAAAGACCCAAATTTAAATATCCAAAAAGTCTCCCTCTTACATAGGAGGGAGAATCTCTCATTGTCAGTCAAGGTGCCTTTAGGGATGGATTCTATAGCCATTACCTCAAGCGCCTTAAGATCTTTTTTGTGGGCTTGTAGGAAGTGGCGAGGGACGCTATGTTTATCGCACCCTTTGTGGATTAACCTCCGGTGTTCACCTATTCGGGTTCGCATTGTTCTTATAGTCCGTCCTACATATAATAAATTACATGGGCACTTCAAAACGTACACCACATAGTCAGTGGAGCAAGTGATGAACTGCTTGATCTGGTATTCCCTGCCTGACCCATCGCAGATCATGGTCCGTCCATGTTGGATGGACTGGCATGTTAGACAGCCCCTCTTCCTGCATTGGAACACCCCTGTTCGATTGTCAAAGAATGCTCTAATGTCCGATAGGGGGCCAGTCGTTGTGCTCTTGAGTTTGCTTGGTGCCAGAATGTTTTTTACCGTTCTGGCCCTGCGGAAGGTGATCTGAGGTGTAGGTGGTAAAAGGGGAGCCAATCTCTGATCTAATTTGAGAATGTTAAAATGTTTCTTTATAATTTTACCAATTAAAGAGAATTGGTCATTGAAGGTTGTGATAAACCTAACGCCATTGGTGTTCTTATTGGACGCTACAGATCCCTTGGGACGGCTGGAAACAATCTGTTCATCAAACGCCTTCTTAACCAACCCAGATGGATACCCTTTCTCTAGGAATTTTTGAGACATATGGACTCCCTGAGAGAGGTACTCACTATCTTTAGAACAGTTTCTCCTCAACCTATTAAACTGGCCTCTCGGAATGTTATTCTTCCATGATGGGTGGTGACAGCTGGAAAAATGGAGGTAAGAATTACCTCCCACCGACTTCACATGATTCTTACTGATGATGTTGCCATCCTCCATGCGATAGGACCAGATCAAGGAACACCAGCTCATCCGCATCCAGAACATGGGTAAAAGTCAAACCCATATCGTTGTTATTGCAATGGGCCACAAAGGAGGAGAAGACATCCGGACCTCCATCCCAAATGAGCAGGACATCATCTATGTATCTGCCATAGTACACGAGATGTCGAGCAAAGGGATTGTTGGCCCAGATGTACAACTCCTCCCAGTGGCCCATGGTCAGGTTGGCATAACAGGGGGCAAAATTAGCCCCCATCGCTGTTCCTTTGAGTTGGAGATAGAAACGGTCCAGGAACGTAAAATAGTTATGTGATAAACAAAAATCCGTGCAGTCAACTATAAAATTGGCCTGCTCGGAATTGATGTTACCACAGCTAGTTAAAAAATGTTGAATAGCCCTCAGACCTATGTTGTGCAGGATCGAGGTGTACAACGAGGATACATCCAGGGAGGCCCACATGTAGTTATCCTCCCATTTGTAGTGGCTCAGGGTATCAATCACTTGACTGGAATCTCTAATTTAGGATGGCAGGTAGCTGACAATCGGCTGAAGAAAATGGTCTATATATACTGACAGACCCTTTTAAAAAATCTTTTATAAGAGTGGATGTTGAGGGGTTAATGATGATATCGAGACACTGGGTGCCCGCCCCCTCCTCCACCTTAAATGTTCAGGTTGCTGTTCCTCCCGTGACTTTGACAAAGCACAGCAGTGCGAAACATGTCGTCACGGCAACTCTGATGCTTTCCAGGCCAGGTCCCGACGCTTGCTGACGCCGCTTACGAGTAGCGGCCTCCGCTGTGGATACCTCTGGTTGGCGGCTCCGCGGCACGTCTACACTGCTTCAGTGCAAGCAGCCACGCTATCGGGTGGGAGGAAGCCACGCCACCTTACCGGCTGGTCCGGTCTGCTTTTGGCACATAAGATCCTTCTCCCTTATGCCTGGTTCCCTGCTGTGATCATCTACACAGTTCCGGCTAACCCAGTGGCTCGGTCATCCTGTGACCCCCAGCAACGCCACAGATCTGGTTTGGAATACATTTTATTATGTTTTAATCATCATCACTATATATAATTTTTATAAATAAACTTTTCAAGGTTTTCCATCAAGCCTGCCTGAGTTACATTGTAGACTATGTACCGTGGGATAGCGCTGCTGCCCCTCCCCCCCATCTTCTGTATCTTCAGCATTCGTTTCATTAATTTGTTTGTATTGAAGGATTCCATATTTTTAAATCCGAGTCACCTGTGACAGCTCCCCTTTCATAATACGCAGAAAAGGAGGCTGAACCCCAAAAAGCCCGCAAACATACCACTTTGTTTATTCAGTGTCACTGGGCACCTGCCCAATGACAGCGTCGTTTTCCAATGCCGACAGTAAGTAAACAAAGGGGCAGGGTCACCTGTCATTGGGTGACTGCCTCACTTTGTTTATTTCCCATCAGTGAAATAAACAAAGTCAGATGACAAACTGTCAGATGACGGGTGCTTTGTGACCCTAAATAAAAGAGTGGGGTCACCTGCTGTCACTGGTGACCCTGCCCCTTTGTTTATTTACCATTGGTGAAAACCTGAGCAGTCAGTTGCTGGAAGGCAAGAATCGTTTATGGACTCTTTTTCTAAATCTAGGACTCGTCAAAAACTGTCTGTTGTGGGGAAGAGGCCCTTGTCTCCATCAACATGGGTACAAGGTGCTTTGGGGGTGCTTTAGGAGCTCCCTCCCCAATAGCACCTCCCCTATGTTGAGGGCATGTGGCTTCTTATGGTTCAGGAGGGGAGGGCACTTGCTCACCCCCACTTTTCCTGGCTTGTCGGGCTGCATGCTCAGATAGGGTCTGGTAATAAATTTGGAGGGGCCCCACTTCATTTTTTTTTTTGCAATTTTATATTGCAATAGCAGGTACCTTTACAAAAAAAAGTTATAAAGATAAATAAAAATATTACCTATTGCCACCTATACAGTAGACCATGAAGCCTTCAGGCTGTAAAAAGTGATTTAGCCTTAAAAAGGTGATGATATCATAGACATATCTTCTCTTTGAATGATAAAGAGCCCTAAAGGCCTCGACCATCCCTAGAGAATCAAAAAATAGGAGAGACAAATGGACTCCAAAGTCTCCAATATACAGGCCCATATAATTGTAATAGCTTGAATAGCTGGTATTTACCTGGAGTGTCTCCTATATATGTGTGTTCTCCTCCTTGGTAGTTGCAACGCTATCATAGTGCTGCTTCTGAATTCCTTTATATTACCCCTCACCTCCAGCGTGCATTGACACTGATTGATGTGCGGACGCCGTTGACATCACGCATGTGCCATGAGTTCGCCGGTGCCATCTTGGTAAATCCCGATTGTCAATCCCGGCAGCCCAACATGCTGCCAGTAATTGGCAAAAGAGAATTTGAGGATGGAACAGCGCTGAGGGCCAAAATAAGACACTTAATGCACACCATGAAAGGCCAGGCATATAGCCCATCAAATCTGTACATATCATGTCCTGGGCGCCCGTTGGATCTCCCATCCATCCCTTAGCACAGGACACAAATTAGGAAGAGATTGTCTAATGCCATCTAGGGATCACAAATTGTATTGAGAAACCTAATCTTGACTGGGGACCTTTATAAAAATGCAAACAACCATATATATTTATTTGACAAAGAATCAAAAGTGCATTGTTCAAACTGACTAATACCAATCAATACTCCATATTGAGATATTGTAGGATATTATCCTTTTCCTTAATAAAAAAAAAAGAAAAAAGAAAACAGAAAAAGGAAGAAAAAAAAAGAAATAAAAAAACAACCAAAACACAGGCAGAAAATACGGCAAACCATCTTTAACAGAAGGAATGGCTTAAAGCTCCTGGACCTGTTGAGTCCAGGAAACTTCATAGCTGATAAGGTATAAATCCATCTGGATTCTCGCTGCAACAGCAATTTATCAATATCCCTACCCTTCTAATGTTTGGGAATGTGCTCAAGTTCAAAGAATTTCGTTTTGGATGAGTCAAAGTTATGGTAGAGTCCTATGTGTCTCATAATTGGTGTCTCAATTTTCTTTTTTAGAGATCAGTGAATCTCTTATCCTATGGAAAAAAGGTCTCTTGGTTTTGCCAATATAGAATGAATGACATTCACAAACCATGTAGTAAACAACCCCAATAGTTTGACAATTTCCTCGGAAATTTGGTTTGTGAATTTATCCATTCGGTAGAACAACCTCCTGGGCATTCATAACCAAATTGCAAAAGTTACATCCAGCACAAGGTCTGGTTCCCTTAAGGCCCGTACACACGATAAAAAAATTTCGTCCAACGACCGATCTGCCGATTTTCGAAAAGTTAGTATGGTGCTTTGGACAGCCGACTCCGACTTTTCGGCTGACAAAATCCTGATGTGCAGGCTATATAATTTTTGTCGTCCGTCAAAACAACGTCCGATTTTCGTCTCATTAGTACAGATTTCCACAGAAAAAAATATTAAGAGCAAGACTAGGCATGCTCAGAGAGAAAGAACACATACAAAAGAATCCAACACATGACATCACTTCTGAAGTAGAATTCTGTCGTACGGGAAAATTTGTATGAAAATAACCTCTTCACTTTCCCCATCAGACTAGCATGCCACAAAAAACGGACGACAGATTGTTCGATAATCTGATCGTGTGTACAGGGCTTTAGTCTCTGAGACTAAAAATCCAATTTTTTTTTGATAATGGCTCAATGGCTTAACCAAATGATCCTTTAGGAAACAGGATTTTCTGAAAGTAATCTGAGTCACCAGTTTGAGGACTTGAGACTTGCTTGACTAAAATTAATAAATAACTCAACTTGACTTTGACTTGGTATTCATGACTTGAGACTTGACTTTGACTTGAGACATATGACACGAAATGACTTTACTTTTTTAAGTTAATTAATATTTGCATTTTCTCAAGATGTGTTAAAGCAAAATTAATGTGCCTGTTTTGTTTCTGACACCACAGTCACTTAAAACACCTCAGTGTGTTCTGATTTTTAGGACACTGGCTGTTTAACAATGGAAATACTTGTTTTTAGTGACTGTGGTGTTGAAACAAGACCAGACAAAGGATTTTGAGCTGTTTGGGCATTCAAAGTGTTTCTTTAACCGGTTGCCGACCGCCGCAAGTACATATACTGCGGAGGTCAGCCCCGGCCAGGCAAAGTGACGTACCGGTACGTCACTAGCCTGTCACTGGCTGGTTCCCTAACAAGTCAGTGCGTGTGACCGGCGGACCCGATGTCCGCCGGTCACTCGCGATCGTTCGCCGGGAAGGGAGAAAGGCAGGTGGCTGTCATTCATCCCTGTGTAAAAATGGAGATCAGACGGTTCTACCCTGTAGGACCGTTGATCTCTGTTTTTACACTAGTAGCCATGTCCCATCACAGTTATAAACACGCCCCTAGGACACACTTAACCCCTCCCTCTCCAATACAGTTAACCCCTTCCCTGCCAGTGTCATTTTTACAGTAACAGTGCATATGTATAGCACTGATACTGCAGTAATGTCACTGGTAACCCCAAAGTGTCAAAAATGTCAGTCAAGGGTCCGATCTGTCCGCCGCAATGTTGCAGTACCGCAAAAAAAATCGCCATTACTCGTTAAAAAAAACCCACCAAAAATGACAAAAATCTTTCCCTTTGTTAGTAAACGCGATAACTTTTTCGTAAACCAATCAAAATACGCTTTTTGCTATTTTTTTTACCAAACATATGTAGCATAAAACAAATTAGCCGAAATTGTTAAAAAATTTTGATTTTTACATTTTTTGGGGGGGAATTTCATATAAAATTTTTTTAAAAATATTGTTATTTTTGCAAAATTGACGCTCTTTTTTTGTTTATAGCGCATGATCAAAAAATCGCACAGGTGATCAAATACCGCCAAAAGAAAGCTCTGTTTGTGGGAAAAAAAGGACGTCAAATTCGTTTAGGTACAGTGTAGCACCACCGCGCAATTGTCCGTTAAAATCACGCAGTAAAAAATCGCAAAAAACCCCCTGGTCGGGAAGGGGGTAAAATCTTCCGGGGCTTAAGTGGTTAATATGCCAAGAAAAAAGCATTAAGCAGTTTTGTTAATGTTGAAAATAAAACAAAACCTTTCCTGACCACTGACTTTTAACTGATTTAAAGGTGAAAATTGGGGAAGATCAGTATTTTGACTTGATTTGTGACTTGACCAAAATAAATGACTTGACTCGACTTGCTTGGCTTCTAGCAGGGACTCGACTTGACTTGCTTGCTTTTCGCGACAGTAACTTGGGACTTGCTTGAGACTTGAAGGTTAAGACTTGAGACTTGCTTGTGACTTGCACATGTGTGACTTACTCCCATGTCTGCTAATAAGTGCCACAATTTCTCCAAAATAAGTCATACCTGGTCATGATTGCCTGAATACCTTGTGATTAATCTGACATTATTTCCTGAAGGGGATCTAGATCCTTTTTTATGTAATAGTCTGTCTCTATCATGGCCATTTGTCCTATGATAGGATCTTTTGAGACACGATTGACTATAGCCCCTGGCCATTAGCCTCATTTGTAGAGCCTTCACTTCACCTGTAAAGTCTTGTTGATGACTGCAATTTCTTTTAAGCCTTAGATACTCGCTATATGGTATGCTGATGCTAAGGCTTAAAAGAAATTTAAAGGATAATATCCTACAATATCTCAATATGGGGTATTGATTGGTATTTGCCAGTTTGAACAATGCACCTTTGATTCTTTGTCAAATAAATATATATGGTTGCTTGCATTTTTGTAAAGGTCCCCAGTCAAGGTTAGGTTTCTCAACACAATTTGATGCCCACTGAGAGATATGAATTTTCACTACACTAGGAGGTATTTGAGTTTGAATTCTGGAGTACATGAGACCTTGGTGGATCTGATTCCTATGGCTGGCGTTACCTTATAATACATCTGGTAAGCAGTTTGTGGATTGGGGTGGCGGTCACTGATCCTGTGTGGAGTTTGGTATCCATCTAGATTGTTTGGTATCCATCTAGATTGTCCTTCCTTTTTTCCACTGGCAAAATATATGGTAAGCAGATAGCACTATTGGTGGTGGCACTATCCTCTGGAGAAAGTTGGGTGTTTAAATACACTACTATTGGCGATTAATGTATATCCATCTGGTAAGCAGATTGCACACTTGGTGGTGGTCATTGCACATTCGGTGGTGTTAACATAACCTGGAATATTGTCACTCATTATTTCACTGTTCAGTGGGATATATTCCACGTCCAATATATATTAGTTTCACTCATAACATTTATCAGTTTTACGCTATGGGATTCTATATCATCTTCTTTTCTAAGTACGTGGTCTAAACGCCTGCTGAGCCTACTTATGGTCCAAGACCTGTAACACAGTGGAGTTTGATCTGGCTGTAGGATATCCGTTTGGAGATCTTGGGTGTACAAACCCCTGCATTGGGCGCAATTTTTGATTCACTTCGGTAAGCAGTTTGTACCACTAGTGGATGTTCGTTCATACTCAGTGGACTCTATGAACACTTCATTTTTATTTCTTTTGGAGTTTCGAATAAGAGACTTATGGGCTTTTCTAATGGAATTTCACTATTTATTTGTTATTGTGTGGTTATAGCACTTTTTAATTGAGTAGTGCGGCTTGTTTTTTATAATTTTCTTGGGTGTATGTCACACTTTAAGCTGCTGCTTCATTTATTATTTATTTAGCGCGTTTACCTTTTTTATACATATTGTGCACTTTGCAAAGTGCAGTTGCTCCAGAGCTAAGTAAATGAAGTAAAGCTTCTTTTTGCAAAGAATATACAAATAACATGCAAGGAAAATAAAAAAAATGCATTTTTTCTTGCGCATGATTGGATGGATGAAGTCAGCAGAGCTTCTGCTCATTCACTAAGCTCTGGAGCAACTGCACTAGCAGAGCGCACAATCTATCTGCCTTTACTAAATCAACCCCATAGAGTTAGCTCATCCAGGGAATATCCAATTGCATCTCAGGAGATCAGGAAGGAATTTTTTCCCCTGCTGGAGCAAATTGGATCATGCTTTGCTGGGGTTTTTTGCCTTCCTCTTTGTCAACTGTAGGTATAGGATTGTGTATATCATTGTATCATTTATCATTTTTTTTCCTCTCCCCTTTTAGTGGTTTAACTGGATGGAGTTGTGTCTTTTTTTCAACCAGACTAACTATGTAATTATGTATGGCTGGGTTGCCACTGCCGCAATGAGCAGCTCACAGCAGGGGTCTGGTGCATCCCTGTTCACCGTTTCAGGTCCGATTTCAGTGGGAATTCGGATCTGAAACGGACCAGAAGATGCACAGGACTCCTGAACCCAGCCTAAGAGTTTACCATAGAGCAGCTACAAACTTAGAAACCCTGCCATCTACTGGTTGATGAAGTTGTTGCACAAAATACATGAACAATGTAGTCTAACAGACTCTCATATACTTCACAGTATTTAAAGCATGTTTCTTGGGCAAAAGAACTGCAGCATATGTGTGCCATGTACTGTATACTATCAGTGGGGTGTGGTTTTATATCACCATGCCCCTTTAAGCTCTTCCCACTATTAAAGCATTTAGGCCACACCCACCATCCAACACGTTGCCATCTAATTATTCTTTTCTTGGTGCCAGCAGAAGCCCCAAGTCTTGATCACTTTTAGACTCTGTTCACATTAGTGTGATTTCAGATGTGACTTGAGTCACACAGAATGACATGGCAATGAAAATCACCTTCTTTTCAATGGCACCTTTTCACATCAATGCAACTCAGCACGGGGAGATTTTTGAAAAAGTACGTACTACTTTTGTGTGATTTCAGCAAGATTTTGGCCCCAAAGAATATGCAAACCACTTCAAAGTAGCATTAAAGTAGCATCCAAATTTCATCCAAGTAGCACTACATAATTGCACATAATAGCCTTAGAAGTACCCCTGCCATCTTTCAACGTAAAAAAGACTGAGGACATCTTGAGGTGGAAAAAAAGTACAGTGGGGGCAGCTTATCTAATAAAGTTTGAGTTTGAGTTCAGTAATACTCTGAGCCTAGCAAAAAAAGGTTGGATGACTCTAGCTATCATTCAAACTCGAAGAATGAGAACATCTTGTCACAGTAAAAAGTAGGGACAGCTCTATATTGAACATGCGTATTGTGGCAAAGGCTGCTTTTATACAAATTTCAGCTTTTACTGGGCTATCTATCTCATTTTTGGTAGCTGGAATTCAAGTTTAAAGTAGAACTATAAGCTAGATTTTATTTTCATTTTGGATAGAGTAAGGGAGAGTTATAGCTCGTCAGATTTTTTTTGCCATCTGTGTCCCATTGAGGGGATTTCCCTTCACTTCCTGTCCCATAGCCAAACATGAAGTGGGAGGAAATCCCTGAAAATTAAGGGAATCTTTTGGGGACCCCTAGGTCCCCAGAACTAGTGTCGCAATTGGAAGATTTCCCCTCTATTACTTTTCTGGGGACAACCCAAAAGGTGGGATTTTCTTTTACTTTAACTTTCAATGATAATGGTAAACAGGACAAATAAAGAGGCTCAATCTCCATAACGGGGCACAGACAGCAATAAAAACTGACAGGGGTTCTAATCCATCTCCTCTATCCAACAGTAAAAAAAGTTTTGCCTTTAGTTTAGGGATCGAGCGATTATCGGCATCACTGATATATATATATATGCACTTTCCCCGATATATCGGAATTGGCTCCTGAGGTTGCCAATATTGGTGATATTTAGTGAAAGTGCATGTACCGGGGTGATGCCTGCAACTAGAGGCATCACCCCGGTACCGGTGTCCATAGCCGGCGGTTGGCTGACTTGTAATGACAAACGATGCGGCTGAGAAGCCGCTCAGCTGTCATTACAAGGAGCGGGAGGGGACGCCCCCCCCTCCCGTCGCCTTCCACTGCTCGCCCGGGTCTCCCGTCCCACCGGGAGACGCGGGCATCCTACCTCCACCGCCGTCGAAGAGAAGACCCGGGTCTCCGTGTAAAAAACCCAGAAGCGCCGAATTAAAAAAACTGACAGAATTCAAAACAGCCAAACTTGGCATTTTGAATGCTTTTCAGTGCTGAGGAGGGGTTTGGGGTCTTTTAGACCCCCAGATCCCACCACAAGGAGTACCTTAAAAAAAAAAAAATAAATAAATAAATAAATAAAAAATGTTTTTTTACATGTCCGAAAATATCGGCAGATATCGGCCAATACCGATATCCAATGACCAAAATATCGGTATCGGCATTAAAAAAATGATATCGGTCGATCCTTACTTTAGTTATACTTTAAACCTTTATTATCGAAAGGATCTACAACTGTGTCTACCAATGCTGTTTTCCTTCTTCCCATGATTATATTTAAAAGTTCCTTACGGACATGAATCTTTTAGATTTGGTAGTATGGCATCTCATTGGTTACAGTGGCCAGTGCAGCCATTATCAATAAGAACCTTACAATGTTCATTTTATTGCTACCATTTTAGTGGATACACCAGTATAAATAATGCAAATTCCTCACCTTCCAAACCTCATTTATTATACATGTATTATACACTCCTCAACTGAGAAAAAAATTTTGCTTATGAAGAAAACCTATTTATAGAAAAAGATAATACTAATGGTTCACCATAAGATGCGGCATTGCATATTGCAGCATACTTTTAATAAGTAAGATTACCCCTAATCTCATTAAATATATCATAGATATATCTGAAATGCTAATGTAATGCAGAAGGTAATTACCAGGCAATCCTGCTTCAACCAAATACATTCTCAAAGTGGTATTAAGTGCATTTTAATTATACTGGCAATTGCAGAAAAATACAACAGAATTGATATATATTATTGCACTAATATTGTTTCTTTGTAGGGAAAAAACTCCATCTTTAAAATGAGAACTCCAATTCAATTTATAGTTTTAGGTATAGGTAGAATTGGGTGATAAAGAAGATAAAGTGTATCTAAAGCCAATTTTTTTTTTAATGCAGTGTACTATCTGTTAGATGCTGAGAATGCAGTACTGGGTTCAATGTATCTCTTATGTGCATGTGTAGGGGTTACTTTATAAGTGGTATAAAAGGGTAATGTGCTCGGTAGTGATGGGCCAAACACCCCCCTGTTCGGTTTGCAGTAGAACTCCTCAACGGATTATTGAAAAAATAAAGAAAAAAAGACATGCCCCCCCCCCCCCAGTCCATACCAAAGGGCCTGGTGTGGACTGGGGGGGAGGACCCCGTGCCATTTTTTTCTTCATTTTTATTTTACCGGAACCTTTTTTTAATATTTAGCTGTCAGTGGGGAAACCCATTGACAGCTGATAAATTATCGATTGTTAATGATGCTGCGGCTGGCTTCCTTGCCCTGCTCCTTAACAACCAGCTTACACTGCACCCTGATTGAGCAAAGCTTTGCCCAATCAGGTGCAGAATGCACTGTGCAGCGCTCAGTGCATTGCTGGGTGTTAGTTGGGAGACTTTGATAGCTATCTTAGACTCAGTCTAAGACTGAGAACCGAGCGATCAAACACCGCTGATTTATTGGCTCTCAAAGCTCCCTAAACAGAGAGCTGGTAACTGTCAGTCACCGCTGTCGATTCTGCCCCACTCCCACTCACTGGATTGATGGACTCTGGAGGGGGTGGGAGTGGTTGGCTCAGGCTCTAAGCGGCTCACTGAGAGGCTGAGCTGGGGTACTGGTCCAGGCATGTGGACGAATTCTGATAATATGGTCGCGATCTTTCCACAGCCTGGACCGGCTCTGTGATGTCAGTCAACAGCAGGCTTCAGCCTGCTGTCTGCTGAAACGAGTCACAGGAGTGCAGAACAAACTGCACTTCTGTGATCCACAGGAGAAACTTTGGCTGTAATTCTCCTTTAAATATAGAAATTGTATAGAGGGATAGGTAGGCTGGACACTGGACAGTGTTATGCCATCCCCCAACAAATCGTTAAAAAGACAAGAGCACCAAAATTCCCCAATGGGGTTTTACATAGGCATACACTGGTACAAAGGTAAGAACGTAGCTGAGATATAAAGGTAAAGCTATATAATTTATTTCAAAAATAGATATTAAAATTGAAAGGAAGTGTCTAGTGTGGAACACCCCCAAACATCATAAAATGTAAACATAACATACAAAAAGCTGCAGTGCTGTCAATATGGAACAAGGGATATACAATTCTCAAGGGTAGGAGAACATATTGAATACTGTTCACATAGACATCCCAACATGTTTCAGAATTTCGGGCAGTTCCTTCTTCAGGGAAAAGATTGCAGCACAGAGAGATTTTTTCTATCAGTACAATGTAATGAATATTAGTATCATACAATGTATATATACAGTACATTTATAAAAAAAAAACACATTGTACCCATATGTGAGTCACGTGGGTTGGCCAACCATACTTGCAGCATTTAGGATATGTCATTGAAAAATTAAAATTGCTGGGATTCGAATAATACGATTTTGTGAGGAAAATCTCCAAAATGTCTCTAGGACAGGAGAAAGCCGTTTTCTGTGTATAGATGGTAGTGTAAGACTCCGAGGTAAGGTAAGTCATAAAAGGATGGTAGAATTTAGAATGACATGATGAAATCATATTTGCATAATCACCAAATAATAGTTTAGGTGACCATGTAAGTCCCTCGAGATGCGCCCTCAAAATCGCTCACGAGAACCACCATATGAAGGAAGGAGCCATTCTAAGTATTGAAGGGAATAAAGGTAAAAAATAAAAAATGAATAAATATAGAGAAGAGGAAAAGGAGAGGGGAATAATGTAAAAAATAAATATATATATATATATATATATATATATATATATATATATAGAGAGAGAGAGAGAGAGAGTTAGATAGTATAAATGATGTCTGTCAGTTTGACACAGCATCAAGGCCCCGGACTGTCCCTTTACCTTTTAGATGGAGTGTCAGTGAATCAAATTGAAGTAGTTTCTCCTCTGCCTGGTATCACTAGCACAGTGGAGAGATTTTGAAATGGTTCCTTATAAAGAAATTCTGATGCTAGTCTTACCTGAGAATAATCACTTACCAGGTGATCCACATGACCCATTGCTCAAGGAGGTCATAGAGCAAAGAAATCCAATGTTGGATAGTGTTTGGGCATCCTTTCGGGGTAATTCTCAGTTTTTGCCGTCCTTTCCGGGGTAATCCCCTGACCCCGCGGTGTTCGGCGGCATCGCGCATGCGTTGCGCAGTGACATCAGACATCACGGGACTGCCAAACCAAGCCTCGATATAAGTGCGAGATCTAGAATGCACAGCGGGAGGCAATGTAGGCCGACCCGACATCGCCCCCTATTAGACGAGGTAAAAGGCATCTCCATTGAAACAGGCCAATCAAATAATCAAAAATAATAAACAATGTCAATATAAATGTGTGTATTAATAAAGGTCAATCTAAAAAATTAATTAATGATATTTTCCATTGTTTGGATTATTCATCCCACTATATATGAGTGGAAATACAAAAAATAATAATAAATTATTGTATGAGTGACTTAGCCAACCCCATCATCAAAAAAATAATAGATAATGAAGAGAAGTATTAATCCGGATGGAATTATAGGCCATAAACATATATCCTCACACATGGATGTACGAATAACAGAGAATCAGGTTGTAACAATGTTGAGTTGAAGCAAATAGTCCCAAGAGGAAGAGAAGCAAACAGGGCCTGAGCTGGAAGAGAAGAGAAAAAAACGGAAAAAAAAAAATTAATAAAATTTATATTGGGACAGAGAGGTGTATCTAAACAGGGGTCTAAATTGCATAGTTGTTATAGGTCCCTATCAAAACCACCCGAGCTGAAGCCTTGTGGAAAAGGCTTGAAATTACAAGCTTCATTAAGGCCAGAGGGGGAAGTAGCATCCAAATTTGAAATCCATTGCAGCTCGCATTGGAGGAGGATTTTGTTAAAATCACCACCACTGGTGATGGGACGGATACTATCGAACACATCAAATGAAATATGAGGGAAGGATCCCCCATGCGCCTGCAAGACATGTCGTCCCAATGGTAGCTCTGGACTTTTTGTGTCATAATTATTATATGTAGATAAATACGCTGCCACAGTTTTTGTATAGTTTTACCCAAATAGAAACAACCACATTCACATTGCATTAAATATATTATCATCTGAGTTTGGCAATTAGCAAAGTGTTTGGGAATGTGGGTGCGTCCATTGGGAAGGCGTATTAGGTGTCTATGGTCAATATATCTACAGTGTGAACAAGAGCCACATGGGAAGGTCCCTCTGATTTTAAGGGTCACCACGTAATTCTCCATGGTATTCGCTTTGTGTCAGTTTGTCACCAATGGGGGGAGCTTTTCTAAAAGTGATGGCAGGTGCTTTGGGAACAATGGGACCCACCATTGGGTCTGATGTCAGTAGGTGCCAATATTTCCTAAGGATTGATTTAAGTTTTTTATGTTCACTAGAATAGGTGGTAATAATTCTAGTCATATCATCATTTATGGATTTAGGTTTGGAAAAAGAGAAGATAATTTCTTGATACATTTTTAACTCATCCAAATGCTTTTTTGAGGCACTTATGGCTGTATTCCCTTTCCAAGAACTTTTTCTCAGGAAGTCTGCTTCCTGAAGTAAGGATTCCTGTAGTACATATGCATTTTGCTCGTAGGTATTGGCGATATGGGATAGACACCACTAATGGTTGGGGATTGAAGCTACTGACATGGAGGATATTGTTCCCAGCTGTGGATCTCCTAAACAGTTCACAGGAAAGTGTAAGATTTGTAGTTTTGGATATCTGAGTGTCCAGGAATGTAATCGACTGTCTATTGTGGTCCATAGTAAATTTAAGGTTGATCAAATTTCTGTTAAGTGTGTTCAGGCAGTCCTGAAACAGGTTTTCCGAGCCATTCCAAAGGACAAAGATATCATCTATATATCGGAGCCACATAAGTATGTGGTCCAAAAATATAGAAAAGGAGTCATCAGAAAATAGATTACATTCCCACTCCCCCAGGTACAGATTGGCATATGCCTGGGCATAACAAGTGCCCATGGCCATGCCTTGTATTTGGAGGTAGTGGGAACCTGCAAAGGAAAACATATTGTGTTTGAACACATATTCGAAAGAGGCCATGGTGAATTCATTAAAGGGTTGTTCACTGTCACTGGTTTGAGAGAGTGTCCATCTCACTGCCCTTAGGCCCAAATCATGTGGTATTGAACTGTAAAGCGATTCGACATCTATCGTCACAAGAATGGTATCGGTGGGCATGTGTATTCCATTCACCATCTGTAGCAAACATGTCACGAACATAAGATGGAAGACTGGTCACAAAAGGCCTAAGATGTTCATCAATGACCCTACTAAGATTTTCTGAAATAGCTACATTTCCTGAAACTATTGGTCTCCCCGGTGGGTTTTTCAAGTTTTTGTGGACTTTTGGTAGGGCATAAAAAAGTAGGCATTTTGGGATGAGTGGTTCGCACAAAATCCCATTTTTGTTTTGAGATTATATTCTCATAGTAGGCTATGTCCACTAATTTGTAAAATTCAAGATAGGACTTTTCAATAGTAGATTTATACATTTTTCTGTACCAATCATGGTTGCATAAGATGCGATTGCACATGCTAGTGTAATGTTCATTGTCCTGAAGAACAATGTTACCACCTTTGTCAGCAGATTTTATCGAAAGTGAGTAGTTTTGTGACAGTGACTAAATTGCTTTCTTCTCCTGTAAAGTCAAATTGTCCTCTGTATGCAATTCGCTTTTGAGTGTCCTGATCTCTTGGCATACTAGTTTGAGAAAGGTAGAAATTTATTTAGAACTAGGAGATGGGTGTATACTGGAGGGTTTCCTAAATTTAGATATGTTGGGAGGCATAGGGCCTGGTGGTATAGTTTCGTTGGAAGATTCCAATAATGCTTCCAAATTAATTTGATCTATTAGATCTATAGATTAATTTTCTTCCAATAATGATGTGAGATTTTCAAGTGCTTGACGTTCGCTAAGGGTACTAATATCTTGGTGTGTTCTTGGTGTATGTTTTTTTCAAAAGAAGTTTACGTGTGTATAAGTGTATATCTTTAATAGCTTCAAATTTATCGAATGTGTGATGAGGACAAAATGTAAGGCCCTTGGAAAGGACCTACATCTCATTAAGGGATAGTGAGTGTGAGGAGAGATTAGGTATATTTTATTGGGTTGAGTTATTTGGTTTGGGTGTGTCATCACTTGCAGTCTTGTAGAGGTCTGAGCCCCTAAATTTCTGCATAAAAAAATCGTGGGAATTTTTGGAGTCACTGTGGAAGAAAAAACATTAGACCCATCACCTGTAGACCTGGAAGGATTGGGGATATCACCTTGTGTTGAATTTGACACTTCACTAAGTTTACGCAAAGAGGAAGGTGAAAATTTTGAAGATCCTGTTACACGGACTTTAGAAGAATTATTGGAAGATCCTTCACCATGGTGGCGTCTTTTGGGTTGTCTAACCTGTTTAGTCTGTTTGGAAGTAGAGCAGAAAGAATTCGATGAAATGGATGAATTATCAGAGGCATAAGAATATGTTTTATTGTGTATAATGATAAGGAGATCTGTGAGCTAACTATGGATTTGATGAATGGTATGCTGCAAGCACTGGTCACTCCCCTTAAGGTAAGTGTGTGATTAGTGCAATAATAAAGATTTGGTGTGATGTGCAAAACCTAAAAAAACGCTAATACATAAGATAGTGAGTAATTAATATATGTGAGTGCTGTGCAATTAATATATAAAAAAAAAAATTAAAAATTTAATTAAAGTGCAATTGTTTGTATAAACATTGTATAATAAAATCCGTATATATTCTATTTATGTGGCTGTAATAATATCACAGATAAACCATAATCCATACATATGCAATAGAAATATTGTGCAAAAAACAAAAATGAATATCCTGAATGTGTTATTATAGTGTTATTATAGTGTATATGTGTTAGTATATGCTGATGTAGGTGTCCTCACAATCCAAGTAAATAAATAAATATTATGAAATAAATAGATCACTTCCACATGCAATTAAATCATGCCATAAATGAAAAAGTTCTTTATGATTAAAGCACAGTGTTGAGTTAATAGTGTCCATATATGAATAGTGCAAGGTTGTGATCTTGGAGTGATAAAAGCGATCCCAGTCACCAGTGCTGAAGATTTCCTGATATTGGGAAAAGACTGTGCCACCTCAATTCCTGTGATTCCCCCCTTCAGGTGGGTATCTCACCTTTAGGTATGCGACCTTGCAACTAAGCTCGGTCAAATGTAGCTTCAGGTATTCCTAAAGGATGCTGGGATGGCTGAATTCCTTCACCTTTAATGGCCCCGATGGATCCGTTTCACTTAAGAGTGACTCACAAATAAGGGAAGAAAGCGTTCCATAGTGCAAGTAATGTATAATAAAATCCACTTTATTTAAAATAATGGTAATACACTTACATTTGTTGGGTGCTTGCAGCACACCACACACTAAGACAGGTATGACAAGGTATGGATGTGCAGGCAGATACTTCCCACTGACTGCTCATGATGAGACTGTGATGAGACTGTATTCCTCTCACAGCCGCTCTCTCTCTCCGACGTGTATCTGTTAACCGCATAAATAGAATATACAGATTTTATTATACAATATTTATACAAACAACTGCACTTTAAAAAAAAAATAAAAAATTATATATTAATTGCACAGCACTCATATTACTCACTATCTTATGTATTACCGGTTTTGTAGGTTTTGCACAGCACACCAGATCTTTATTAATGTTTTATTGTGTCCCTGGTGTTGCATTTGTTTATTTCTTTGTGACCCTTGTTGCCATTTATATGCTTTCCCTTCTAAGAATGCTTGTCTGTCCCGCAAAAATTTACATTCTTTTTTCTTTGGTATCTTTCTATTAAATTGTTCAAAATGTGTTCTTAGTTTATCATTTAGCTCTAAGTATAATGGATGGGTTTCAAATTGAGTTAATTCTGAATACATTTTATTAACATTTTTATCTATTTGTACAAGTTGTTTTTGATATTCCTCCATAAGGAGGTCCATCATATTGTTGGAACAAAGTTTTAAATTATTTTCCTAAACCTTCTTTAAGGCTGGGTTTATTTCCTCAAAAGAGGGAAAGATTTGAACCCTAAGACCTAGGTGGCTCATATCTTCCCTCTTATATTCCTCAAAAGTTTTTATGTGCCAAAAGATGGAAGATTTTTTCTCCAACCATTTAGTAAGATTGGAACAAATAAAAGTGAGTTCTGACAGAAGATTCTTTATGTCTAAACTCCCGTTAGAGGTTGGTCATAAAGTCATCACAAACTGCCCCCTGATATTCTGCCATACTCCAATGTGGAAAAAAGCCAATTTTATCCAATCTATAAAGATAGGGGAAAGTGGGTATCCACTACCCGGGAAAGTTGTATATAAAAATTGCATAGATGGATAGGTAGGCTGGACAGTGTTATGCCATCCACCCCAAAATTTGTTTAAAAGACAAGAGCACCAAATTTCTCCTTTAAAAGTTGATGTTTCCAATGGAAGATGTGTGCTAACTCCTCAGACCAGGATGACTGAGGATGTTACCTGCAGGCAGGTAAAGTGAAAGGTTTAAAAGGCTTTTTTTCTCTGAACCCTTCCTTCTCCTAACCTTTGTTGGGAACATCTCCAGGTAACAAAACTCATGCAAGTGTTGGCTACCACTGGGATTTACTGTATTACAGTAAGAGTAGCTGGAATGTGGAAAGACAGCTGGAGAATGAAGCAAAGTTTAGGCTGGGTATCTCTGAGGGGGTGAGCTTATACACAGAAGCTGTTAAGTACCCAGATACCCCCATGAGTCAGGAGCAATGCTTAGATGTTGTCTCATTATCTCATTCTTGTCCAGGCATGAATGAGATAAGATTGATCACATAGCCCAGCATGAGGCAGACTATTGTAACAGCTGTAGCCCAATAGGTGCAGATGGGTGACATGAGACTAAACAAAATAGTGACCCGTCATCACTGTAGAAGCAGATGAGTACCTCTATCGATATATTTTTCAGGTACAGCACACTTACATTACCCTAACAATCAGCTTATTCCTCTCCTATCATTGCAGCACAACCACAGCCATCTGATTAAAAAAAAACAAAACCAAAGTCCTTTGTTGTATACTCTTGTATTACTTTAGAAAGACGAAAGGATGAATCCAATTAGGGGAACAACCTTTCCTATATACCTTTATATAAGATATGTGTTTTACAGATAAACAATACAAAAGCCCCAATGACATTGGATTCACAGAGCATTGTGGGTTTGTAAAGAGATGACACTGTAGCTGTCTACTTTCAGACACTGTGGGGTTGATTTACTAAAACCGCAGAGTGCAAAATCCTGTGCAGCTGTGCCTGGTAGCTAGTCAGCTTCTAATTTCAGCTTTTTAATTAACAAAAAAAAATGAAAGCTGATTGGTTTCTATGCAGAGCTGCACCAGATTTTGTACTCTCTAGTTTTAGTAAATCAACCCCTATGTGTGACGAAACCTCAAAGATAGCCGTATAGAAAAAGAGGAGTGTGTGTCCTAACTCTTCCTTATTCACCTGTGTGTATAATTTTCACCATGAGCTACTAAACCCATTAACCACTTTAGCCCTGCTCACATTGCTGCTACTGCAGCAATGTGGCACGATCCCGTCCAGCGACGTAGACCTACGTCGCTGGACTCCTCCCCCTGTAGGCAGCGCTCGCACGCCGCCGGAGGCGCGCTCCCGCTGTTTTCATTCACAGCAGGAGTCGGGCCAGGGGAGGAGCGGCGGCGATCGCCGCTGCTCTGCCCCGATCGTCGGGGAATCGAGTGTGGAGATCCGCCCGCCTGTGTAAACAGAGCGGGCGGATCTCTTAAGTGACAGGCAGGGACAGATCGGAGTGTTCAGCATAGCTGAACATCCGATCTGTCCTTGTGTCACACAGTCACCTCCCCCCCCCACACGTTAGTAAGCACCAGGCATACATTAACCCCTCCCTCTCCAATAAAATTAACCCCTTCCCTGCCAGTGTCATTTTTACAGTAACAGTGCATATTTATAGCACTGATTACTGCAGTAATGTCACTGGTACCCCCAAAGTGTCAAAAATGTCAGTCAAGGGTCCGATCTGTTCGCCGCAATGTTGCAGTCCCGCAAAAAAAAAATTCGCAGATCGCCGCCATTACACGTTTAAAAACAAAACACCAAAAATGACAGAAATCTTTCCCTTAGTTAGTAAACGCAATAACTTTTGCGCAAACCAATCAAAATATGCTTATCGTGATTTTTTTTACCAAACATAGGTAGCAGAAAACAAATTGGCCAAAAATTTAAAAAAAATTAGATTTTTACATATTTTTTGGGGGTAATTTCATATAAAAAAATGTTAAAAATATTGTTATTTTTTCAAATTAAACGCTCTTTTTTTGTTTATAGCGCAAAAAGTAAAAATCGCACAGGTGATCAAATACCCCCAAAAGAAAGCTCTGTTTGTGGGAAAAAAAGGACGTAAATTTTGTTTGGGTACGGCGTCGCACGACTGCGCAATTGTCAGTTAAAGTCGCACAGCGCCGAATCGCAAAAAGTGGCCTGGACGTAAGACAGCAAAATCCTCCGGTGGTAAAGTGGTTAAACTATAACAAATGTACAAACATTTATTTACAATACTTCATATTTCCATACTACATATTTAGCAGTTGAAAGGCTCACACAGCAGGATAAATACATGAGCATATTCTCTTAGTGGGTCTCCAGGATGCTGTCCTCAGGATCGTTCCAACAGGAGGTGAGCAAGCTGGGGTGCAGTAGCAAATGTAGCAGGTAGGGAAGCAGAAGCATAGTCGATAAACAAGTCAAAGATTGGTAACATGTGGTTGCAGGTTGGGATCAAGGTAACACATGGTAATGAAGATACAAACAGCAGCAGGAATGTAAAGAGAAAAATATTGGCTGGAGAAGAGCACACTAAACTGGCAAAGGGGAAGAGCAAAGGCATGGCTTAAATAGGAAGTTCATGTGTGGAGCAAGGAGTTCAGGGTTCAGCAGAAAAAAAGATAGAAAGCAAAACTGTCCAGGGGATAGAGCCGTCATGCATCTCAGGTGGTTCAGCAAGAAGTGCAACTGCTAGATGCAGCAGAGGTCCTGGGTTCAGAACCAGGTCTTCACAAATCATATTTTATAGTCTAAACCATAATCTGTAAAAAATATCTATACAATGCCACAATATATTTCCTTTAAAGTGTATCTGAAACAAAATCTTTTCATTTTTTTTTTTTTCAATAAAGTGGTAAGAGTTTACAACTCCTGTTGATTTTATTGTCATCTGTGTCCCTGCTAGATTGATTCACTCATTCACTCTTTCTATTTGTGTTGGTGATCATTGTTACCAGGGTAAAAAGTGAGGAAAGTTAAAAATTGTGAGTAGTTACCAGAAGAGCAATAAAGAAAAAAGATAGAGGTTTTAAACAGTCTCTACTTCATCCAAAATCGCTTTAGATGCATTTTAAATTCCTTGGCTGATTCACACTTAAGATTAGGTTCACACTTATGCATGTTAGGAGCATGATTCATTCCTGTTGCTCATTCCAGTATCCTGGTTTTGACTGTGATATTCTCCCTGTCAGTTTGTTCACCTGCAAGATCTCTGGGTGGAGATTAAACCTGATGTAAGCCAGCCAAGCCTGCAGTCTCATGCTTGTGATATTGCCTTTATTACGCGTGCTCCAAGCTCACTGTTTGTCTGCCTTGCTATGCTAGATTCCCTCATTGATGACCTCGGAACGGATATCAACTACTCTCTGAACCCTGCCTGTCTTTTGACTATGGGATGGACCCTGACTACTCTGAATCTTGCCTTTCTTATACCTGAACTGCCATTGAAGTACCTGTTTGCTTTTCTTAGTTTGGGCCTACCCGGACGTTGTGGTCAAGGCACTATAGCATTGTGTATAAGTCCATGGGACAACCGAATACTGGTAGGCTTGCTTGCCGTATGAGAAAGAGGGCTGCTTTAGGTGAAGAACACAGAAGCTAGCTATAGCGTCTGACCATCTGCGTTAGAGGTAAGCGTGACAATGCGGTGTGGGAAATGCCTTGATCCGTGCATGGCATGCAAATCGCACTGCCCTTGCTCTCTGTTGCAGTCCTCAATACAAAGTTATTGACACCCCAAATGCAGATCGCAAATGCAGTGCATTTGCCTGCATGGATCGCACCAAATAGCATAGTACAAAATGACAATGCGATCCGCTTGCGGTGCGGCTCAAAAAAGGTGCATGCACATCTTTGGTGCAATATGGTGCAGTATGTACAGTGTGAACTGAGTCTTGAGGGTTTAGTTGCAGACTGTAAACACATTTTATGGTACACATTGACATGCCTTGTGATAAAGCAATCTTTTTATTAGGAATGGACCGCAAACACATCCTAATAGATCAATAAACTCATATAACTCTTTTTTTTTTATAATGCAGCTCACCATAACACATGATGCACTTTGGTGTGTTGCTGTCTACTGTACAGTGCATTTGGGTGCCAATCACGATTAACCACTTCAGCTCCGGAAGGTTTACCCCCCTTCATGACAAGGCCATTATTTGTGATACAGCACTGCGTTACTTTAACTAAAAATTGCGCAGTCATGCGACACTGTAGACAACAAAAGGGTTTGCACCACTTAAGGCGGACTATCAAAAGTTACACCACCATAGCTGTCTGTAGAGCGTTGGGTGCCTGCCAGGGTCTGCAACCATGGAATGGAGATAAGAGAGAAAAGGCAGCAACACATCCAGCTTAAAATCTTGATGTTTATTTATAAATCCATGAAAAGAAATGACTTGACATGCACTAACAGTTCAAAGAACAATTCTGCAGACGCGTTTCAGGTGTGTGAAACGCGTCCCCTGGCTCTGTACATTTCAGGTTCTTTTGTGGACACAGTGAAAGAAGGGGAGGATCAGAAAAGACAGGATCAAACAGCCTTTATACACAATGCGGAGGATTAACCCCTTAGGTTCCAAAGTGAGTAAAACAAGCATGCTTTACTCCATATACAGACTGATTTTACTGTTGTGGGTTTAATAACACTTTAATTTCTATTTTAGCTTGGTGTGAAGGTAATAAAAAAAAATAAAAATAAACATCTGCTTGTAAGTACAGCATCTGTGTTTAATGTACATCCCTTTATCTCTGGCAGTAAGTGTGAGTGGTGAGCAGCAAAGATAAAACTTACCATAAGGCAATAGTGAAAGTTAGGCTTGTGGGAGAGCGTGTTTATACAGGCATTTTAAGCAGATTTTGTTGCATTTTCTACATGCAGTTTTGCTACATTTCAGCATACAAACAGTACATCCAAATTGTTCAACATGCCTAGAATCTCCAAAAACACACTTAAATGCATGCATGTTCTATTAACCACTTACCCACTGTGTACTTATAACCCCTTCCTAACCAGCTTTTCAGCTTTCAGTTTTCTCACATTTTGAAAATTACTCAGTCATGCAACACTGTACCCATATGAAATTGTTGTCCTTTTTTCACACAAATAGAGCTTTCTTTCGGTGGTATTTAATCATCACTGGGTTCTTTATTTTTTGTGCTATAAATGAAAAGAAAATTTTGTTAAAAAAAAAAGCATTTTTCTTAATTTTAGTTATAATATTTTGCAAATTTAGTAGTTTTTGTTCATACATTTTGGTCAAAAGTTATAGTGCTACATATCTTTGATAAGAAGAACCCAAATAAGTATATATTATTTGGTCTTTGTGAAGGTTATAGAGTCTACAAGCTATGGTGCCACTGCTAATCATTGAAAATTGATCAAACCTGATGTACCGACGGCCTATCTCATTTCTTGAGACACTACTATTCCATCTTACAATCATGTACAAGCAAACGTGCATTTTAAAAAAAAAAAAAACGTTACTTGCATATGATTGTGTATTCTTTTCAAAGTGAATTTCCCCCTCATTCACTAAGCTAACGGATACAATACTTGGACAGTGGACCGCCAACCCCAAAGTCTCTAACTATGAAATAGGGGCTTTACCCTGTTCAGCTCTGTGTAAGCTGTTTTATCAATTTCAAAACAAGTGATAAGTGATGGTGCCAATTGGACAAAAGATAGGCAAATTAAATGTGAGTGCAGCTGTCCCCTTTAAAAGTGGAAGAAACCACCTTATAAATTGTAACAAAAAAGTGAAAGGTGTGGCGCTAACTCAAAAAATGTTGTATCATCTACTGTGATATTCAACATAAATCAAACAGTCCACAATAAGAGCTCAATAAAAAAGTGACACAGTCTTTACAGATTAATCCAATCAATGTGGTTGAAAAATTAGTGTCTTAAAGCGGAGTTCCACCCAAAAGTGGAACTTCCGCTTTAGGGAGTCCTGACCCCCCGACATGCCACATTTGGCATGTCATTTTTTGGGGGGGGGAGCGGGTACCTAGTTTTGACAGGTACCCGCTCCCACTTCCGCTCGGAGCGCCGCGGCGCCCTGAGCGGAAGTTCTCCTCTCCCCCTCCCTCCCTGCAATCTTCTGGGACTAGTGTTGAGCGAACACGGACTGTATTATTCGTGTTCGTACCGAATAATTGGATTTTTTGTACCCGAACACGGACACGGACACTTTACTGTATGTTCGGGTAAAAATCCGTGTTCGGTCGTTTTATTTCCGGGTTTTGCATGCTTTGGCGCTCTTTTCATGGCGGGCTTTCAACAGCCAATCAACAATCGTTTAACTGGTGTGCCTTAAGCCATCCCAGCCATGCCTGCAAATGTCTCAGTAGCTGTGATTGGCCGTCTGAAGCATGTGACCAAGTCTTTATAAGTTCGAGGCAGCCGCAGCGGCGTCATTATGCTGCTTAGATTCAGGGACAGAGAGCACACATCAACGTGCTGGCTGCTGATTAGGGAAAGATAGGCAGGAAAAAACCATTTGTGTCCGGATAGAATTGAGGGACAGGTCGGAGTGTTTAGGCAGGGCGAGTTGTAGGCATTTTAGGGATAGAGTCTGCTGAATTATATAGGGTCAGTGTCTTCTACAAACTACAATCGATATTGCTGTGTGGGGGGTGGGGTGAATCTGCACTCAATCCTGATCTACGATCTCTTCTCAATCCTGTTAGGGACAGAGTCTGCTGAATTTTAGGGAAACTGTGTTCTACAAACTACAATCGATATTGCTGTGTGGGGGGTGGGGTGAATCTGCACTCAATCCTGATCTACGATCTCTTCTCAATCCTGTTAGGGACAGAGTCTGCTGAATTTTAGGGAAACTGTGTTCTACAAACTACAATCGATATTGCTGTGTGGGGGGTGGGGTGAATCTGCACTCAATCCTGATCTACGATCTCTTCTCAATCCTGTTAGGGACAGAGTCTGCTGAATTTTAGGGAAACTGTGTTCTACAAACTACAATCGATATTGCTGTGTGGTGTGGGATTGGAGATAGGCAGGTGTCAGTGATCCACATCCATTTTTCTGTGTGTGAGCTGCAGTGAACACAATCTTTTTGGGCTGCAGTGAACACAATCTTTTTGGGCTGCAGTGAACACAATCTTTTTGGGCTGCAGTGAACACAATCTTTTTGGGGTGCAGTGAACAAAATCTTTTTGGGGTGCAGTGAACACAATCCTTTTTGGTGTGCAGTGAACACAATCTTTGTGGGGTGCAGTGAACAAAATCCTTTGTGGGGTGCAGTGAACACAATCTTTTTGGGGTGCAGTGAACAAAATCCTTTTTGGGGTGCAGTGAACAACATCCTTTTTGGGGTGCAGTGAACACAATCTTTTTGGGGTGCAGTGAACAAAATCCTTTGTGGGGTGCAGTGAACACAATCTTTTTGGGGTGCAGTGAACACAATCTTTTTGGGGTGGAGTGAACAACATCCTTTTTGGGGTGCAGTGAACAAAATCCTTTTTGGGGTGCAGTGAACAAAATCATTTTTGGGGTGCAGTGAACACAATCTTTTTGGGGTGCAGTGAACACAATCTTTGTGGGGTGCAGTGAACACAATCTTTTTGGGGTGGAGTGAACAACATCCTTTTTGGGGTGCAGTGAACAACATCCTTTTTGGGGTGCAGTGAACACAATCTTTTTGGGGTGCAGTGAACACAATCTTTGTGGGGTACAGTGAACAGAATCTTTGTGGGGTGCAGTGAACAAAATCTTTGGGGGGTACAGTGAACACAATCTTTGTGAGGTGCAGTGAACACAATCTTTGTGGGGTGCAGTGAACACAATCATTGTGGGGTGCAGTGAACTCAATCTTTGTGGGGTACAGTGAACACAATCTCATACTGAAGGTTTGAGGGTGCTGCCTGTTCCATACTCCCCCTACTCCTCATCTAGCCTTTTAGGGGTACAAACAATAGTAATTGGGGCCTAGTGTGGTTGTGTACGTGTGATATACATACACTTTTTTGGGATCATATTTTCTATTCCGCTATTTAATCAAAAACCTTTGGGGATCAGTTAAATTGGGGGATAGTCTGTGTTGGTACGTGTGAGAGAGATCCACCTTTCCAAGTTGTTGGGGTTCATCTCATACTTCTGAAGGTTTGAGGGTGCTGCCTGTTCCATACTCCCCCTACTCCTAGCCTTTTAGGGGTACAAACAATAGTAATTGGGGCCTAGTGTGGTTGTGTACGTGTGATATACATACACTTTTTTGGGATCATATTTTCTATTCCGCTATTTAATCAAAAACCTCTGGGGATCAGTTAAATTGGGGGATAGTCTGTGTTGGTACGTGTGAGAGAGATCCACCTTTCCAAGTTGTTGGGGTTCATCTCATACTTCTGAAGGTTTGAGGGTGCTGCCTGTTCCATACTCCCCCTACTCCTAGCCTTTTAGGGGTACAAACAATAGTAATTGGGGCCTAGTGTGGTTGTGTACGTGTGATATACATACACTTTTTTGGGATCATATTTTCTATTCCGCTATTTAATCAAAAACCTTTGGGGATCAGTTAAATTGGGGGATAGTCTGTGTTGGTACGTGTGAGAGAGATCCACCTTTCCAAGTTGTTGGGGTTCATCTCATACTTCTGAAGGTTTGAGGGTGCTGCCTGTTCCATACTCCCCCTACTCCTAGCCTTTTAGGGGTACAAACAATAGTAATTGGGGCCTAGTGTGGTTGTGTACGTGTGATATACATACACTTTTTTGGGATCATATTTTCTATTCCGCTATTTAATCAAAAACCTCTGGGGATCAGTTAAATTGGGGGATAGTCTGTGTTGGTACGTGTGAGAGAGATCCACCTTTCCAAGTTGTTGGGGTTCATCTCATACTTCTGAAGGTTTGAGGGTGCTGCCTGTTCCATACTCCCCCCTACTCCTAGCCTTTTAGGGGTACAAACAATAGTAATTGGGGCCTAGTGTGGTTGTGTACGTGTGATATACATACACTTTTTTGGGATCATATTTTCTATTCCGCTATTTAATCAAAAACCTTTGGGGATCAGTTAAATTGGGGGATAGTCTGTGTTGGTACGTGTGAGAGAGATCCACCTTTCCAAGTTGTTGGGGTTCATCTCATACTTCTGAAGGTTTGAGGGTGCTGCCTGTTCCATACTCCCCCTACTCCTAGCCTTTTAAGGGTACAAACAATAGTAATTGGGGCCTAGTGTGGTTGTGTACGTGTGATATACATACACTTTTTTGGGATCATATTTTCTATTCCGCTATTTAATCAAAAACCTTTGGGGATCAGTTAAATTGGGGGATAGTCTGTGTTGGTACGTGTGAGAGAGATCCACCTTTCCAAGTTGTTGGGGTTCATCTCATACTTCTGAAGGTTTGAGGGTGCTGCCTGTTCCATACTCCCCCTACTCCTAGCCTTTTAGGGGTACAAACAATAGTAATTGGGGCCTAGTGTGGTTGTGTACGTGTGATATACATACACTTTTTTGGGATCATATTTTCTATTCCGCTATTTAATCAAAAACCTCTGGGGATCAGTTAAATTGGGGGATAGTCTGTGTTGGTACGTGTGAGAGAGATCCACCTTTCCAAGTTGTTGGGGTTCATCTCATACTTCTGAAGGTTTGAGGGTGCTGCCTGTTCCATACTCCCCCCTACTCCTAGCCTTTTAGGGGTACAAACAATAGTAATTGGGGCCTAGTGTGGTTGTGTACGTGCGAGATACATACACTTTTTTTGATCATATTTCCTATTCCGCTATTCAATAAAAACCTTTGGGGATCAATTAAATTGCGGGATAGTCTGTGTCGGTACGTGTGAGAGAGATCCACCTTTCCAAGTTGTTGGGGTTCATCTCATACTTCTGAAGGTTTGAGGGTGCTGCCTGTTCCATACCCCCCCTACTCCTCATCTAGCCTTTTAGGGGTACAAACAATAGTAATTGGGGCCTAGTGTGGTTGTGTACGTGCGAGATACATACACTTTTTTTGATCATATTTCCTATTCCGCTATTCAATAAAAACCTTTGGGGATCAATTAAATTGCGGGATAGTCTGTGTCGGTACGTGTGAGATCCACCTTTCCAAGTTTTTGGCGTTCATCTCATACTTCTGAAGCTTTGAGGGTGCTGCCTGTTCCATACTCCTCCTCCTCCTCATCCATCCTTTTAGGTGTACAAACAATAGTAATTGGGGCCTAGTGTGCTTCTGTACGTGCGAGATACATACACATTTTTTGATCATATTTCCTATTCCGCTATTCAATAAAAACCTTTGGGGATCAATTAAATTGCGGAATAGTCTGTGTCGGTACGTGTGAGATCCACCTTTCCAAGTTTTTGGGGTTCATCTCATACTTCTGAAGCTTTGAGGGTGCTGCCTGTTCCATACTCCTCCTCCTCCTCATCCATCCTTTTAGGTGTACAAACAATAGTAATTGGGGCCTAGTGTGCTTCTGTACGTGTGAGATACATACACATTTTTTGATCATATTTCCTATTCCGCTATTCAATAAAAACCTTTGGGGATCAATTAAATTGCGGAATAGTCTGTGTCGGTACGTGTGAGATCCACCTTTCCAAGTTTTTGGGGTTCATCTCATACTTCTGAAGCTTTGAGGGTGCTGCCTGTTCCATACTCCTCCTCCTCCTCATCCATCCTTTTAGGTGTACAAACAATAGTAATTGGGGCCTAGTGTGTTTCTGTACGTGCGAGATACATACACTTTTTTTGATCATATTTCCTATTCCGCTATTCAATAAAAACCTTTGGGGATCAATTAAATTGCGGGATAGTCTGTGTCGGTACGTGTGAGATCCACCTTTCCAAGTTTTTGGGGTTCATCTCATACTTCTGAAGCTTTGAGGGTGCTGCCTGTTCCATACTCCTCCTCCTCCTCATCCATCCTTTTAGGTGTACAAACAATAGTAATTGGGGCCTAGTGTGCTTCTGTACGTGTGAGATACATACACATTTTTTGATCATATTTCCTATTCCGCTATTCAATAAAAACCTTTGGGGATCAATTAAATTGCGGGATAGTCTGTGTCGGTACGTGTGAGATCCACCTTTCCAAGTTTTTGGGGTTCATCTCATACTTCTGAAGCTTTGAGGGTGCTGCCTGTTCCATACTCCTCCTCCTCCTCATCCATCCTTTTAGGTGTACAAACAATAGTAATTGGGGCCTAGTGTGTTTCTGTACGTGTGAGATACATACACTTTTTTTGATCATATTTCCTATTCCGCTATTCAATAAAAACCTTTGGGGATCAATTGAATTGCGGGATAGTCTGTGTCGGTACGTGTGAGAGAGATCCACCTTTCCAAGTTGTTGGGGTTCATCTCATACTTCTGAAGGTTTGAGGGTGCTGCCTGTTCCATACCCCCCCTACTCCTCATCTAGCCTTTTAGGGGTACAAACAATAGTAATTGGGGCCTAGTGTGGTTGTGTACGTGCGAGATACATACACTTTTTTTGATCATATTTCCTATTCCGCTATTCAATAAAAACCTTTGAGGATCAATTGAATTGCGGGATAGTCTGTGTCGGTACGTGTGAGAGAGATCCACCTTTCCAAGTTGTTGGGGTTCATCTCATACTTCTGAAGGTTTGAGGGTGCTGCCTGTTCCATACTCCCCCTACTCCTCATCTAGCCTTTTAGGGGTACAAACAATAGTAATTGGGGCCTAGTGTGGTTGTGTACGTGTGATATACATACACTTTTTTTGGATCATATTTTCTATTCCGCTATTCAATAAAAACCTTTCTAGGGCAAGATCTTAAATTACAGAAATATGAGGAGACCGTCAAATAAGGGCCGTGGCCTGGGTCGTGGTGCTGCTGGTAGAGCTCCTGTTGCAAGGAGAGGACATGGTCGATCTGTGCCAGCTACACGCACAAGTGAAACACCTTCCTCAAGTGTGAGTAGGCGACAGAACCTGCATCAGTATTTGGTAGGGCATCAAACGCCCCTAGAAGTGATGAGGCCAGAACAAGTTGAGGCGATAGTAGATTGGTTTGCTGCTGACAGTGCCTCCAGTTCCTTCACATTGTCTCCCACCCAGTCTACTGCAGAAAGGTCAGAGTTGGCACCTGCAGCCAATGTCCAACCGTCTTTCACCTCACCCCCTTGCAAATCAGGCCAGCAGTCTGAGCCCCAAGCCATACAGCAGTCTCTTATTCTTTTTGAGGACTCTGTCAGCAGGGTTTCCCAGGGCCATCCACCTAGCCCTGCCCCAGAAGTGGAAGAGATTGAGTGCAGCGATGCCCAACCACTTATTCCTCAAGATGAGTACATGCAAGGATCATCGCAGCACGTCTCCGATGATGACGAAACGCAGGTGCCAACTGCTGCGGCGTTCAGCATTGTGGAGACCGACAAGGAGGGCAGGGGTGAAGACTGGGTGGAAGATGATGTGGAGGACGATGAGGTCCTCGACCCCACATGGAATGAACGTCATGCAGGTGAACTGAGTAGTTTGGAGGAAGAGGCGGTGGTCGCACAGAGCCACCAGCACAGCAGAAGAGGGAGCAGGGTGCAGAAGCGGAGCGGCCGTGCCCTAGACACTACGCCCGCTACTGCCCAACGCAGCAAGGGAACGAGCGCACCAAAGTCAGCTCAAAGGAGTTCTCTAGCGTGGAAGTTCTTTAGAAAATGTGCTGATGACAGGACACGAGTGGTTTGCACCCTGTGCAATCAGAGCTTGAAGCGAGGCATGAACCTTCTCAACCTGAGCACAACCTGCATGATCAGGCATCTAAGTGCAAAGCACGAGCTGCAGTGGAGTACACACCTTCAAAACCAAGAAACGTCTCTGGCTCATCCTGCTTCCTCTTCTGCTGCAGTCTCGGCCGCTCCAGCCACATCTGTAGTGATACCGGCACCTGCCACCCCGCAAACAGACGATCTGTCAGCAACACCACCACCTGGGTCACCAACAACCATCTCCACAATGTCCCGTGGAAGCGTTCAGCTTTCCATCTCCCAAACACTTGAGAGGAAGAGGAAGTACCCCCCTACCCACCCGCGATCCCTGGCCCTGAATGCCAGCATTTCAAAATTATTGGCCTTTGAAATGCTGTCATTCCGTCTGGTGGAGACGCACAGTTTTAAAAACCTTATGTCGGTGGCTGTCCCACAGTACGTCGTGCCCAGCCGCCACTACTTTTCCAGGCAAGCCATCCCTTCCCTGCACAACCAAGTGGGGGAAAAAATCAGGTGTGCACTGCGCAACGCCATCTGTGCCAAGGTCCACCTAACTACGGATACGTGGACCAGTAAGCACGGTCAGGGGCGTTATATCTCCCTAACGGCACACTGGGTAAATGCAGTGGCGGATGGGCCTGAGGCGGATAGCAATTTGGCGCATGTCCTTCCACCACCGAGGATTGCAGGGCGCTTCAGTTTGCCTCCTGTTCCTAACTCCTCCTACTCCGCTTCCTCATCCTCTACCGCCTCCTCATCCGGACAGCGTAACACCTTCACCACCAACTTCAGCACGGCCAGGGGTAAACGACAGCAGGCAGTTTTACAACTTGCCTGTTTGGGGGACAAACCACACACCGCGCAGGAGTTGTGGAGGAGCATGGAACAGCAGACAAATGAGTGGTTGCTGCCAGCGAGCCTCAAGCCCGGCCTGGTGGTGTGCGATAACGGGCGAAATCTCATAGCAGCTCTGGGCCTAGCCGGTTTGACGCACATCCCTTGCCTGGCGCATGTGCTGAATTTGGTGGTGCAGAGGTTCCTTAAAAACTACCCCGATATGTCAGAGCTGCTGCAGAAAGTGCGGGCCGTTTGTGCGCACTTTCGGCGTTCTCACCCTGCTGCTGCTCGCCTGGCAGCGCTGCAGCGTAACTTCGGCCTTCCCGCTCACCGCCTCATATGTGACGTGCCCACAAGGTGGAACTCCACCTTGCACATGCTGGAAAGACTGTGCGAGCAGCAGCAGGCCATAGTGGAGTTTCAGCTGCAGCACGCACGCGTGAGTCGCTCTGCGGAACAGCACCACTTCACCACCAATAACTGGGCCTCCATGCGAGACCTGTGTGCCTTGTTGCGCTGTTTTGAGTACTCCACCAACATGGCCAGTGGCAATGACGCCGTTCTCAGCTTAACTATCCCACTTCTATGCCTCCTTGAAAAAACAATTCGGGCGATGATGGAAGAGGATGTGGCACAGGATGAGGAGGAGGAGGAGGATGAAGAGGTAACATTTCCAAGGCTTTCAGGGCAGTCATTCGCAAGGGGCTCCGAGGGTGGGTTCCTGCACACGCAAACGCCAGGGACGCAATTGTCCAGCAGGGGCACAGTTCTGGAGGATGAGGAGGATGAGGAGGAGGAGGAGCTGGAGGAGGAGATGGAACCATGTTCACAGCAGGGTGGCACCCAGGCCAGCTCATGGCCATCACTGGTGCGTGGCTGGGGGGATACAGAGGACACGGACCATACACCTCCCACAGAGGACAGCCTTTCGTTGCCTCTGGGCAGCCTGGCACACATGAGCGATTACATGCTGCAGTGTCTCCACAACGACCGCCGAGTTGCCCACATTCTAACTTGTGCTGATTACTGGGTGGCCACGCTGCTGGATCCCCGTTACAAGGACAACGTACCGTCCTTAATTCACTCACTGGAGCGCGATCGCAAGATGCGCGAGTACAAGCGCACGCTGGTAGACGCCATGCTGCTGGCATTCCCATCTGACAGCGGGGCCACAGTGGAAGCACAAGGCAGAGGAGGAGGAGGAGGAGGTCGCCAACGCAACCAGGGCACCGCCAGCACCTCAGAAGGCAGGGTTAGCATGGCCGAAATGTGGAAAAGCTTTGTCAGCACGCCACAACAAACAGCAGCACCAGCAGCTCAGATGGAACGTCTTAGCAGGAGGCAGCATTTTACCAACATGGTGGAGCAGTATGTGTGCACACGCCTACATGTAGTGAATGACGGGTCTGCCCCCTTCAACTTCTGGGTCTCCAAATTGGGCACATGGCCTGAGCTTGCCCTTTACGCCTTGGAGGTGCTGGCGTGCCCTGCAGCCAGTGTATTATCTGAACGGGTATTTAGCACGGCTGGGGGCGTTATAACAGACAAGCGCAGCCGCCTGTCCAGAGACAATGTGGACAAGCTCACGTTCATTAAAATGAACCAGGCATGGATCCCACGGGACTTTTCCGTACCTTATGCAGAATAGCAATGGATACCGACCTTACCCACCCATTGTTCCATTTTTGCTCTTTCTCACTCTTTTGGGGTGTACCCTCATTTAAAATTTGTGAAAAGAAGCAGTGTTGGCTACCTCGTCCTCCTCCTCAGGGCCAGATTAATGTAGGGTCTATTGGAGCTGCAGCTCCAGGCCCCTACCTTTTATATAGGCCCCGGGTTGGCCATATTCACTGTTACCGCTCTTCTGTCACTTGTAAACACAGAAGTCTGGCTTCTATGCTCGCTTCCCCAGGCAGCACCCTCAGAACCTCCCCACACAGCGTGAAGGCCGGACAAGGAGGGACAGTTGGCGATGCATGGATGTGTTTATGGGCTTCAGAGACAGCATCCCATGTTGAATTAGGCATGCATGGCTGCACCCTTCCTCCTCTGGGTGCATGGCAAGGCACGGCCCTAAGGCCCTTCAAAATCCTCAGCACCAAGCCCATGATGCTGTTAATCCGGCCCTGGTCCTCCTCCACCGCCGCTTCCACCTACACCGCCCATAGGTGTGCGCAGCCTATTGCATTAAGGTGTGCACCCCAAAGTTGAAATACACATGCATGTGTTTGCCAGCAGGGAGAGTAATGTATCGGGGCCATGTACCTGTAGGCAAGGAGAAATAGAGCAGAGCAGGTCCCAGGGAGATCTTTCCCATCTCCTCACTGGCAATGCTATGTGCCCTAGGTGATTAGGGTGTGCCCAGGCACACCCAGCACACCCTGTGCGCACGCCTATGTCACCGCCACATCCACCACCACCTCAACCTCCCTCCTACTCCATATGGGCCTCGTCCTTCAGAGATGAAGAAGAACATTGTTTTATTTTTCTGTTTTTTTTTGTTGTTTTAAGTTATTTCCCTATCCACATTTGTTTGCAGAGCACTTGCCATGCTCTTAATTACGTTTTGCTGCCATTTGCAGCACTCTAGCCCTTTCCTTTGGTGTTTTAGAGCCATTTTAGTGCCTTAAAGTTCGGGTCCCCATTGACTTCAATGGGGTTCGGTGTCCGGGAAAAGTTCGGTAAAAGTCCGGGACACGGACCCGGACTTTTTTTTAAAGTTCGGCCGAACCCGTCGAACACGGACATCTAGGTGTCCGCTCAACCCTATCTGGGACACATCAGAGGTCCCAGAAGATTGCCGGCCAATCACGGCGCGCAGCGCGACTCGCGCATGCGCAGTAGGTACCCGGCTGTGAAGCCGCAAACTGTAACAGCCGGGTGCCCACAGCAGTGATGCCGGCGCCGAGGGAGAGGATCGAGGCTTCCGGCGGCCGCATCGCTGGACCGTTGGACAGGTGAGTAAATGGCTGGAACTCCGCTTTAATTGATTTTCTTTAAAACGTGCTCCACCACAGTGTGTGAGAAATGCACACTCACCAACTGTCAATATTAGATACGCTTTATGATAATTCCAGCTCATTATTCATCAACCCTTAGAGAGATCCAGTGATTGTGGTTGCTCTTAGCCCCGAAAGCGTTTCCAAAAATGTTTTCTTTTACATATTACTCATGCAAAACGGACTCGAGAAAAGCATATTAAAATTTCATTGTGCAGTACGTTTATTATAGAATGCAGATCACATAAACAAAAAATGCGCACTTACATTTGGAGGTGCTAAAAGTCAGCACCAACATGTACAGCTCCACGTGCACTCGCCGTCTACCCCAGATGCGGTGTGTGCGCTCCAAAGCGCCCGATGTAGAAACCAGGATACTGGTATTGATGTCAGTAATGGCAGACGCTCAGCCTCAATGCATTTCACGGAAGCTTCATGATGATTTCTCCTAGCAACCAATCAGCTCCTTGTTTCTTGTTGCTAGGCTACTAAGAAAATAGACTGGAGACCTTGAAAGGTTGCGAGGATTGAAGCAGAAACCTTTCTTCGGCGAATTACTTCAAATGTGATGCCTGATGACACTACCATTTCTCTAAATGAAAATAACATATCTAAAGGACACACCTTATAAGATCATTTAAGTAATTCAGCAGGCCTACATGTTTACCTTTCCTGCAATAAAAAAGAATGTCTGGTTACACTAGGCCAAATTTAGGAAGCATCTGACCAAGAGAGCATCCATGTTCTAAAGCTGTCCATACATTGCTGGCTCAGTCAAAATTTAGGCAATGTATGGCCCCTACCAGCATCAATCCATTCAACACAAGTCAATTGTTCAATCAACTTTTCTCAAAGGTGCCTGTTGGAAAATTGTCAGACGAACCTCACCTGCATCCAATCATATGAAGACACTGTTTGGATATCCAGCAAGGCTAAACAAAAAAATCTATATGTGTATGGCCAGCCTAAAGTGGAACTAAACCCTCATCCTGTACAACAAAGGAATCTGCCATCTTAGCCTCTGTTTGATCTGCAACTACCATGGTGCTGCACATGTGATCAGTTATGGGAACAGGCATTTGATGGCTTGATATTTCAGTTAAGAGCCAACATAAACACACTAGTAGGTGCTTAAAATGGAGCTCCACCCAAAAGGGGAAGCTCCGCTTATTTGCCTCCTCCCCCCTCCGCTGCCACATATGACACCTTTTAAGGGGAGCTGCTACCTGGTTTCGGCAGGTACCAACTCCCACTTCCGGGTGACTTTACCAGGGCAAGGCTCAGCACACTTCACGCATATGCAGTAGGGAACCAACTGTGAAGCCACAAGGCTTCACTGCTGGCTTCCCTTACCCAAAATGGCAGCAGCACCTGAGAGCTGACTGAAAAATCGGCCCGGGTGAAGACACCGCTGGATTCGTGGACAGGTTAGGGTCCTGAATTAAGTCAGCACCTGCAGTATTTGTAGCTGCTGACTTTGAATTTTTTTTTTTTTTTTGATGGAGCCTGGAGCTCCTTTTGAAAATGTAACTGCTTTGCAAAACAGTTAAAGTGGAACTAATATAGATGGAGTAGTTGAGCTGCCACTTAGTGATAATAAAGGTGTATTACTGCTGCTATCACCAAATGTGTTCCCACATCCACAGCAGATAAATTATATGTAAATGTGTGATAGTGTTGCCCAATGTAAATAGAAATATTACAGTAATTATAAACATGACAATAAATAACCAAAAATAAACAAATTTCATTATGAGTAAAGGATAACGGATTGGTTGGCACTAGCTCTTTATCCATTATGAAATGTGTTTATTTTAGTTATTTATTGTCACGTTTATAATTACTGTAATATTTGTATTGACTATGGGCAGCGCTATCACACATTTACATATTATTTAAAGTGGAACTAAACCCTTCCTACCCTTTTCAGCTAAGGAAGCTGCCATTTTAGCCTCTGTTTGATCTGCAACTGCCATGGTGCTGCACTTGTGATCAGTTATGAGACCAGCCATTTGATGATTTGGAAGAAGTCTATTGGACGAAAGGTGTCAGAAGAGACGCCATCACATATTCTGAAATTGATGTGGCTGCCATTTTGAGAGAGGTTTGCATACAATTTTACTACTGATTTGTTTGGAAGTGGATTGGTGTTTTAATAAGTACTGCACTATGGATCTTTTATGATATTGTTGCATGGGAAAGCTGGACTAACAGCAGAGAAGATTGTGATTTTTTTTGGAAGAGAGCAGATAGAGAAATGCTTTACAAACATATGTGTGCATGGAGTAATTTTTGGGTGCATTGTAGTAACTTTTGCTGGACACCTGGAACATAGGGAGGCAAAAAAGGGGTGATTTATTGCACTTATGTAAATGCGAGTACATATATTACTGAGAAGATGTTTCTTAAAGTAGAACATACTACACATGTTTTTTGTTTGTTCTTTTGAAAAGTATCACTTTTTGGGGAAAAATCAACATGCAAATTGGATCCCCACCTTATGGTTAAATATCAAGAGAACAAGAAACATTTGGGATCTGGATACGTGTACTTTATTGAACACAAACACTATTAAGTGATGTATTAAGGGAGCACTTTACAGATGTTTTCGGGACTGATATTAGTTGTTAAGTTTTTATTTTTTGTCTTACAGTTATATTTGATGGTTTAACACTTTGGTTGACAGCACAAGTAAATGTGACAGCTGGGAATGTAACTGTTTTGAAACCATTAAATTGATGGGTTTAGTTCCCCTTGAAATTGGGTTTAGTTCTGCTTTAACTTGCTTAGCAACAGGAAAGCAAGGAAAGCAAAGTGTTGATTTATTGCTAGGAAGCACCTAACTCACAGATAGACATTTCAAATCTGAGGCCTTTGATGACTACAAACCTAGTCTTATTGGCCTTTACAAACTATATAATCATCAAGGTGAGAAATTTTAGGAGAAAAAGACAACAAAACAGCAAGACTGCAGATCGAAAAAATAATCAAGAATACCCTACTTAGAAGCACAAAGTCCACTAATCACTCTTATACCCAGACAGCTCAAGGATCAATAACCAGAGAACCATATATGCCAGCACCATTCCTGTCAAATGAAAAATTTTACCATCATTCATTTTGCATGGAACTGATAGAGAAGTCTCTTGGAAGAGCACAATTTCTACATCTCCAAATGCTAGCAAAGTCAACAGATTTTCAGAGCAGCAGCCTTGGATGGAAATATTCCTGAAAACCAACACGGCTTATGCCAGTGACCTCAAAGTGAATGACTCAGATAACAATGCACTGAGCTTACAGTGGATACCAAGATTGTTTATGTGATACCTGAACAATGCACCAACTCTTAAAGCTGCAGAAATAACATCAGGAGGTGGCAATTTATACATTCATTACATCATCGCAGAGAAATGAAAAACACCCAAACAGAAGGTCAGGTATGGTAATTTTTTACAGTTATATTAATTCAGCTTGCACTAATGTATGTATGAATGTGCCATACTTGGGGGATCCATGTGCAAACAGAGAATTGCTGGAGAGCAGACAGGTTACTAAATGTGTTCACCACTAGCTTCTGAGTCCCGTGTCGAGTGGCTTACTGAACGCATGGGGTCACCTGCTTGGCATGGGCACCATTCAGAGGACAATTTGCATTTTCTCAATAAATTCAAAGTGTTTTATGATTGGACATTGTGGAGATTGGGACATCCTCTCCACTCCCCACACCAGTCTCCACCTCATTCAGTCAGAGGATTCTTTGCATTCATTGAGAAAATGAGCCCTGCGCCAGGCAAGCAACCTCCAGTGTTCAAAATGGAAGACAGCGTTGCCTATTACAGTGATTTCTAGCTTCCACATGGGATCCCACTGGTATGGCACATACATACTTACATTGGTTCAAATTGGACCAATGTTTACAAATTGGCATACCAAAACTTCAGCTTTAAACTAATTTGGAATAGTTCTATTCTCATCATGAGTAGGGTTGAGCGGACACCTAGATGTCCGTGTTCGACGGGTTCGGCCGAACTTTAAAAAAAAGTCCGGGTCCGTGTCCCGGACTTTTACCGAACTTTTCCCGGACACCGAACCCCATTGAAGTCAATGGGGACCCGAACTTTAAGGCACTAAAATGGCTCTAAAACACCAAAGGAAAGGGCTAGAGTGCTGCAAATGGCAGCAAAACGTAATTAAGAGCATGGCAAGTGCTCTGCAAACAAATGTGGATAGGGAAATAACTTAAAACAACAAAAAAAAACAGAAAAATAAAACAATGTTCTTCTTCATCTCTGAAGGACGAGGCCCATATGGAGTAGGAGGGAGGTTGAGGTGGTGGTGGATGTGGCGGTGACATAGGCATGCGCACAGGGTGTGCCGGTTGTGCCTGGGCACACCCTAATCACCTAGGGCACATAGCATTGCCAGTGAGGAGATGAGAAAGATCTCCCTCGGACCTGCTCTGCTCTATTTCTCTTTGCCTACAGGTACATGGCCCCGATACATTACTCTCCCTGCTGGCAAACACATGCATGTGTATTTCAACTTTGGGGTGCACACCTTAATGCAATAGGCTGCGCACACCTATGGGCGGTGTAGGTGGAAGCGGCGGTGGAGGAGGACCAGGGCCGGATTAAGAGCATCATGGGCTTGGTGCTGAGGATTTTGAAGGGCCTTAAGGGCCGTGCCTTGCCATGCACCCAGAGGAGGAAGGGTGCAGCCATGCATGCCTAATTCAACATGGGATGCTGTCTCTGAAGCCCATAAACACATCCATGCATCGGCAACTGTCCCTCCTTGTCCGGCCTTCGCGCTGTGTGGGGAGGTTCTGAGGGTGCTGCCTGGGGAAGCGAGCATAGAAGCCAGACTTCTGTGTTTACAAGTGACAGAAGAGCGGTAACAGTGAATATGGCCAACCCGGGGCCTATATAAAAGGTAGGGGCCTGGAGCTGCAGCTCCAATAGCCCCTACGTTAATCTGGCCCTGAGGAGGAGGACGAGGTAGCCAACACTGCTTCTTTTCACAAATTTTAAATGAGGGTACACCCCAAAAGAGTGAGAAAGAGCAAAAATGGAACAATGGGTGGGTAAGGTCGGTATCCATTGCTATTCTGCATAAGGTACGGAAAAGTCCCGTGGGATCCATGCCTGGTTCATTTTAATGAATGTGAGCTTGTCCACATTGTCTCTGGACAGGCGGCTGCGCTTGTCTGTTATAACGCCCCCAGCCGTGCTAAATACCCGTTCAGATAATACACTGGCTGCAGGGCACGCCAGCACCTCCAAGGCGTAAAGGGCAAGCTCAGGCCATGTGCCCAATTTGGAGACCCAGAAGTTGAAGGGGGCAGACCCCTCATTCACTACATGTAGGCGTGTGCACACATACTGCTCCACCATGTTGGTAAAATGCTGCCTCCTGCTAAGACGTTCCATCTGAGCTGCTGGTGCTGCTGTTTGTTGTGGCGTGCTGACAAAGCTTTTCCACATTTCGGCCATGCTAACCCTGCCTTCTGAGGTGCTGGCGGTGCCCTGGTTGCGTTGGCGACCTCCTCCTCCTCCTCCTCCTCTGCCTTGTGCTTCCACTGCGGCCCCGCTGTCAGATGGGAAAGCCAGCAGCATGGCGTCTACCAGCGTGCGCTTGTACTCGCGCATCTTGCGATCGCGCTCCAGTGAGTGAATTAAGGACGGTACGTTGTCCTCCTTGTAACGGGGATCCAGCAGCGTGGCCACCCAGTAATCAGCACAAGTTAGAATGTGGGCAACTCGGCGGTCGTTGTGGAGACACTGCAGCATGTAATCGCTCATGTGTGCCAGGCTGCCCAGAGGCAACGAAAGGCTGTCCTCTGTGGGAGGTGTATCGTCCGTGTCCTCTGTATCCCCCCAGCCACGCACCAGTGATGGCCATGAGCTGGCCTGGGTGCCACCCTGCTGTGAACATGGTTCCATCTCCTCCTCCAGCTCCTCCTCCTCCTCATCCTCCTCATCCTCCAGAACTGTGCCCCTGCTGGACAATTGTGTCCCTGGCGTTTGTGTGTGGAGGAACCCACCCTCGGAGCCCCTTGCGAATGACTGCCCTGAAAGCCTTGGAAATGTTACCTCTTCATCCTCCTCCTCATCCTGTGCCACATCCTCTTCCATCATCGCCCGAATTGTTTTTTCAAGGAGGCATAGAAGTGGGATAGTTAAGCTGAGAACGGCGTCATTGCCACTGGCCATGTTGGTGGAGTACTCAAAACAGCGCAACAAGGCACACAGGTCTCGCATGGAGGCCCAGTTATTGGTGGTGAAGTGGTGCTGTTCCGCAGAGCGACTCACGCGTGCGTGCTGCAGCTGAAACTCCACTATGGCCTGCTGCTGCTCGCACAGTCTTTCCAGCATGTGCAAGGTGGAGTTCCACCTTGTGGGCACGTCACATATGAGGCGGTGAGCGGGAAGGCCGAAGTTACGCTGCAGCGCTGCCAGGCGAGCAGCAGCAGGGTGAGAACGCCGAAAGTGCGCACAAACGGCCCGCACTTTCTGCAGCAGCTCTGACATATCGGGGTAGTTTTTAAGGAACCTCTGCACCACCAAATTCAGCACATGCGCCAGGCAAGGGATGTGCGTCAAACCGGATAGGCCCAGAGCTGCTATGAGATTTCGCCCGTTATCGCACACCACCAGGCCGGGCTTGAGGCTCGCTGGCAGCAACCACTCATTTGTCTGCTGTTCCATGCTCCTCCACAACTCCTGCGCGGTGTGTGGTTTGTCCCCCAAACAGGCAAGCTGTAAAACTGCCTGCTGTCGTTTACCCCTGGCCGTGCTGAAGTTGGTGGTGAAGGTGTTACGCTGTCCGGATGAGGAGGCGGTAGAGGATGAGGAAGCGGAGTAGGAGGAGTTAGGAACAGGAGGCAAACTGAAGCGCCCTGCAATCCTCGGTGGTGGAAGGACATGCGCCAAATTGCTATCCGCCTCAGGCCCATCCGCCACTGCATTTACCCAGTGTGCCGTTAGGGAGATATAACGCCCCTGACCGTGCTTACTGGTCCACGTATCGGTAGTTAGGTGGACCTTGGCACAGATGGCGTTGCGCAGTGCACACCTGATTTTTTCCCCCACTTGGTTGTGCAGGGAAGGGATGGCTTGCCTGGAAAAGTAGTGGCGGCTGGGCACGACGTACTGTGGGACAGCCACCGACATAAGGTTTTTAAAACTGTGCGTCTCCACCAGACGGAATGACAGCATTTCAAAGGCCAATAATTTTGAAATGCTGGCATTCAGGGCCAGGGATCGCGGGTGGGTAGGGGGGTACTTCCTCTTCCTCTCAATTGTTTGGGAGATGGAAAGCTGAACGCTTCCACGGGACATTGTGGAGATGGTTGTTGGTGACCCAGGTGGTGGTGTTGCTGACAGATCGTCTGTTTGCGGGGTGGCAGGTGCCGGTATCACTACAGATGTGGCTGGAGCGGCCGAGACTGCAGCAGAAGAGGAAGCAGGATGAGCCAGAGACATTTCTTGGTGTGTACTCCACTGCAGCTCGTGCTTTGCACTTAGATGCCTGATCATGCAGGTTGTGCTCAGGTTGAGAAGGTTTATGCCTCGCTTCAAGCTCTGATTGCACAGGGTGCAAACCACTCGTGTCCTGTCATCAGCACATTTTCTAAAGAACTTCCACGCTAGAGAACTCCTTTGAGCTGACTTTGGTGCGCTCGTTCCCTTGCTGCGTTGGGCAGTAGCGGGCGTAGTGTCTAGGGCACGGCCGCTCCGCTTCTGCACCCTGCTCCCTCTTCTGCTGTGCTGGTGGCTCTGTGCGACCACCGCCTCTTCCTCCAAACTACTCAGGTCACCTGCATGACGTTCATTCCATGTGGGGTCGAGGACCTCATCGTCCTCCACATCATCTTCCACCCAGTCTTCACCCCTGCCCTCCTTGTCGGTCTCCACAATGCTGAACGCCGCAGCAGTTGGCACCTGCGTTTCGTCATCATCGGAGACGTGCTGCGATGATCCTTGCATGTACTCATCTTGAGAAATAAGTGGTTGGGCATCGCTGCACTCAATCTCTTCCAATTCTGGGGCAGGGCTAGGTGGATGGCCTTGGGAAACCCTGCTGACAGAGTCATCAAAAAGAAGAAGAGACTGCTGTATGGCTTGGGGCTCAGACTGCTTGCCTGATTTGCAAGGGGGTGAGGTGAAAGACGGTTGGACATCGGCTGCAGGTGCCAACTGTGACCTTTCTGCAGTAGACTGGGTGGGAGACAATGTGAAGGAACTGGAGGCACTGTCAGCAGCAAACCAATCTACTATCGCCTCCACTTGTTCTGGCCTCATCACTTCTAGGGGCGTATGATGCCCTACCAAATACTGATGCAGGTTGTGTCGCCTACTCACACTTGAGGAAGGCGTTTCACTTGTGCGTGTAGCTGGCACAGATCGACCACGTCCTCTCCTTGCAACAGGAGCTCTACCAGCAGCACCACGACCCAGGCCACGGCCCTTATTTGACGGTCTCCTCATATTTCTGTAATTTAAGATCTTGCCCTAGAAAGGTTTTTATTGAATAGCGGAATAGGAAATATGATCCAAAAAAGTGTATGTATCTCGCACGTACAAAACCACACTAGGCCCCAATTACTATTGTTTCTACCCCTAAAAGGATGGATGAGGAGTAGGAGGAGTATGGAACAGACAGCACCCTCAAATCTTCAGAAGTATGAGATGAACCTCAAAAACTTGGAAAGGTGGATCTCACACGTACCGACACAGACTATCCCGCAATTCAATTGATCCTCAAAGGTTTTTATTGAATAGCGGAATAGGAAATATGATCAAAAAAAGTGTATGTATCTCGCACGTACACCACCACACTAGGCCCCAATTACTATTGTTTGTACCCCTAAAAGGATGGTTGAGCAGTAGGAGGAGGAGTATGGAACAGGCAGCACCCTCAAATCTTCAGAAGTATGAGATGAACCCCAAAAACTTGGAAAGGTGGATCTCACACGTACCGACACAGACTATCACGCAATTTAATTGATCCCCAAATGATTTAATTGAATAGCGGAATAGAAAATATGATCAAAAAGAAAGTGTATGTATCTCACACGTACACCACCACACTAGGCCCCAATTACTATTGTTTGTACCCCTAAAAGGATGGTTGAGCAGTAGGAGGAGGAGTATGGAACAGGCAGCACCCTCAAATCTTCAGAAGTATGAGATGAACCCCAAAAACTTGGAAAGGTGGATCTCACACGTACCGACACAGACTATCACGCAATTTAATTGATCCCCAAAGGATTTAATTGAATAGCGGAATAGAAAATATGATCAAAAAGAAAGTGTATGTATCTCACACGTACACCACCACACTAGGCCCCAATTACTATTGTTTGTACCCCTAAAAGGATGGTTGAGCAGTAGGAGGAGGAGTATGGAACAGGCAGCACCCTCAAATCTTCAGAAGTATGAGATGAACCCCAAAAACTTGGAAAGGTGGATCTCACACGTACCGACACAGACTATCACGCAATTTAATTGATCCCCAAAGGTTTTAATTGAATAGCGGAATAGAAAATATGATCAAAAAGAAAGTGTATGTATCTCACACGTACACCACCACACTAGGCCCCAATTACTATTGTTTGTACCCCTAAAAGGATGGTTGAGCAGTAGGAGGAGGAGTATGGAACAGGCAGCACCCTCAAATCTTCAGAAGTATGAGATGAACCCCAAATACTTGGAAAGGTGGATCTCACACGTACCGACACAGACTATCACGCAATTTAATTGATCCCCAAAGGTTTTAATTGAATAGCGGAATAGAAAATATGATCAAAAAGAAAGTGTATGTATCTCACACGTACACCACCACACTAGGCCCCAATTACTATTGTTTGTACCCCTAAAAGGATGGTTGAGCAGTAGGAGGAGGAGTATGGAACAGGCAGCACCCTCAAATCTTCAGAAGTATGAGATGAACCCCAAAAACTTGGAAAGGTGGATCTCACACGTACCGACACAGACTATCACGCAATTTAATTGATCCCCAAAGGATTTAATTGAATAGCGGAATAGAAAATATGATCAAAAAGAAAGTGTATGTATCTCACACGTACACCACCACACTAGGCCCCAATTACTATTGTTTGTACCCCTAAAAGGATGGTTGAGCAGTAGGAGGAGGAGTATGGAACAGGCAGCACCCTCAAATCTTCAGAAGTATGAGATGAACCCCAAAAACTTGGAAAGGTGGATCTCACACGTACCGACACAGACTATCACGCAATTTAATTGATCCCCAAAGGTTTTAATTGAATAGCGGAATAGAAAATATGATCAAAAAGAAAGTGTATGTATCTCACACGTACACCACCACACTAGGCCCCAATTACTATTGTTTGTACCCCTAAAAGGATGGTTGAGCAGTAGGAGGAGGAGTATGGAACAGGCAGCACCCTCAAATCTTCAGAAGTATGAGATGAACCCCAAAAACTTGGAAAGGTGGATCTCACACGTACCGACACAGACTATCACGCAATTTAATTGATCCCCAAAGGATTTAATTGAATAGCGGAATAGAAAATATGATCAAAAAGAAAGTGTATGTATCTCACACGTACACCACCACACTAGGCCCCAATTACTATTGTTTGTACCCCTAAAAGGATGGTTGAGCAGTAGGAGGAGGAGTATGGAACAGGCAGCACCCTCAAATCTTCAGAAGTATGAGATTGTGTTCACTGTACCCCACAAAGATTGTGTTCACTGCACCCCACAAAGATTGTGTTCACTGCACCTCAAAAAGGATTTTGTTCACTGAACCCCACAAAGATTGTGTTCACTGCACCCTAAAAGGATTTTGTTCACTGCACCCCAAAAAGATTGTGTTCACTGTACCCCCCAAAGATTGTGTTCACTGCACCCCACAAAGATTCTGTTCCCTGTACCCCACAAAGATTGTGTTCACTGCACCCCCACAAAGGATTTTGTTCACTGCACCCCAAAAAGATTGTGTTCACTGCACCCCAAAAAGGATGTTGTTCACTGCACCCCAAAAAGGATTTTGTTCACTGCACCCCAAAAAGATTGTGTTCACTGCACCCCACAAAGATTGTGTTCACTGCACCCCACAAAGGATTTTGTTCACTGCACCCCAAAAAGATTGTGTTCACTGTACCCCCCAAAGATTGTGTTCACTGCACCCCACAAAGGATTTTGTTCACTGCACCCCAAAAAGATTGTGTTCACTGTACCCCCCAAAGATTGTGTTCACTACACCCCACAAAGATTCTGTTCACTGTACCCCACAAAGATTGTGTTCACTGCACCCCACAAAGGATTTTGTTCACTGCACCCCAAAAAGATTGTGTTCACTGCACCCCAAAAAGGATGTTGTTCACTGCACCCCAAAAAGGATTTTGTTCACTGCACCCCAAAAAGATTGTGTTCACTGCACCCCACAAAGATTGTGTTCACTGCACCCCACAAAGGATTTTGTTAACTGCACCCCAAAAAGATTGTGTTCACTGTACCCCCCAAAGATTGTGTTCACTGCACCCCACAAAGGATTTTGTTCACTGCACCCCAAAAAGATTGTGTTCACTGTACCCCCCAAAGATTGTGTTCACTGCACCCCACAAAGATTCTGTTCACTGTACCCCACAAAGATTGTGTTCACTGCATCCCACAAAGGATTTTGTTCACTGCACCCCAAAAAGATTGTGTTCACTGCACCCCAAAAAGGATGTTGTTCACTGCACCCCAAAAAGGATTTTGTTCACTGCACCCCAAAAAGATTGTGTTCACTGCACCCCACAAAGATTGTGTTCACTGCACCCCACAAAGGATTTTGTTCACTGCACCCCAAAAAGATTGTGTTCACTGTACCCCCCAAAGATTGTGTTCACTGCACCCCACAAAGGATTTTGTTCACTGCACCCCAAAAAGATTGTGTTCACTGTACCCCCCAAAGATTGTGTTCACTGCACCCCACAAAGATTCTGTTCACTGTACCCCACAAAGATTGTGTTCACTGCACCCCACAAAGGATTTTGTTTACTGCACCCCAAAAAGATTGTGTTCACTGCACCCCAAAAATGATTTTTTTCACTGCACCCCAAAAAGGATGTTGTTCACTGCACCCCAAAAAGGATTTTGTTCACTGCACCCCAAAAAGATTGTGTTCACTGCACCCCACAAAGATTGTGTTCACTGCACCCCACAAAGGATTTTGTTCACTGCACCCCAAAAAGATTGTGTTCACTGCACCCCAAAAAGGATTTTGTTCACTGCACCCCAAAAAGGATGTTGTTCACTGCACCCCAAAAAGGATTTTGTTCACTCCACCCCAAAAAGATTGTGTTCACTGCACCCCACAAAGATTGTGATCACTGCACCCCAAAAAGGATTTTGTTCACTGCACCCCAAAAAGATTGTGTTCACTGCACCCCACAAAGATTGTGTTCACTGCACCCCACAAAGGATTTTGTTCACTGCACCCCAAAAAGATTGTGTTCACTGCACCCCAAAAAGGATGTTGTTCACTGCACCCCAAAAAGGATTTTGTTCACTGCACCCCAAAAAGATTTTGTTCACTGCACCCCAAAAAGGACGTTGTTCCCTGCACCCCAAAAAGATTGTGTTCACTGCAGCCCAAAAAGATCGTGTTCACTGCAGCTCACACACAGAAAAATGGATGTGGATCACTGACACCTGCCTATCTCCTATCCCACACCACACAGCAATATCGATTGCAGTTTGTAGAACACAGTTTCCCTAAAATTCAGCAGCAGCCTCTCCCTAACAGGATTGAGAAGAGATCGTAGATCAGGATTGAGTGCAGAGTCACCCCACCCCCCACACAGCAATATCGATTGTACTTTGTAGAAGACACTGACCCTATAATTCAGCAGACTCTATCCCTAAAATGCCTACAACTCGCCCTGCCTAAACACTCCGACCTGTCCCTCAATTCTATCCGGACACAAATGGTTTTTTCCTGCCTGTCTTTCCCTAATCAGCAGCCAGCACGTTGATGTGTGCTCTGTCCCTGATGTAAGCAGCAGAATGAAGACGCTGCGGCTGCCTGGAACTTATAAAGACTTGGTCACATGCTTCAGACGGCCAATCACAGCTACTGAGACATTTGCAGGCATGGCTGGGATGGCTTAAGGCACACCAGTTAAACGATTGTTGATTGGCTGTTGAAAGCCCGCCATGAAAAGAGCGCCAAAGCATGCAAAACCCGGAAATAAAACGACCGAACACGGATTTTTACCCGAACATACAGTAAAGTGTCCGTGTCCGTGTTCGGGTACAAAAAATCCAATTATTCGGTACGAACACGAATAATACAGTCCGTGTTCGCTCAACACTAATCATGAGCCTCACGTTTTAAAGGTCTGGCTATATGTTAAGGTCAATTTCTCCCACTAACCAATTTTCGTGCATATGTTGTTTTTTTTTTTTTTTTTTTTTAGCAATGGGAATTCAAGCCACCTTTACTAAGCTAAGGAAATATTAACTATGCAAAATGGACATGCTATACTCCATTAGCAAATAAATCCCTATGTGTTTACTTCATGATAATTCTGCTGTTCAGTTGCTAAAGCTTCCTAAATATTAGGAAATGTGCCATAGAAACCATTAGACAAACTCAGATAAAATCAATAAGCTCAACTTAGCCTAACAATGATAAATTTCTCTCTTAGAATAAGTAGTAATGTAATTGCTGTCTAATTATTTTTCTGCGCAAGGTATGTTAATAAAAAAAAAAGTGCAATGTGTTATTTTATATCAAACTGTGAATTTTGTCTTCATGATTGATTAGCTGGCATTAAATATAAAAGTCACAATGTCCCAGGAAATATGCTGCCTGTGGCCAATAAATCAAGATTGGTATTAATTAAGTGAAATTCGCATAGTAAATCACACCTGTGAGAATTCCTGCAGCTTGTTTGCACAGAAAATAATAACATAAATTAAAGAAGAAACTCACAAATATTGTATCTTTTTCATTTTGAAAATACATTTTTTTTTTATTTTTTGCTACCATGGAAAAACTTTTTATTCCTTTCCACATTACATTTCAGTTATTTCTAGCCTACTCCTATTAATCTGAACAATCTTGAAGTTTGTAAACTTACTTTATGAAGATCCCCACACATTTACTTTCTTGAATTATGTGATGCGTATACACTATGCCCTGTGAGTAGGCACTGCTATGTCACACATTTCATAGAGCCTGCCTTCTAAGCTACAGAGGTGCTGAGAGGAGGAGTTTCAGGAGGTGGAGCCATTACAGGACTCATTGTTTGCAGACAGCAAAGTACCATGGGATATGTAGTCATTGGAAACTGAAAGTAAACAGCAAAGGAGAATCTGCAAACCATGCAGGGAATCCAGGAAGTTGTTGAAAGAGACAACCAGCAAACAGGCATCACTCACAACATGAAAGGAGATTTTTCAAGAAAGCTTATATTGGATTGTCAAAAATATTTATTGTTTGTATTGTTATTATGAACAAAAAAATAAGTAAATTGGCCTCTATTCACACCAAACACTTTGATTTCCAATAGTGCTTCAACACTTGACACCAGAGTTCCGTGTTATTCTTCTTTGCTTGTGTCAAGTATATGAAAAGTTTGGTAAATAAAGATGGGCGTAAGGGTGTACCTCTGCAGCTTGGACTATTTTACAAATGCCTTAAGGGGAGCCAGGAAGTGGACAGAAAAAAGGTAAGTAAATCAAAAACTTTTTTATATTTCTTTATCAGCTTTAGATAATTTTAAATCAGCATGCAGTGATGCATGCTCTTATGATATTTAGAAAAAAAAGAAAGAAGGATATGCTTTGACCGCCAGAGCCATTTTTTTGCACACGTTTTAAAAATAATTTAGTCTGGAAGATTATAAAAACCCCTCTAACATTATATATTTTCTGAAAGCAGGCACCCTAGAGAATACAACAGTAGCAGTTCCAATTTATTATTTTACATGATATTAGCGCAGCAGTTTAGTAAATGCAAAATTTAAGTAAAAAATACACAAATTTAGAGCACACAAACCCAATAAATGATGCATTTTTTGGTAAAATATAAAAGATAAGTTTGCGCCGAGTAAATAGATACCCAGCATGTCAAACCTTAACCACTTAAGCCCAGCCCTATTTCGGACACTTTTTGTTTACAAGTTAAAACCAGTATTTTTTCCTAGAAAACTACTTAGAACCCCCAAACATTATATATATTTTTTTAGCAAAGACTCTGGAGAATAAAATGTCGGTCATTGCAAAAATTTTTGTCATGCGGTATTTGCGCAGCGGTCTTTAAAACGCCATTTTTTTGGAAAAAATGTGAAAAATCTAATTTCACTGCATTTAAAAAATACTAAACAGTAAAGTTAGCCCATTTTTTTTTGTATATTGTGAAAGATGATGTCACGCCGAGTAAATAGATACCCAACATGTTACGGTTTAAAATTGCGCCCCCCCCCGTGGGATGGCGACAAACTACGGTCAATTGAGATCTCAATCTGCGGCGCTTTAAATTTATTTAAGGTTACCAGTTTAGAGTGTAGCTCTTTTTTTTTAATTATTGCCCACGCTCTGGCGATCGCGGCGATACCTCACACGTGTGGTTTGAACAGCGATTTCATTCGCGGCTCGACTTGCGTATACGTTTTTTTTGTGCACGAGCTAACGGTGACAGGGGGCTGCTAATTTTTTTTTCTCCTATTTATTTTTTCTTTTTTTTTTAACTTTATTACAGGTTTTTTTTTAAAAAAAAAATCTGATCACTTTTATTGCTGTCACAAGCAATGTAAACATCCCTTGTGACACCAATATGTAGTGACAGGTACACTTTATGGAGGGATCGAGGGTCTAAAAGACCCCATACCCCTCCACTACACTTCTCTGTATGCAAAACGCCGAAAACTGCATTTTTGCATACAGCCGTTTTTCAAATCTGCCGCCTTTTGCAGCACAGTAACCCGGAAGTGACGTCATGGACGCCGCCTCCGGGTTACGTCATCGGAGACCCGATCGATGCCGTTTACGGCATTCATCGGGACTCCATCCAGCCGGCGGACGTGCCGGCTGGGTGCTCGGGGCTCCCGGTGGGACGGGAGCCCCGGGCAACGCCACGGAAGGCGACGGGAAGGGGGGGGACGTCCCCTCCCGCTCACCCGGGTAACGATCGAGCGGCTCCCAAGCCGCATCAGTCGTTACCGACGGAAATCCGACCGTTGGCTTTAAACCACAGTACCGGGATGATGCCTCTAGCTAGAGGCATCATCCCGGTATAACCCCGCAAAGTTACCCGACGTACCGGTACGTTGATATGCGGTAAGTGGTTAAAATTGTGTGCATCACAAACTTCAGTACCCTATATTTTCCATAGGCGACTTTAAAAGCCCATACAGGTCATCAGCTTAGAGGTACCCTGGAGCTCTGGCTCACGGCTTTAAATCAACACTTCCTTAGTTCAGGAGATCTGAAATGAGGAAGTTGCAATTTAAAGCCAGAAAACACATTTTATCTGATGAAATAAAGAAATTGGGTGTTTTAATTAAGCAGTAGACTCATGCCTAAAAGACCTAGGGCACCGCTGTCAATCGAACCACTGTTGGGCTTTTTTGCATTGACTCCTCATCAATTTGTTTACCTTCCTGAAAACCCCACAGAGTACCCAGGATGAGAACCCCCAAGCATACACAGCAACCTCACTGATCCTGTGTGGATACAGGTTTTTCCCACCTGTGCATTTCCTGAGTGTTTCCCACCCTGCCGGGTGACCGCAGCCTCGGCAGGTATAAGTTCACTCTGATCTTTTATTCTTTTTTTTAAAGCATGTTACCCTGTTTCTGATTCAATCTACTACACTGTAAGGGCTTTCCAGCCTTCCTCTCTGTTCTTTTTTGGTGGACCCTAACAGAGTCTATACCAGAGACCCCTGGCTAACTGTTCAGGATCCTTCTATCCCCACACCCTAGACAAGTGATGGTGAACCTTGGTACCCCAGATGTTTTGGAACTACATCTCCCATGATACTCATGCACTCTGCAATGTAGTTGACCATCATGGGAAATGTAGTTCCAAAACATCTGGGGTGCCACGGTTCCCAATCACTACCCTAGACCCTAGTACCCCAAAATAGCAATGCCCATGGGAAACTACTGTATATGTGTCACTGGGTGGGCAGAGTCTGATAGAAAGCTGAGAGATTCACTTCTGATTGGCAGCACGCAGCAGTTTGCTGATTGGAAAGCTGCTGTTGGAATGAATGCTATGGACTACTGCTGTGTAATGGCAATCCACAGCCAAGCAGACCTGATGGGGAACTAGTATCTCAGTTCCCTATCAGACTTTGTGCATCCCGGTACAAAATTCCTCAGCCATATGCCAGTCAACCCGATAGACACACGGCTAAGAATTTTTGTAATGGGGTGTGCAAAGTGGCAGGGGAGGAAGGGGGCACACTGAGAAAGGGGTGTCCACTATGCACTGACAGATTTGTGTACCTGTCTGTAATGGGTACATGAATCAGCCCCAAGCCTTGACAATTTTGGTGCGTGGCCAACAGAATTATGAAGTGTGTCTACAACATCCTTCATGAATTCCCCCTTTTCTTTTCTCAGAAAGCTCTGTTGCAGGGAAACTATAGTCTTTGAAAGTTTTTTAAATATATACAGGGCTTTTTTTCTAACATAATAGTTGCAGGAACTCCCCCCTTTCTGAGTCATCCCTTGTCTCCGCCCCCCTACCCACCTCTGAGCACTGTTCCTTGGTTCCACCCTCTACCTATCTCCCAGTACCACCCAAATTTAGAAAACACAAAACCAAGTATCATTTGTTTAGCATAGGTTAACGATAACAAGAAAAGCAGTACAATAAATCCTCTGCAGCCAGCAAAAATAGATCCCCATCAGCAACAGTAGACTCCCATCATCAATGCACCCTCAGCAACAATAGATCCACCCCAGCAACAATATATTTCCCAGAAGCGAGCATTATTAGACCCCTCTCTGCAACAAATGACCCCCCACAACATAAGCCTTCCCCCAGCAACAATAGACCATCCCGCAAAAAGAGACCTCCCAGCAGCCAACATCAATAGACCTTCCAGAACACCCCATCACCCCTTGCCATTACATACATTCAGTGAGTCCCCCCCATGTTTCCGCTGATAATCACGTGAAGGAGATGAGCATAATGTAATTACTGTATTTGTGTCCTAACGTTTAAAATTGTGCTTCTATTGTTAGTTTTTAGTTTGAATATATATACAGTATTTATATATATTTGCCTAATTATTGTAAAAACATGGACAGCAATGTTTGGTCACGAATGTGGATGGGCAGAACACCCTCCTGTTCGGTTCGCAGCAGAACATCTCGAACAGGGAAAAAGTTCTAGCAAAGATGCGAACCCTATAAAAGTATATGGGACACGAACATCGAAAAATCAAAAGTCCTAATTTTAAAGGCTTAAATGCAAGTTATTGCCATAAAAAGTGTATGGGGACCCGGATACTGCCCTGGGGGACATGTATCAATGCAATTTTTTTTTTTTAAAACAATCATTTTTAAAGGAGCAGTGATTTTAATGATGCTTGAAGTGAAACAATAAAAATGAACAATTCCTTTAAATATCGTGCCAAGGGGGTCCCCTTAGTCTACTTGTAAAGTGGCGCATCTGTACGATGTATAGAGCCTGCTGCAGCAATACTGACATTTCTAAAGGAAAAAATTTAATTTATTCTTGCTCGCAGCTGCAATGTATTTGCGATTCCCGGAAATACAGATAAAAAAAAAAAATGAAACAAAAATGGCGTAGGGTCCCCACCCAGTCCATACCATGCCCTTCGGGTCTGATGTGGATTTTAAGGGGAAGCACGCCAAAATTAAAAAAAAAAACGAGCAAGTACCCCCCCTCCCAATCCATACCAGGCCACATGCCCTCAACATGGGGGGTGCTCTGGGGCAGGGGGGCCCCCCAGGTCCCTCCCCCCCATGTGAAAAGGTATTGGGTACATCGTACCCTTACCCATTCACCAAAAAAAGTCAAAAAGTTAGAACCACAGGAAATAATAGTGTCCCTCAATGTAAATCCATCATCAATCATGACGCCCGCCGGACCTGAAAAATAGGAAAAAAAAAAAAAAACGCTTCCCCTCTTGGGGGACCTCCCGCCACCTGCCTCCTCTCTGCTTTGGCAGTTCCTAAATTGGTAAGGGGTTTAGCCACCTGTCTACCTCTACTGGTGGCACCGCCCCCTCATGACATCACGAGACATCACGTTATGTCACACGGCTTTAGGAGAGGCGGTGTCACCGGGTGATGTAGCCGTGTGGCACCGCCCCTTGCATATATAAGAAATGTCAAAGCGCAGATTGGGCAGATGGCGGGAGGCCTCCCAAGAGGCAGAGCATTTTTTATTTTTTCTATTTTTCGGGTCCAGTGGGCATCAGTTTGACAATGGATTTACATTGAGAGACACTATTTTTTTATTTTTTTATTTTTCTTATTTTTTAATAAAGGACTTGTCAAAAACTGTTTTTTGTGCTTATTACTTTTTTACACTTTTTGGTGAATGAGTAGGGGTACTATGTACCCAATACCCATTCACATGGGGAGGGGAGGGATCTGGGGGCCCCCTTGTTAAAGGGGGCTTCCAGATTATGATAAGCTCCTAACCCGCAGACACTGACAACCACAGCCCAAGGTTGTCAGGAAGAGGCCCTTGTCCTCATTACCATGGGAACAAGGTGCTTTTGGGGGCACCCCAAAGCACTCTTTACATGTTGAGGGCAAGTGGCCTGGTATGGGCACTCGTTTCCCCCCTTTCCTGGCCTGTCAGGCTGCATGCTTGGATAAGGGTCTGGTATGGATTTTGGGGGGACCCCATGCCATGTTTTTAATATATTTTGGTGTGGAGTTCCCCTTAAAGATCTATACCAGACCCGATGGGCCCGGTATGGATATTGGTGGTGGGGGGGGGGGGTGGCATGCTGTTTTTTTTATTTTTGCATTGAGTTCCCCTTAAAATCTATACCAAGTTCAAAAGGCCTGGTATGGAGTTTGGGGGGGACCACACGCCATTTGTTTTCTTAATTCTGTCATGGGGTTCCTCTTAAAAGCCATACCAGACCCAAAGAGTCCTCCCAAGCCGTTTTTTCCACAATTTTTGGGTAATGCTCAGGCCAAACTTATGCTCAGCACAAACTGTTTGCCCATTCCTAGTTGTACCTGAACACTGTAATCCCTCACAGTTACTCTTGCTGTGTGCAGGAATGGGCCCTGCTGTTAAAAATTAGAAAACAAAATTGAAATGACATGCACCTGTCAAACAGTTGCAGAAAAATTGGGCCTTGGGTGCTGGTAAAGCCTGAACACTATAACCCCCCACAGTTACTATTGCTGGGTGCAGGAATGGGCTCTACTGTTAAAAATTTGAAAAAATACATAAAAACTTAAATGCACCTGTCAAACAGGTGCAGAAAAATTGGGCCCTGGGTGTTGGTGAAGCCTGAACACTGTAACCTGTTTTATTATTGTTTTTATTTTTGGGGGAAGTTAAATAAAAAGTAAAAAAATGTAAAAAATATTAAGAAAGACAAAAAAAAATTTAAAAAAAAAACAGTGGTGGCGCAGAAGAAGGAACATCAATTATGGAGACATTTTTGTTTTTGCTGCTGCTGGGAAAAAAAAATTCAAAAAGCCAAAAAAAAACATCAAAAAAGGGTAACCACTTCTGATGCAGACAATGAATGCCTGCAATGCAGAATGAAGGAACAGCAACTATGTAAATGTAAATATTTTTAGTGGTCCTGCGGCAAATAATAAAATATAATAATAATTAAAATAAAATAAAAAAAAATAGAAAGCAAAAAAAAAACGAAAAACACAGAAAGAGGAACCCCTGCGACGCAGAAGGGAGGACAGCAATTATGCCCTAAATATCACTAGTGCTGCTGTGCCAAAAAAAAAGAAAAGAAAACCACTGCTGAAGCAGAAAGAGGAACACCTGTGATGCAGAAGGGGGGGCTTTAGTTATGCCCTAAATATTATTAGTGCTGCTGTGGCAATAAAAAAAAAGAAAAAAAAAAACACACCCTTCTGCGACACAGATGGGGGAGTGCTAATAATGCAGCAACAGAACTGTAGTCTGCTAAAAAAAATTATCAATGACAAAAAATGGGATCATTGGGGTGACAAAGATGTGTTTTACACACCAACACTTCAGTGGCACCACTACACTGTGTTATTCACAAGAATCACGACACTACACTGACTGCACTAAACTGACTGAACACACCATCCCCTAACTACCCTGCCTAATCTCCACTAACGCACTACACAGGGCTGCCGAGATCGCAGTGCATTATGGGGCGATCATTGGCAGGTAAACTTCCCTCTGAGCGCCCAGTTTGTTTGTGTGTATAGAGAGCACCCGATATTCAAGTCGATGTTCGAGTCTACAATCTCTAATCAAACTCCCCGTCAGAGACCGTATTTTGTTTGCCAGACAATTTTTATTCCACTGCTGGAGAGAAGGAAAACAACACCAACTCTGCTTTGTTAGGCAGTAGGTCAGCGCTGCCACTCTAAAAAATGGAAGTCATATGGTAAAAAAAAATGTACTTGCTCAGGATTTCTAGAGGTATTTTTTTTGTTTTTTTTTTGAATAAATGTAATTTTAATATTAACAGAGACATGGTCAAAAACATACTATACAGCATATACAGTATACGTATATACACATTTAGGTTCTAAGTTTGTATTTACCTAAACACGAAATACCAGACAAAGCACACTTGAAATATAATAAGAATCATTTTAAACATATTCTTGGAAAGTGAAAGGAAAACTAGGCCAAGTAGCAGAAATAGAAAGTGAGACAATCCTTGACTAGAGTACTTAAAATGGCTTGTCCCCTTCTGCTCTGACCTATACCTCATCCTTAAACATTTTAGTGACCACTCGGACAACAAGATGGAGTTAATGGACAAAGCAGCCAGGGGCAGACTGGCAGCTTTCGGCCCAGGGGGCAAGTACAAACCAGAGGTGTATGGTGCAGTGACTCGGCCCCCCCTCCCACTCCCCCTCTTCCCGGGCCTCCTCCTGACCCCCATTCCAGGCTGAAGCCCTGCTCCAGGTACTCTCTACCCGCCGGCCAAATCCAGGTTCCCAACCTGGCCAGCAGGGGGCAAATGGGGGAAATCAAAAAAGCTCTGTTGGGGCTGGCTGGGGCAGGAGAGTCTCCAGTGGAGTATGGAACCGGCCTCTGCTCAGACAGAGTTTACACCATCCATGCTTAGGGGGCTATGCTCTGTCTTTGTCTTCAACCCGCACTCAGTAGGTCAGTGGTGGGGACATTTTACTTCTCTTCACCAGGAATCCTTTAGGCATTTCTGTGGCAGACGCAGTGCAGCCTTTTTACAGGACATCAGAGTGGCCCAGGGGGCAATTCCCCCCCTGCCCCCTGGCCCAGTCCTCCCCTGAAAGCAGCCTTTTCTTAACCAAATTAATAAATAACATAAAAAAAACATAACAATGTAAATACAATGTAAATACAATCAAAAGAAAGTACCTGCGACCTACTTAAAACAGGCCGCAACACCACCGGCTCGGAGACAACCAGCCACAGATACCTCCATTAGAACAACTGGGAGCCGTACCTCAGACGGGTCCCAGCAAAGTACCGTTTTGTAACCACAGTAACCTATAAAGGCCTTGCAACCCGCTGTCTGCATGACAACAATCACCCCAACAACCAACAAATAAAACAGCCCACAAGAAAGAAGGTAAAATACCAGGGGCTGGATGGAGGGAAGTTTTCCCTGGCTAATCTCTCTTCCAACTGAAGACCCCCTGCCACACTCTGCTTAACCACCCCCCTACAGCTCCACCCGCTCCCACCTTATATCCAATCATATGGATTAATACAAACTCATATTTTATTTAATTTTTTATTTAATTTATTTTAATAATAGGACTCTGACTACAAACCCCTTTAACCACTGTCATGCCAGCCCTCCTTTCACATTATTTTTCCTTTAAAAGTGAAAGAAGCACTCATTGTGATTTTATGTAAGGGATATGATATGAGGAGTTTCTTCTTAACATGTATTGAAAATCTTATACCTTGCACGCATAACCTCAAGAGAGGAGAAAGTGTAGATGGAAGAGATTACTGTGATATATTTATTATGATGATGATTATTATACTCCAAAGTTCAACACCTCTGGAGAAATTGTAGATGACCTCTTTTGTCACGAATGACTGGAATTTCTTTCTTATCGCCAATAATGAAAAAAGGATAATGTCATACAGTGAGAGAATCACTGAATAAGCCATTTACTTGACTTAGCACCTTACGTAGACTGTAGAATTATGGCAGTCTGTGAAAGGCTACAAGCTTATTTCCAATTTTTTAGTTCCATCAAGAAGCTTTACTATAATGTGGAAATGAACACTGTAAGCCACACAATACTACTGTGTGCTTTCATTCAGGTTAAAAGATTGCACAAAAATCAATAGCTGCAAAAGACCTTTGAAGCTGTCAGCATGGTTTAATGTATACGCTTTTTGCGTATATGATGTTTCCGTTAATGAAAGCAGCATTTTGCTTTAAACCTGTCAAAAATATAGATTTTGTTTTTCCGTATTCACTAGATTGATCTCACTATGTGTAGCGTTGAAGATTTCCCAGAGGTAGTCTTAAAAGCTGGTCCATTCTCAGGACTTGGAAAATAATATTTATCTCTTTGACATCTCAGCATTGGAGACCTTTCAGAAGATAAAACGTCAGGGTTAGGACCTATCAAACTACCCTAAATGAGAGTCTGTGATTTCTGAAGTGGGTAAATGGGTGGAAAAAAATATCTATTTGCTGATTATTACATTAGTGCCACAGTCAGGGGTCAGACTCAGAGACCAGCAGTTATAGCAGTAGAGAGGCTTCTACCGTCCAGCTGGATAGGTGCAGCAGCAGGTCACCCTGGCAGATGACACGGACTCACCCAAGGTGCAGAATCTAGTACTAACCTGTGTTCACCAGAGCTCCTGATGGTAGAGATGAGTTTTGCTGTGTACCAGGTGATGGTCCTCAAGATCGCCCCACCAGGTGGTGAGCAAGCCGGGGTCCAGTAGCAGATATACCAGGTAAGGATCAAGCAGAAGCATAATCAGTAAACAAGCTAAAGGTCGGTAACAAGTGGTCACAAGTTGGGATCAAGCAGAAGCGTAGTCAAAGAACAAGCCAAAGGTTGGTAATGAGTAGTAGCGGAGATATGGATGGCAGAAGGAGTGACAAGAGCAAGATATTCACTCCTGAGAGCACAATATTCTGGCACACAGACATGGCCAAAATATGAAGTTCATGGGGATAGCAAATGGTTCAAGATTCAGGATAATCCAGGTTCAAGACAAGATCATTTAAGGAATTGTCCAGGGATCAGTGTTGACAACATACCAGGTTGAAATTTCCTGACACGACGCCCAAAGTTTACTGGCACTGCTACATTTTTATTGGCATTTCCAAAAGTTACAACATTCCAGTTTTAAGTTCCCATTTCAATATTTAGGATACAAAGTACAATATGCAATTAGAAATGTGATTTAAGGTAGATATTAGGCAAAAAACATATTTCTTATTTTATTTTTGTTATAGTAAGTAATTAGCTCAGGGATAGTGCTCAGAAGGACAAAAAATGTGAATGGGCGGCACACACACATGAAATTGACTCTCATAGTGACACTGACAGCAGAATGGAGCAGCACAGATGATGAATACACCTCCCTGACACGTCCCCTCCTGAGTCACAGTGACAGTTTCTCTCCACGCCAAGTGGCCCTTTCAATCCACTCAAGTCCCAACAGCACTAACAGTCTTGCTCCAGGCTTTGCCTTGCCCCCCGTATCTCAGACCAGCACAAGAGGCTCTGCTCAGCTGCTTTGCACCATGACATCACACAACACGGTCAGGCACCTCCTCCAACAGACCCGCCCCCCACCGGTACCGTCCAAACTCACTGTAGCAGGCATGCACAGTTCCAAGCCGAGCATCATAGCCATATTTTTTACTGGAAACCTTTTCCTGTCCCTTGCATTTACTGGCAGGAGAAAAGTGCCTGTTTTTTTAATGGCTGCCAGTAAAAATACTGACGGTTGGCAACACTGCCTGGGAGCTGTTCAGCAGCCCAGGTGACTCAGCAAGAAAAGACATCACCAGACACAGCAGAGGTCGCAGGTAGAGACCCGGGTCCTAACGATTAGATTTTCTAAAAAAGGTTTACTAACCTAGATCTGATTTTTCAGCTATATGTAGAAAGGTTGATCAATCAAGAGTTTCCTACATCTCTTGGAGCTCTAATTCTAAGATCTTTAGAGTCAAATCTCACCCACCTACTACACACATTCCTAAAATGTATCAACCCTCAGTACGTTGGATTCTAATTTAGTTTTTTTAACTGTGGAAAAATCATCAGGCATAGAAACACCTAGGAAACGTGTAGGTGTACCATACCTCTGACCTTCATCTTTTAGGAGGATTCAGTCCTCTATCTGTAGAAACTGTTCCCAAAAAAGCAAGAACAGATCTTTTGCTCATAACTGCCTTTCTATGCCTTAACACATAGTTTTTCTATGTGAAGGTGGCCATTTTGATAAAGGTGCAAGGTCTTGTTTCCTCATGTCAGAGCTGCTCACATGGTGACTGGTGATCCTATGACTGGTTGGGGTAATGACAAAGAAGGCAGAGATAGCACAGATCAACTGAATGAACATTTAGAAGCAGGGCACTGCACTAGCAGATCCTTAGGTACATTTCCTCTTCAGTTCTCAGGAGAACAGTGAGTAGCACAGGAGTGACGTCACTAAATTTCATTTCAATCTTGTGAGCCTAGTAGTCAAAAGGCAGGAGTACCTGAGATAGTCTTACCTTGCTGATATACAGCTATAGTTGCCACCTTTGCGCATTCAAAAAATTGAATAGCAGGTGGAGAAGGTGGGTGGACTACTGGGTGGGGCTAATAATGGCATGCCTAAATTGTCATGCCAAATTGTGTTTTTTTTTGGGCTAAAGGACACTGACATCTGCATTGGATGACAATGTCACCCTCTCTCTGGTGCTGCTTGGAAACTTCCCCTTAATATCAGTGTTCTCCAATTAGAAATCATAGGACCACATAAAACCTTCCTGCTGGGGTCCAGTACAGCTTATGACAGCTTTGCTTCCACTTACATAGTGATAGGTCCTTTGGTCCTATTGCTTAGATGCAGATGGCCCCTGCTATCTAGCGTTGCTAGGGTACAGGTGGCTCTTTCTACCTAGTGTGCTCAACAGACATGAATGAAAATACAGGACAAACTGTGTCTTGTATCGAATCAGTACAGGATGTAGTATAGCATCTTGGTTTGGAATCCTGGATGATCCTCCATTATATGGGATGAGCGGCATCCCTATGCATAGCTATAAGGCTACAGAGCAAACGTGCCTGGAAGGAATTCAGGAAAGGAATTACATTTTTAGGATTCTGCTTGGCACAACTAACATTTCTAAGATGTTTTCTATAAGATTGAAAATCTGCATTTTTTAATTCAGGTCCACTTCAATAAGTGCCTAATCCTCTTTAAACTAACCCAGGAAAATCACACCAACTTGGAATCACAAATCAAATGTGGTTTAAATATTTCTTTAAGGTTCCTTACAACAAAGATATCTAACTACTTACAATCTTAAATTTATTCCATGCATACATCTATATAAAATCACAAGCCCTAGTCACATGGGTTCTGGATCCTTTGGTTTCTTTTGTCCCCTTTTATACTATCTTAAATCACATCTTAATTGAAAATTTCTAATTTAATTATATTTCTAGTTTCACAGTTTGTAGTCTTATCTGTATAGATGATTTCTGATTTTCTTTAATTTTCCTTTTTAATTATCGAACTTGAAAAGTGCTTTTAACATGACATATAGAAATAAACATATTCCATTTTCAGATGGAAATTATTCCGAAAAATAGCAATATTGTGTAATATACTGCTATCTACTTAACCCACTCTTGTCAACATTCCTAAGTCATATTCTTGGCAAACTAGACCCTCACTAGAATGTCTTTGCTCAGAAAAGCCTTAAAGGAGAACAAGCTTTGGCTGTACTTCTGTGGATCACAGAGAGTGCAGTTTGTTCTGCACTCCTGTGACCCATTTTCAACAGACAGTTGGCTGACATCACAGAGCCAGGATCAGCCCAGATGCCTGGACCAGCATGAACTGGCCACTCCTGCTCCCTCCACAGACCCAGCGCTCCAGTGAGGCGGGTATAGGGGTGGAGGGTTTGGCAGAGCAGAGAGCTGTGAGAACCGAGTGATCAGCTGTGTTTGATTGCTAAGTTCTCCGCGTTGGAGCCGGCAGGGGACAGGTGCAGCATCGGACCTGCAACCAGCTAGGTAAGTGTGAATCTGCAAAAACCCTGATTCCCATATTTCTCTTTTAAAGTGCAACTGGATTTGAATGAATAGGAACCCAGACTTCAGATTAGACAAGCGTGTGAAGGATCTTCTAACTACTCAGCGTACTGCCTACAGGTATTCTCTGAAGATGGTATTTAACAAAATGGATATTTGCCTGAATGATCAGAAAGAGAGTAACTATTATTTACAGTTTACTAAACAGGTGCACAGTTAGAACCAATAATGCAAAACAAGTTCAGGATGCAAAAAACATGCAAACACTACAGAATAATAAAATATATGAATGTTGTCTTTATTGAAGGTGGTGGTAATTTCACTTTGTGTAGGTTTTACATCTGATCTTAAAAGTGCAAGAGTTTCTTCACGTGTTATCATCTCATTTGAATCTTTGGTCTATGAAAGCGACTGAGTACATTTGGACTTTCATTATTTCCACATGCTCATTTATGTGGTATAACACGGCACTTTCATTGTATACGTTAGAGAAGGTGCATGCTGTTAGGCTCTGGCCCGGCTGTCCACACACTGGTTCTGACCCTCTGGTCTCTCACCTGGCTGCAGATCATTTGCCCGCCTTCTGTTGCCTCATCAGCTGTGGCCTATCTGAGCTGCTAAAGGAAGGGAAGCTGAGGAACTTATCTTCCCCGGGTATGTTTGGGAACCCAAGTAGTTGTGGTAAAGAAGTAAAAGGGGCCTGTGCCTGCATATAAACATTGTGAATAAATAGGCACTATGCTATACTAGCACTGTGCCTGCAGTGGTCTTCTGCCTAGACTGCTTCAGACAGCCTATAAAGCTCTATGCAGCTCAACAGCATAGGCACAGTGGTGTGTTAAGCCATAAAATGTCTAAATCCATGTTTTTTTTACTAAATAAGTCCCAGACTATGGGCTTGTTTACACTTCTGTTGCCCCCTCAAGTGTGCTCTTAAGTGGATCACTCTTTAGTCAGCATTTGAAGGGAATTGAGGAGGTGTTATTTTGCCTCTTCACTGCCTATTGTACCCCAAAAAATGCACTCTACGTTGCAATGCACATGGTTGAAGGGTGGCTGCATCATTATGGCTTCATTCAGTAGAGCACAACTATAGGAAAAAACGTTGCCATACCCAGTGCAAAGCATCATGGTTGCAGGGTTTACATCCCCTGTCTTGATTGCTTTAGGGGGAGCAGTTGAGGGACAGCAAATTTCCGGGAGCAGCATAAGCTATGGGGTTGGAAATGTAAAATAAAATGCACAAAAACAGCTAATTTATCATTGCTGTTCATCGCAAATGTAAAAAGAGTGTAAAATTAAGAACATTTTCAACATCGTTACTGAATCATCCACAAAGCTATGATCTAGCTCAACATGCAACAATGCTGTTTTAGCTAAACTGTCAAAAAAAAAAGAATGGTTGACAAGTACCACTAAAAGATAATAGTTCCTTATTTCAAGTTCTTTTCTCAGTGCCGAAATAATTTTTTTTGGTTTTGTATTCTTGTTCATAATGAATGTTTTCCTCCACTAATCATTAATTAATTGAAATTCTTTCTTCAGCTCTCACAGGCCCAATTTTATCTTATGGTATTTGAAGCTGCTTGCTGCCACATTCAGCATAGCTGGTAAATATCTTTGCTATATGGAAGCGACATGTGTTAGATAGAAGTTCAAAGAGACAAGCTGGAAGCTAATAGTAGCTGCAGGGGTCCAGGGGAAAAGCTGTAAGCTTCAAAGATAAAGTACAGGATTGCTACATCTTCCTGATTCAGCTCTGCTGTAAGAAAGCATTTGCTGGGCCAGTACATTTCTGTAATGTAAAGGAATAACACATAATAAAGGTAGTAAAAAATGGATAAAAATAAAATAAAATAAAAAAAAAACTCTGAGGCTCGACGTAGGACTTGTACATCATTAAGCTATTATATGAAGTAATAACTGGCCCATGGCTATACATAAGTCTGTTATATTATAGGAGAAGCTGTGACAAGGTTAAAGTGGTTATAAAGACTTTTTTTTTTTAAATAATGAACAATTTATACTTACCTGCTCTGTGCAATGGTATTGCACAGAGGAGCCCCAATTCTCCTCTTCTGGGGTCCCCTGCCAGTGCTCCAGGCTCCTTGCCTTCAGTGTATGCCACCATAGAAATCCACTTGATATGGGAAAGATCGTTTCCAAGCTGGGCTGTGTGCATAAATAGACACACACAGAGTGTCTCAGCCCCACCCCCTGCACTCTGCTAACATGATTTGATTGACAGCAGCAGAAACCAATGGTCCTGGCTGCTGCCTCTCTGTCCTGTGAATTCAGGGAGACTGGAGAGAGCCACTACAGGCAGGCACAGCACTGAATCGAGAGAGGACTCAGGTAAGTATATAGGGAGATGAGGGGCAACACTGTTACTGGGACATTTTTTACCTTAATGCAGGCAATGCATTAAGGTAAAACATGTCTTGCATTTATAACTACTTTAAGGCCCTTAAGGATGCATCCTGTCAAAATGCAAAGCAATGGAAGACTACAGAACAGTATACTGTCCACAGAAAAGGAAACTACCACAGTAGCAGGTTCTGTTGAGCAAAACTGAGTTCTCATATCCCTAAGATGTTTCTGAAAATTGGGATACTTTTGGAAAATATTGCCATTTAAAATCAAGCATTACACTTCGGGGGAAGGTGAAATTATCTGCTTCAATCCTGAGCACTTTCACCCCCTTCCTGCCCAGGGCAGTTTTCAGCTTTCAGCGCTGTTGCACTTTGAATGGCAAACTGTAGTGGCAACACTAAACCCAAACAACATTTTTATAATTTTTTTTGAGACAGACAGAGCTTTCTTTTGGCTATATTTATTTGCCACTAGGTTTTTTATTTTTTTGTTAAACAAACAAAAAAAAAATTAAAGTTTTGAAAAAAAAAAGTTTTTCTTAGTTTCTGTCATAAAATTGTGTTAATGAGTCATTTTTCTCCTTCACTGATGTGCGCTGATGGGGTTGCACTGATGGGCTGCACTGATGTGGTGGCGCTGATGAGGTGGCACTGATGGGCACTGATGAGGAGGCACTAATATGCAGCACTTATGTGCACTATAGACGGCACTGATATTCAGCACTGATGAGCACTGATAGGTAGCACTGATAGGCGGTGCTGATGGGCAGCACTGATGGGCACTGATAGGCAGCATATATGGGCTTTGATAGGTAGCACTGATGGGCACTGATAGGCACCAATATTATTCACTAATAGGTGGCACTGATGGGCACTGATAGATGGCACTGATTGTCAGTACTGATGAGGAGGCACTGATGGGTACTAACTGGCATCGCTGATGGGCACTGAAAGGCAGCACTGATGGGCACTGATTGGTGTCACTAATGGGCACTGATTAGCATCACTGGTTGGCTTTGGTGGCCATCACTGGTGGGCTGCACCGATAATCAGGGCACTGAGAAAAGCCACTTATCGGCTTTGGTCTCCTCACGTGCTGCCAGCGTGAGGTTGAGAATTTCCGATAACCGGCTTTTCCTATTTACACTATGATCAGATGTGATTAACCACAGCTGATCACATGGTAAAGAGCCTACATCATAGGCTCTTTACCATGGTTGAAGATGCGGTGTGTCCAAGGGACACACCACACCACCGATCACTGCACCACTGATCGTCATTTGACGTCCAGTCAGAATGATAAAGCTACCGCCCAGCTGTCAATAAGCTATAGGCCTGGGCAGGAACTGGTTAAAGTGTATGTAGAGACGTCAAAAAAAGCCAAGGAATTTCCAGTCATAACTTACCAACCAGCCTGTGACCAACCAAATTAACCCGTCTAACAGTATGCGTTAAAAACAGGGGTTTGATTGCACACATTTGCAAATACATGCATAAGCTGCAGGCCCCGGCAGGGCACGCTAATATCTGCAGTCCCTAACTCTACCTTTAAAGAATCTTCACAGTGAGAGCACATGTATTCTGATTACATTGATAGATGGTGACTGGAGGGAGCCCACCCCTATTTTTAACGCATACTGTTAGACAGGTTAATTTGGTTGGTCGCAGGCTGGTTGGTAAGTTGTGACTGGAAATTCCTTTTTTGACATGCATTTGCCCTTCCATTGCTCCTTGCTGTTTAGACCAGTTATAGGTGGGGGAGGTGACCACTTTTTGTATTGTTGTTATATTGGGCAGGCAATGCACTGACACCTTTGCTGCCATTGTGCAAAGTGCTAGGTGTTCAGTGCGTTCCTGAGCCTTTAAGGATAGGTGGGCTCACTCCAGTCACCTGACCTCCATCTATCCCTCAGAATACATGTTCTCTCACTGTGGAGACTCTTTAAAGGTAAAGTTAGGAACTGCAGATATCAGGGTGCCTTGCCAGGGCCTGCAGCTGACGCATGTATTTGCAAATGTGTGTAACTAAACCCCTGTTTTTAACGCATACTGTTAGACAGATTAACTCGGTTGGTTGCAGGCTGCTTGGTAAGTTGTGACTGTAAACTTCTTGGCTTTTTTGACATGCGTTTGCCCTTCCAGTGCTCCTTACTGTTTAGACCAGTTATGAGTGGGGGGAGGTGACCACTTTTTGTAAAGTGTATGTAGGGAATGGTTAGCAACCCTGCCAGGTCCTTACTGCTGGCTGCGTATCCACTGGAGAGCTTTACTCTTTTTATTTCCCTGCAACCCTGCCATGTCCTTATTGCTGGCTGTGTCTCAACTGGAGAGCTTTACCCTGTTAATTTGTCCTAGTGACCATTGTCACTAGGACTGAAGGTAAAGGTAAATTGTCCAATGGAAGACACTTGTTCCAGTAACAACTGTTTAGGTAAAGATTTCCCCTCACTTTGAAGAGATTTTTTCACACTTCTGTTTGCTTCTTTAGGGACATGAAGTAAAGAGAAATCTCTCAGGGGGTTTGACATTTTCCTACTGTATCCCAAAGTAAAGAGAAACGTGTTGTTGGGATTTTAATTGGCTTTTATGGCTTTTGAGGGTTATAGAAGCTCCCTTTTAGCTTTACTGGATTTGTTCTTGTGCTAAGAATTGGCCCAAATCATCAGCTTTATTATAACATAAATTGTGCAGCGCTTTTAAGCGCTGCACAATTTATGTTATATTTGGTTGCCATCACAGTCTGTTGGAGTGTCAGCGGCTATTTGTTCACTATTTTTGTTACGCAGTATTTTTTACCACAATTTTGACATCAGCTTTATTGTTTTATATTTACTAAAAAAAGAAAGAAAACAGATCACAAAAAGAAATAACAATAACAGCAGAGCACAATGATAAAATGCATAAAAAGAAAGAAAATTAAATGAACGAACTGAAGCACACCCCAAACTTTGAACACACCCAAAAAACTCACATTCTCTAAATAAAAAAGGAGTTCTAACCCCTCATCCCTTCTATCCAAAACTAAAAGCACAAAATGTTGGATTTGTGGGTGTGAGTTTTAACTTGAGGTATTGAGCTCTGTAAACAACAAACTTTTTTTCAGCATTTATATATTTTCTGGTATACAAAAAGGAGCCCACAGCTCTACCCGCTGGCTGGAAATTTAAATCAGAAATATTTATATGCTAAATTGCTTATCTACCTAACTAAATGTAAAATATTTTTAAAAATATAAATTTTAATTGGGGCAGTATTCAATTAAAAAGGAATTTTATTCAAAACACTATATATATATATTTTTTTTTAACATAATTGCATTTTAATTGTGTTACTGTATAAGCCTATATTGTTAAAAAGCGTTATTCGGTGCACCTGTGCTATTCAGGTCCTAGCTTCCTCCTGCAAAGTATGCAATTGACAGTAGAAGTCTTTGTACTCTATAGTAGTCACTACTACAAGAAAAATGACACCTGACTTCAGCACCTGGTGCCAGTAATTAGGATTTTTCATGCTCAACAGCAGCAATGGAGCACACTCACCGGGGATTAAATTAGCCCTACCAAGTCCTGTGTAGCCTTGCAGCAGTTTGGAAAGTATAGAATGTGACTCTAAATAAATAACAGAGTGCACTGTATAGTGCAGTCAGTTTGATAAAGATAAAAGAAACTAAAATTCTTTACACTTACAGACAAAATTGATATCTCAGGCATGTATCAAATCCTCAAGTTTTCACAGTATTAACCTCTATTTGAATCGCTCACACTCTTCTAAAGCAGGTCAAAGAAGAGAGATCTCAAGAGAGAGGACTCAAAGTGGAACTTGTAGAATGGTAATTAAAATTCAGGAGGGCAGTATTTTAAATATGAAGCCAAGATCAAGAACACAGGGACATGACCTCAAACTATCAGGAAGGAAGGTCAAAACTAACCTTGGAAAGTATTCTTTTACCAAAAGAGTATATGATTCTTGGAATAGACTTTCAGCGGAGGTAGTGAGCCAGTCAATAGTAGGTGGATTCAAACATGTTTGGGACAAGCATAGATCTATACTCAGGTAAATAAAATGAAAAAAAGGTTTTAAAAAAATTATATATATATATATATATATATATATATATATATATATATATATATATATATATATAAATATACAGTGTATATATAAAAGAATAATATATATAAATATAAAATGGGGCAAACGCAGTGGACCACTTAATCTTTTTTTTCTGCCACCACTCTATGTTTCTTTGTAAACCTATCAATTACATTTTTTCCCACAATAGTAACAGCCAAGGCAAGCCGTGAATGATAACTGTCACAGTTGCCTGTGTTCTCCACACAGCTGTTAGTTCATCAAATGGCTGGTATCATAACTGACCACATGCGCAACATCATGGCAACTGCATATCATAGGGAGGCTAAGATGACAGTTTGTTTGGCAGTAAAGGATAGGAGGGTTTAGTTCTGCTTAAATACTTAAATACATTTCCTACAAGATATCCGGGGAACAACACCCTCAAGGAAAAGATAAGTGCCTGCAGACCCCCTGGTGCCGCCGATGCTAGGGACTTATTTTCACTTTCATATGTTTTTGGGCATCTTCCACTTCATCAATGGGCCAGGTCTGTGGGGAATTAAGATAATGTTGATATTGGCACTCTTTCCAGTTTATATCTCTGCAAGACTACTGCTCCTTCCATTCTGAAGTAGGGCCAAATGTCTTAATAAAGAGACTGTTTGTGCTATCTAGTGCTCTCTGCATTTTACTTTTTTAGGGTAAGTTTATTTTGCCTTCCATCTGGAACTCAGAAAATCCATATTCACAGCCATACACCACAGTCTTGCCCTTGGTAGGCTTCAGGTAACACTGCCAATAAATGGTGGTATACCTAGGTGCACACTGTCACTACTGCCTTGCAGAATGGCCATGTATACATAGCCTAACATTTCCTTTGGTCATATAACCTTGCCTGTGGGGCTGTGAACATCAACAGTACAGTTATTTCTCTACTGTGTAGTATTAAAAACAGCACAGTGTGTGGTATATAAATTAGCAAAGGCTATAAACTAGCTTTTTCTTGTATATAATTTCTGAAATTTGTTAGAACTAACAACCTTCCCCCACCGCTCAACATGTGTTCCTTCTGTAAAAAAAATAGCAACATAAATCTGGTCACTATGGTGCTGAATATTTCAGAACAGTGACAGCAGACATAAGGGCAGAAGCAAAAGCGTGTATGATGTGATGATGTAACAGCTTCTATTACTAAGAGGAACGGTGCAACAGAATGGTGGAGAGAAGCAGATTCTTCTGCACACTGCTTACCAGAATATATCGCTTAATCTGAAATATCAGGGATCGATATTGCATTGATTTTTCTAATTCTGTTATTTTTGTGCTTCTACACAAAAGAAAGAAGAGGTTTAACATATGAAAATTATAAAATACCATTATATGTATAGCATTTGTCTTCTAAAAGGGGGTGGCCATAGAGGTGGCTACCCAATGAAAAAAATACCAACACACTGGGGATGAAATGAAAAAATAATCTGTAGCTCTCCTTGACAATCCACTCTAGGCACAGGATGAAGTGAATATTTATGCAGAAAGAGAGCCTATTAGCATCTGAGCAATCTCGGTGTGGTAATGACAAAAGCTGTAGTATTTGCAGTGGACGAGCTTTAGAGAGTATGCCATCAAAAATGAAACTCCTCTTGCTATTGCCTTAAATGTGACTTGTATCTGAATACAGGGAGGGAATCATAGGAGCAGGAAAAATCAATTTCTAGGGGCATTTTATATATCACATGTGTATAATATGCCTCCAGGTTATCATATTGCAAAAACATGACCTTTGAATTTTTCTTTACAAAGTTACAGTGTCTGTAGACTGAAATGGAAATATCATATATTATAATATTGAATTACATGGCTTTGGTTGTGTATATTATATCAGTTTTTTCTGCAAAAAGGAGGTTTTTCTTTAAAACCTTCTTTGCTCTCTCAACCTGCCAACCTACAAAACAAATTTTTAAAAGTTTCCTGTCCTGTATACAGATTTTCGAAGGTGTCTTCTGGCTGCTTCTGTGACTTTCTGGGGCCCTCAACCAATGGGCATCAATACTTCAAAGGGAATTGTTGACTTGATGACCTTGGTGTCTTTTTCTGCAGAATGGTACTGTGAGCCCAGGTGGGATGTATGTACAGTATGATATGTGAATCTGATTGATACAATCACTTCAAAATGTTTACACAATTTCCATTGTCCTAAAATATACCACGCAGTTAGGTAGAGGTCATATATAGTTTCATATGGGCAAATTCACAGAAATATAGATCAGACCGTATAAGCTTTGGATTTCAGATCAGACTGTATAAGCTCTGGATATGCAGAGATATTTATTGGTATAGAAATTTGGGAATCCCCATCCCACCCCTCATGAGTCAAATATATATAAAGTTGTTTGATGGATATGTTTTAAGAAAATATAATAAAATGTAGGTTTAATCGCAGTGGCCTTTTGGTGCGTGGGTATGTGTACCCTTGTTTTGTTGTAAGACTATCCCAGAAAGAGCAGCATATGGAAACCAGTCTTCATCCTGGCTAGGGATATGCTAACATGATTATATCATTTTTTTTTTTTTTCAGTATATATGCAGTTCCGATGGTACGTTCTTTATTTAACATTATTGAAGGCTTTGAGGCTCAATAAATTGCTTACAAGCTTTAATAAATGAGTAGCTAAAAAAACTAATATAATGCACATTGCAGCAGCCTAGTAAAATAATGTCAGGAGAAGAGGTTTAATTAAGAATTGGTGTTCCTTAAACAGTTTGTATTAAAGGCTTCACAATATACAAATTCTGGCCCACACCATTTGTTTTCCATCCAGTTCATAACATATGAGCAATGGTATCAAAAGCAATCAAAAGTGAGCAAAGTCCTTTCTTGTATTAAGAGAGGTATGGACTCCAGAGAGAGAGAGATATTATCTTGCCCCTGTACAAATCATTAGTAATACCTCATCTGGAATATGCAGTTAAGTTTTGGGCACCAGTTCACAAAAAGGATATCAGGAAACTGGAGAAAGGGCAGAGAAGTGCAACCAAACTGATAAAAGGCATGGGGGAGCTCCAGTGGTGTAGCTACAGGGGTTGCAGGGGTCACATTTGCAGGGGTTAGTGCAGCCCCCCTGTACACAGAGTTGGTGCCAGCATGTGGTAGCAGTACCAGCACCGGGGTGGCTGGAGGACAGGGGTGGGTATCAGAGCTGCTATTCAATCTCACATTCCCCACCTGTATACTCAGGGCTGGGACAAGGGGGTGCAAATAATTATGTAGGAGGGTGGCGCACTTGAGCTCACTGCATATTTTAGCACCTTTCCCGGCTCCCCTCCCGATCTTCCAGCTACCCTCTTGTCCAGGGTCTGAGATCGGCTGCTGCTGTGCTTAACCACTTCTCGCAAACCGATATAAGTGTACGTCGGCTTGAAGAAGTGGTTGTAACGGGGTAATGCCTGCAGCTGCTGGGCTTTCTGGAGATAACAACCGATGCGGCAACTCAGGCCGTTATCCCAGCGAGCGGGAGTGGACGTCCCCTCCTCCCACCACCTTCCTCCACTCTGCCTGGGTCTCCTGTGCCACCGGCTGGTTAGAGTCCCGAACTAAGCTGGATTTGGCTTTTGATTGGGTCTCTGATCATGTAACCTAGAAGCAATGTCACAACGTCACTTCCGGTTAACTCGGCTGCTGATTTGAAAAACTGTCAGTATTCAAAAATGCAGATTTAGGCATTTTGAATACTTTGAAGTGCAGTGGAGGGGTTTGTTTTTTTTTTGTAAAACTGTGTTAAAAAAAAAAAAAAATAAGAAAAAAAATATTTTTTAAAGCGCCCTGTCCCTGTGAGCTTGCGCACCAAAGAAAATGCATACGTAAGTTGCACCCGTAAATGTAAACGGTGTTCAGGTATCGCCTTGATCGTCAGAGTGAGAGCAATAATTCTAGCAAAAGACCTTCTCTAAACTGGTAACGTTAAAGAATTTTAAAGCATCGCCTATGGAGATGTTTAAGTACTGTACTTTGTCGCCATTCCATGAGTGTGTGCAATTTTAACCACTTGCCAACCTCTCACATGGAGGGTACTGCGGCAGAGTGGCTCTCCTGGGTCCAGCAACGTAGACCTACGTGGCTGGATTCCACCCCCTCTCGGGGGCATGCGTGCGGACACAGCGGGAGTCGGGCCAGGGGAGGAGAGGCGGTGATTACCGCCTCTCTTCCCCGATCGTCGGGAAAGAGTGAGGAAATCCGCCCGCTTGTGTAAACAAAGCGGGCAGATCTCCTCTGTGACAGGCAGGGACAGATCACAAGATTCAGCATAGCTGACCCTGCAATCTGTGTCTGTGTCACACAATCCCCTCCCCCCACACATGTCAGTAAGCATGAGGCACACATTTAACCCCTTGATCACCAACAGTGTTAACCCCTTCCCTGCCAGTGTCATTATTACAGTAACAGTGCATATTTATAGCACTGATTACTGTATTAATGTCACTGGTCCCCCCAAAAGTGTCAAAAATTTCAGTTAGGGGGTCATCTCTATGGCCTAACATACCGGAAGCTATGAGCATTTCATGACTTCTGTTTTGCCAGAAATAATCAGCGCCATTGGGAAATTTGGAAAGCATTTTATTCACACCAATTTTGGTGCGCTCAGATGCGTTAAGGTCAGAGGAGAGATCTAGAGTCTAAAAGACCCCAATTTTTTTTAAAAGAGTACCTGCCACTACAGATTGCTATCATAGGGAATATTTAAATTCACTGTGATAACAATAAAAATGATTTAAAAAAAAAATGAAAGTAAAAGGTGTCAAAATAACATAAAAAAGCAAAATAAAAAAATAAAAATCAAGCCCCCCTGTCCCCCTGTGCTTGCATGCAAAGGCGCACGCAAGCGTTGGTCTAGTGTCATATGTAAACCACAATTGCAGCATGCATGTGAGGTATCGCTGCAAACGCCAGGTCGAGGGCAGTAATTCTTGCAGTTTGTTGCTGCTGCACGGGCGTGTCATGTTTGGTGTTTGGTGTCTATGTACTCAGCATAAGATCATCTTTTAAATTTTACCAAACAATTAGGAATTATATAGTGTATTTCTTCATTAAATATAAAAAAATGTTTTTTTTTTCCGCAAATATTGCGTTTGTAAAATCTGTGCGCAAGTACAGTGTGACGAGAAAAAATGCAACATCCACCATTTTGTTCTGTAGGGCCTCTGATTTAAAAAAAATATATAATGTTTGGGGGTTCAAAGTAATTTTCTAGTAAAAAATATATTTTTTCATGTAAACAAAAAGTCACAGAAAAGGCTTGGTCTTCAAGTGGTTAGAAGAGTGGGTGATGTTGGTTGATGATGTGGTTGAGCATAAAATGCCAGGACAGTTCAAACACCCCCCAAATTACCCCTTTTTGGAAAGTAGACACCCAAAACTATTTGCTGAGAGACATATTGAGTCCATGGAGTATTTTATATTTTGCCATAAGTTTCGGGAAGGTGACAATTTTTTTTTTACACAAAGTTGTCACTAAATTATATATTGCTCACGCATTCCATAGGTATATGTGAAATGACACCCCAAAATAAATTCTGCTCCTTCTCTTGAGTACAGGGATACCACATATGTGAGACTTTTTGGGAGCCTAGCTGTGTGCGGGACCCCAAAAACCAATCCCCACCTTCAGGTTTTCTAATGGCGTAAATTGCTTATTTTAACTCTGCACTACCTGTCACAGTTTCAGAGGCCTTGAAATTTCAAGATAGCACAAACCCCCCCCCAAATGACCCCATTTTGCAAAGTAGACACTCCAAGCTATTTGCTGAGAGGCATGGTGGTGAGGAATATTTTATATTTTGCCACAAGTTTCGGGATAGGTAGTGCGGAGGTGAAATGCACAATTTACGCCATTAGAAACCCTGAAGGCGGTGATTGGTTTTCGGGGTCCCGTACACAGCTAGGCTCCCAAAAATTCTCACACATGTGGTATCCCTGTACTCAGGAGAAGCAGCAGAATGTATTTTAGGGTGTCATTCCACATATACCCATGTCATGTGTGAGCTATTTATCTTTAAGTTACAATTTTGTGTTAAAAAAAAAAAAGATTTAAAAAAAATGTAATTTTCCCAAAACTTGTGGCAAAATATAAAATATTCCATGGACTCACCATGCCTCTCAGCAAATATCTTGGGGTGTCTACTTTCCAAAATGGGGTCATTTGGGGAGGTTTTGTGCTATCTTTACATTCCAGGGCCTCCGAAACCGTTATAGGCAGTGAGAAAGTTCAATGAGAAATTTACGCCCTTTGAAATTCAGAACATGGTGATTGGTTATCGGGGTCCCGTACACAGCTAGGCTCGCAAAAAGTCTCACATATGTGGTATCCCTGTACTCAGGAGAAGCAGCAGAATATATTTTGGGGTGTAATTACACATATGCCCATGGCATGCGTGAGCAATATATCATTTCAATGACAACTTTTTGGGTTTTTTTTGTCATTTTTCAAACACCTGTGACAAAAAAATTAAATATTCAATGAGCTCAAGATGCCTCTCACTATATTCCTTAGGATGTCTACTTTCCAGAAAGTGGTAATTTGGGGGGGGTTTGTACTGCCCTGCCATTTTAGCACTTCAAGAATTGAGATAGGAAGTCAGAAATTAAAGCTGCGTAAATTCCAGTATTTACACCATAGTTTGTAGACGTTATAACTTTTGCGCAAACCAATAAAAATGCGCCCATTGAGAATTTTCTTGTCAAAGACATGTAGCTAAATACATTTTGGCCTAAATATATGACAAAAATTTAATATATTGGGTATTTTTTAACTGTCAAAGTAGAAAATGTCAATTTTTGGCAAAATTGGCGCTCTTTTTTTATTAATATCGCAAATAATAAAAAGCGCAGAGGTGATCAAATACCACCAAAAGAAAGCTCTGTTTGTGGGAAAAAAAGGACATAAATTTTGGTACAGCATTGCATGACCGCACAATTGTCAGTTAAAGTCGCGCTGTGCCGAGTTGAAAAAAGTGGTCTGGTCATTAAGCAGGAAAATCCTCCGGTCCTAAAGTGGTTAAACCGTAACATGTTAGGTATCTATTTACTCGGCGTGACATCACCTTTCACAATATTTTAAAAATGAGGCTAACTTTTTTTTTTTAACAGGTAAAAATTAGGCTAACTTTACAGTTTCGTTTTTTACATTCATTGAAGTGTGTTTTTTCCAAACAAGTTGCGTTTGAAAGACCGCTGCGCAAAAAAAATATTGCATTGACTGCCATTTTATTCTCCATAGTCCTTGCTAAATATATTATATACACTATATATATATATATATATATATACAGTATATATATAATGTTTGGGGGTTCTAAGTAAATTTCTAGCAAAAAAAATACTGATTACAACTTGTAAACAACATGTGTCAGAAAAAGGCTTGGTCCTAAAGTGGTTAAGGTGTGAGAGGGGAAACTGTCAGTGGAGAACACAGTGGGGTCTATCAGTAACAGCATGGATTCACTGGAGGCCGGGGGGGGGGTGTACAGCAGTATCAGTATGGGGTGGGTGGAGGACAGAGGGGGGACTAGCAGTACCAGTGTATGTGGCTGGAGGACAGGGGGGACTAGCAGTACCAGTACAGGGTGGCTGAAGGACAGGGGGGTCTAGCAGTGCCAGTGCAGGGTGGCTGGAGGATAGGGGGTACAGTAGTATCGACATAGGGTGGCTGGAAGATGAGGGGGGTGATTTGAGCAGTAGTGCCAGCACAGGGTGGCTGAAGGATGTGGAGTGGGGGGGGGCAAAATGCACTTTTGCCTGTGTAGGCAAAAATCGCTTCACCAGCCCTGTCTGTACAGAGGAGCAGCAGGGGCAGCTGCATGTGGAGGGATCGATCTCTCCTATTTCCTCCTTCCTGGCCTTCCATGCCTGGGGGAGGGGAAAGAGGAGAATCAGGCATTCAGAAGCCTCAGAAGGAAAATGGAAAGATTGTTTCCTCTATATGCAGCTGTCCCTCCTATCCAGCTCTCTTCTGCTGTCCCCCGTGTGCTCTCCAGCCCCCCTGTGCTCATTACAGGCCCTCCCTTGTCTCCCCGCAGCTCTGCCAGGTTCCCCCCTCCCCTCTCCTGCTGGCTGCTGCTGGGGATGTGTTAGAATGGAGAGCGGGGAAGGAGCCGGTAAAGCGGGGAAGGAGCCGGTTACTTCTTTTTATGAATGGGGAGTCAATGATTCGTACTGATCACTGACTCTGTCCATTCATAATTGTGGCATAGTAAACTGTCTTTACAATGCTTCCGTTTAGGAATGGACGGGAAGCTCTGTACAGAGCTATTCCTGTCCATTCATTCTGTGCATCTGGGGCTGCAAAGAAAGATATTGAGTGCTGTGTCCTCAGTCTCCTTTCTCTGGCTCAAAGCTGGAACATCAGAGGTCTGTTTAGACCCCTGACATCTCACCATAGTCCCCCAATGGGGCTCCTAAAAAATTGTAAAAAAATAATAAAAGAAAAATATTTAAAAAAATGTATTAAAAAACAAAATAACAAAAATAAATAACTACTGATACCAGTGGCTACAGAGGTTGTACTTGTGACCAGGCTCTGGAGTTCCACCACCGGGCTTGAAAGGAAGGGCACTGGCTGGGGGTCAGGGGGGGGGCCCTTCATGGTTTCTTGCACCAGGGTCCTAAAGGTTCTAGTTACACCACTGAGGTGCTCAGCTGTGAAGAAAAAATTAATTTATTCTCTCTTGAGAAGAGGAGATTTAGGGAGGATATGATCAACATGTATAAATACACAAGGGGTCCATAAAGTGAACTTGGTGTTGAGTTATTCACTTTAAGGTCATCACAGAGGACAAGGGGGCACTCTTTATGTCTAGAGGGGAAAAAATGTAATCTCCAAATACGGAAAGGTTTCTTCACAGTAAGAGCTGTGAACATGTTGAATAGACTTTCTCAAGAGCTGGTTCTGGCCAGCTCAGTAGATTGCTTTAAAAAAGGGCTGGATCCTTTCCTAAATGTACATAATATAACTGGGTACTCACATTTATAGGTAATGTTCATAAAGGGAATATCCCATTGCCTCTGGGGGATCAGGAAGGAATGTTTTCCCCTGCTGGAACAAATTGGATCATGCTTTGCTGGGGGGGTTTCCCTTCCTCTGGATCAACTGTGGGTATAGGATTGTGTAAATGGGATTGTATGATTTGTTTTCCCTTCTATTGGATGAACTAGATGGACTTGTGTTTTTTATCAACTTGACTATGTAACTATTAGGCTAATTTATGACCAACTAATAAACTAATACCTTGCCTCCCAAAAAGACTCAGAAGCTGATTAAGTTGGAAATAGGGCAAGGCCACAGCTTTATTGAACTTTGCAAGAGTTACAACTTTCCAAATGTACCAAACAATGCCAGTCATGGTTATACTGTGAGCACCGATAAACATAATCTCACATAGTCTAAGAGGCCTGTTCTTACCATCAGTGCCAGACAGGCATTAGACTGACCCAAGAATTTACTAAACAACAATGTCAGTCACAGTTCTACCGTGAGCACCCATAAAACAAACTCTCATAGTCTAAGAAGCCTGTCCTTACTTACCACCAGTGCCAGACAGACATTAGACTGACCCCAGAATTTAACTTGAGGGCATAGCTCATAAAGCAACATCAATTGCTGGCAAGGTCAAATCCGCCAATAAACCTTTGACAAAACATCACAACAGGCAAAGGGGTGGGGGGCAAATCTTGTGACAGCTGAATCTCCTCAGAGCAGTTGGATGTGCCCCAGCGTAGCCTAGAGTTCAGGCTCCACCCAGTCACCTCTGGTCTTTGTAGCCAATCCTAGAGCTACTTAACCAGTTCCGTACCACCCGCTGCCTTTTTACTGCAGCAGCGTGGCACGGACAGGCAAAGTGACGTAGGTCTATGTCGCTCTCCTGAAGGCCGCTAGGGGGCGCGGGCTCACCCCTGATCGTCAGCAGGAAAGCCGATGTGGGTGTCACCCCTGATCCCTCCCCGACGGTCACGGCACGGGGCTCTGAAGGAACGGCACGATCAGCCGTTCCTTCAGAGCGCATGCGCCAGTGACGTCACTGGCTGCATTAAAGGTAAATATCTCCTAAACCGTACATGTTTAGGAGATATTTACAGTACCTATAGGTAAGCCTTATCATAGGCTTACCTATAGGTACAACTTCCTGAGGAGGGTTTACTTCCTCTTTAAGGGGGCAAATCCTTCCAGCCCAGAAGTGGCTAACTTCTCTTTTAGGTTCACACCCACAGTGATGTCAGGCTTCCAGCAGTCAAGGCTCCCTTTCCCTAAAGGAGGTTCAAGGGGCCTTCATTGTCAGGCCATAAAAGAAAAATGAATATGAAGTTTGTCCATCATCACATTTTTTTTTGTTTTGTTGACCACATGGTGATGGACTGAATTAAAATTAAATATTCTAGCCTCATACAACACAATGTGTTCAGAAGATTTTGTGAACATATTATAGTATTACAGATATGTATATGGGAGGAGAAGGGTACAGGCATAGAACATGTTTTTGTGATGTATGGGGTAGGAATGATCGAACTTTTGAAAAGTTCGGTTCGACCAGAACACCCGAACTTCCCGAAAGTTCGGGTCCGGATTCCAGAACCCCATTGAAATCAATGGGACCCAAACTTTGGTAATCAAAAAACACAATTTTGAAGCCCTAAAACCCAATAAATGCCCCTAAAAAGTGCCTAGGGTTCTGGGTCATGCCCCAGGGACTGTTAATCACACAAAAAAAAGTTCTTAAAAATTGTCGTTTTTGATAGAGAGCCAATTATTGAAAAAATTATTGAAAAAAAAAAAAGAGATTTCTTTGGATTTAGTGTCTGGGTGGTCTAAAAAGTGTACCTGTGAAGTTTCATCTCTGTAGCATGTCCAGAACCAGAAAAAAAAAAGATTGTTTGTATTAGAATTGCAGTAGAGCAGGGATATGGCTCCGCTATTTTCACACCTGGCCGTTTTTGTTGCAGGCGTTTATTGGGCTTTTTTGTGGACGTCTTTGGAGGCAGGCATGACATCTGAACTTCTGTGTAGGGGTATATATACACACACACATATATGTATATATACACATACACACATATAGGTGTGAAAGTAGCAGAACCCTATGCCTGCGCTAATGAAATTATTTGCAGGCATAGGGCTCCGCTCCTATCACACCTATATGTGTGTATGTGTATAAATACATATACAGTATGTGTGTGTGTATATATACCCCTATACAGAAGTTCAGATGTTTTGCCTGCCTCCAAAGACGCCCAAAAAATGCCCAAAAAAAACCACCTGCAACGACACACCTGGGCGTTTTTGTTGCAGGCGTTTTTTTGGGCATTTTTTGGGCGTCTTTGGAGGCAGGCATGACATCTGAACTTCTGTGTAGGGGTATATATACACACACACATATATGTATATATACACATACACACATATAGGTGTGAAAGTAGCAGAACCCTATGCCTGCGCTAATGAAATTATTTGCAGGCATAGGGCTCCGCTCCTATCACACCTATATGTGTGTATGTGTATAAATACATATACAGTATGTGTGTGTGTATATATACCCCTATACAGAAGTTCAGATGTTATACCTGCCTCCAAAGATGCCCAAAAAAATGCCCAAAAAAACGCCTGCAACAAAAACGCCCAGGTGTGTTGTTGCAGGCATTTTTTTGGGCATTTTTTAGGCATCTTTGGAGGCAGGTATAACATCTGAACTTCTGTATAGGGGTATATATACACACACACATATATGTATATACACATACACACATATAGGTGTGATAGGAGTGGAGCTCTATGCCTGCAAATAATTTCATTAGCGCAGGCATAGGGTTCTGCTACTTTCACACCTATATGTGTGTATGTGTATACATACATATATGTGTGTGTGTATATATACCCCTACACAGAAGTTCAGATGTCATGCCTGCCTCCAAAGACGTCCACAAAAAAGCCCAATAAATACCTACAAAAAAAAAACCGGCCAGGTGTGAAAGTAGCGGAACCCTATGCCTGCTCTATTGCAATTCTAATACAAACAATCTTTTTTATATGGCGGTCACCCTGACATGGAAGAGTTTGGTCACTCTGCCATAGCAGTCAGAGTCAGTTCACCCTACATTACACTAGAGTCACCCTGACACTTAACACTTTCCCTACAGAAACTAGATTATTGAATCTAACTATAGTGGAAAATAGTACCCTAACTACACTAGATATCCCTTTCCTCACACTAATAATTGCTAAATGACACTTTTGAAGCAGGAGTAACAGAACTGCTTCCACTCTCTTCCACAGCCTCTGTATTTCAGTGCTAGATATTTGGCGGGGCTATGTTATATACTGGGGGGCGTATTCACTACTGATTGGCCTCTGGACCCCCTAGTCACTCCAATCACATTCCTAGCATTCTCCTGCCCCCTCAATTGGCTTTTACTGATGGTTCTGGTCCAATCACAGGCTTTTAAAGCCCAGTTCCTGTCCCATTGCATTTTGGTTGGTTCTGGTTGCTGAATTCCGAACTTTTTCCGCAAAAAGTTCAGAATTCGGCCGAATTTCGAACAGTCAATGTTCGGGTTGAACCGATGGTCGACCCGAACCGTTTGATCATCCCTAGTATGGGGCAGTGAAATGGAAGATGGGGGCAACAAATAAATTCTCACTTAGCACCAAGTCTTTTTAGCTCTGCCATTCAGATTACATTAATACTTTTGGAACAAAATAATGAGTTATTTTTGTAAAATCAACACGCTTTGGTGATGATGTCTCACAAAGTTTTGTCAGTTTTATTAACAAGGTTCTTTTTCACACATTACTGTAAAATGTGAATCCTCTGGGAGCTCTCCCTGGAGACATCTGAAATATGTGAAATTTTGTAGCTGAGAGTCACTTTATGTGTGACTTCGTGAAAGGAATATTTTTATGAATTCTGGAAAATCAAAGTATTTTATTTAAAAGAAAACCACTCAAAAAAGCTAAAGCATTTAAGCATAGGCATATAAAATTTGTATAATAAAATACAATATATAGATATAGATATTTATGTATACTGTACACACTATACAGTATATACAACTCCAAAGGGTCACCATACTCCAAAAAGTGTGGTTTATGAAGGTATATACAATGACAAAGAGAATTGTGATATAAGAAACTTTTGGAGTGTGGTGATTCTTTGGAGTTGCATTGAATTGGCAGTTGTTTCTAACTAATATGTAGGACATGTGGATATGTATATATATATATATATATATATATATATATATATATATATATATATATCAATTAGATTTAACTCAGACTTTAAAGATGTGTCATTGCATTTATTTATTTTCCTTTTTTTGTTTTAATTTATTTTAGCCACTGACAGGGTGTTCTTCAGAAATTCCTGAATTTAACATTGGACCTTCAAATTCCATTTAATATGCCATCTTTTTATTTATTTATTCCAATGGGAAAATCAGTTGGTTGTACAGGGACATAACACAAATACATTTTCTCATTACCAAAATAAAAATGAAATGTGCTAGAAGTACTCAGAAAAATCAAGATTTTAGATGACTTCATGATCCACAACAAAATATAGCCAAAGTAAAAGAGATAAAGTCACAGAAATAGCTATTTAGTAAGAAGGACATTTTAGGAACAACCTTTATTTTAATTGTCTTATCTCCACTTTCTGCACAGTGTGTGTCTTCTTCTATAGTCCAATAAACATCGTGGTTCAACCACGTTACTCAATGCACTCTGATCTATCGAACGTAGTCAGGAACACCCTCTCTCTTCCTTAGCAATAGAAGTCTGTACAAGGGCACATAATGTGTTGAGCAGTATATACATTACTCATTTCTGTTGCACCTCTGCCATGGTGGAAGAGCAGGAAATCCAATTTCGCTGAGAAGAAAAGCTATTTAAACGCATTTACAATCGACGGTCAGTTACAATTTATAACTTAAAGCAGTACAGGACCTAAAGAGAAAGTGTAGGTTTTCAAATGTAAAATGTATACTGTAAAGTGTACTACGTTTATGTATCAAATATGTATTATTTAAAAATTATTATTAATATTATTATTATACAGTATTTTTATAGCGCCAACAGTTTGCGCAGCACTTTACAAAACTTTAGGACAAGTAGTACAGTTACAATACAATTCAATACGGGAAAATCAGAGGGCCCTGTTCGTTAGAGCTTACAATCTAAAAGTGTACTTGAGAGTAATTAGGAGGCTATGTATGAAAGATAGACTAACAAAAAAATTCCTATAAAAACCAATCAGGTTAACTGGTTCACTATTAAACCTAGATTGCAAAAATGAACATTGCTAAATGGCTATGGCCACCACAAAATGTTTTTTAGTACACTTTTAGTAAGCAACCTCATATTTTTTGTGGAAACAAAAAGGGATCTCACTTTGGGAAGACAGAAAGTGAAGGGAAACTCAGTGGACAAGGTGGATGTATCTCTGGAAAGGACATTCTCCAACCACTTATGCTTACCTCATCAGCTTTTCCTGGCAAGTCTTTGCTCCTCTGCAGCTGGCATTTGGATTGGCTGTGTTGGCAATCCAGGGGAGAGGTAATGTCGATCCCCCAGTCATGTGAAAGTTCTCTGGCCTAACCTTTCCTGCATGGCCCATCCACCCTTACAGCAGAGCAGATCACATAATGTTTCATACCCAGAAGTGCTGGGTACTCTTGACAGCTGTGTCAGAACAAGGAGCTGTGATGGAATGCAGGTGAAGTGAGTATAATGGGGTCGAGGGATGCCCTTTCTGGGGACTTACTTGCTCAAGGTGGCATTTGTCTTTTTAATTTGCTTATATAGAGTCAAGATGTTTCAAAATGTACCTTTTCTTTAAAAATGCTCTGTTCCTACAGAGTAAACGTCAGGGACGATCTGGCCGTCGCACAGTCAAAGTTCCAAGGCAAAGGCAGATACGCATGAACACTAATATGCACATGCACACAAATATTTGTATGCAGATGCAACCACCTATGCACATGTGTGCACATGTGAGCTATTAACCCTGGTGCCAAATGGCCTATATAAGGGAAGCAGCTGCACTAGTGCATTGCTATCTGATCCGCAGCTTTACCCGTGTTCCTCTTTTTGACCCGGCTTATCCTGACCAGGCTTGCATTCCACCTGTCCTGACCTCAGCTTGCCTTAAGACTTAGTTTATATCTTCTCACCTACCTGTTATCCTGTAGCCAACCTCTGCTTGCATCTTGACCTTTCTCTGCATACCGTTTATGCTTATATCTGATCATCCATTGCTGACCTGGCTTGTCTGACCCTGCATGCAGCTATCTGTCTGTCCTGCTCTGCATAGTGCCTGGTGACGCTGGTCCTCCATCTGATGTGTGCCTGCATCTGCTGTTCCTGCTGCCATCAGCTATCAGCTTCAGCTATCCAGACCAAATCTGGTGACGCACCTGCCTCTCACCTCTGCAACCAACGGAAGATCTTGTAGGCACTCTTATCTCACCGCGTTCTCGTGGACACAAACACCAGCGGCCCCTGAGCCGAGGCTGTGTGAGTGGTCTCCCTCTACACGTCAGGCTCTGCTACAAATTATGTGACAATGAAGGAGGGGGCAAATTTCTGCAGACATGAAGTGTAAGTATTTACCCTCTTTCCTCCCATTGCCATGATCTATCTTTATTCTATTGCTTCAGATCCTATAGATTTCATCATTATCTCCATCACAGTATGAAAATGAAGTAGAATGTTCAACTTGGAAGACAAACTACTAAAGTAAAATTCTGACAAATGACTTCGGAATAAGGTGAACTGAATTATAAGTCAGTGTTAAGAAGCATTTCCTTCCCCACAGGACCCCCTTAAGTGCTGCAAGTACATGCCAACTTAAAAGAGGCCTTTACATCTAGTAAAGATCACTGAGCAGAACACACAGTACTCATATCTAGTTCACGTTTGATGTTCTGTAATGGCTTGTGATTCCCAGAGTAACAAACCTCCAGTGTTTTTATATAAACTCCATTAACAGTGAAGGAACTCTACACACATACAAGTTTAATGCTTAGATAAGTAAAATATAAAAGTGTCAAATTAAAATCGAAACAAGTGCTTGTCAGACTTTTCTGTTGTTCGTTCTCTGACAGTGCCTGGAACCACAGACTCTAAAACACCTGCTTACTGCCAAAAGTAATTCATTCAACGGAAGCTCATCTCAAGAGAAAAGTGAAACTTGCAGTATTGGATCAGTGAAAGATAATGTGATACCTGTCTGTGAAAAAAGAAATATAGGGCATAGAGGCTAGCATGTTCAAATTAATTTCCAGATTACTTTTTGTGTCTTTTATATTTTCCTATCAAAATATTTAAATGTCATCATTTCAAAAACATTTCCATGGACAATTTTTTTGTTTTATACTGTGCATCCAGCAAGCCATTGTAAGGGGAGAACATACTTTAATTAAGAGCAGGGCATTCAGAAAGCTGTAAAATCAAAAGTAAAAAAAAAACAGCAACAAAATACTGGTAGTAACAGTACACATGTAAAAACTTATACTAAGATTTTAAAGAAGGATGGCAGATGTTAACTGTTAACAATCATTCTGCACATTAAAGAAACAGTGGAAAAACACTATATATATATATATATATATATATATATATATATATATATAGATATATATATATATATATATATATATATATAAATATATATATATATATATATATATATATATATCTATATCTATATATATATATATATGAAGTTACAAAGCTGTCCTGTGCTTATAATGTATCTGCTGTATTGCTTGGATCTAATAGAGTAGTAACAGGTGTAGTGCTACCCCCATAGGGGCCGTTGGTGATAACTGGTTCTTCCCTAAAAGTACAGAGGCTGCCTGTCACCTTCTAGGGAATTTCTTTTTAAGATTTATTGTTTGAAGAAACTTAACAGGAGAGGGGAGAGGGCTTGGAATACTCCAAAACAATTAGCACATAGCAATTACAGGACAAACTTCTCCTTGGATGTAAACCCTCACATATACCCAGTGAAGTGAACAGCCTCAGATAATACACAGAGATTAAACAAATCTCCCTACATATGTTTTATTTGTATATCTGCTGTCTTCAGTTTTCTACACTGTTTAGAAAGTGAATATCATGTTAGAATTTTTCCTTCCTGTCCCAGCACTGGTGCGTAGTCTTGGCATACACTGTGTGACAGCTGATTGGAGGAAAGGCACACCCCCTCCTCCCCTCCACATAAGCAGAGGAAGAAAGAAACATGCAGAGCTATGCTGTGAATAGACCAGCTATCTGGTAATCTATCTCTATGCACCCACCCCGACACAAATTTCCAGCTGCTTTTATCTCCTGTGTCGGAGAACTTGTCAGAAGTTATCCTACTGATAACTGAGGAATGGAGCAGCAGAAAGACACGGGACTTAGGGCTTTGGAGAGAGATAAGTAAACACTACAGGTGAAATTGTATGAATTGGGTTTACATCCACTTTAAGTAAATGTGAGTGTTGGAAAGTCTAGACCCTCACAGCTGGGCACCATGAAGCAAATTTCTCAACAGGCTAAGACCTCACAGCTGGGAGTCATGAGGCAGATTTCTGAGCAGTTTAGGCCTCACATCTGAAGACCATGAGCCAAGTCTCCTTGGCATCTGGTTACAATGCACAACTCCTTGCACTTAGTGCCATCTCCAGAACACAACACAGTCACAGGGATCAGTTTAGGGTCTTTAATCACAAATCCCCAGGACAATTGCCACCTTCCAGCTACCTTCAGACATGGTCCAGTGAGTGAGACAGTCCTTCTCCAGACCAGATTCCTTGTGGTGAGGTCCTCCAATCAACTACTAGCAAGATCCATCCAGGCCCTCAGCCCTGATTCTGCTAAGGCTTTAGGAACAGCTTCAAAGTCCATGGGCTGCCCAATAACTGCAGCCCCTCGGGCTTGGAATCCTCCTGGGAGAGAGAAAACAGCTCTCCAGTGCTTTATACTATTTATTACCTTTCCAGCCCCCTACTGGATACTCCTCCCCAGGGATTGGCTGGAGCATGATTACAGAAGGATGCTACACAGCACAGAAAGGATCATCCAGCACAGCACTTTCCAGTTTACCCAGTGAGATAATGCCATATTCTCTTTCTACTGTACGCCTCCAATTACTGGTCCCTTTGGCACTTAATAGATGGTTGTGATTGGTTGGCTGCACTAAGTGCTTGTTACTTTGTTGAGCAATGATATGAAAGTGAGAATCCGCGAGAATAAAGTTGACAGGGCTAATCAGGGCAACCATTACAAATAATGAGGGGCCCTATACAGCTTACCTGACAGGACCGTTCTACCTAGAGCAGCCTTTGCTGGACACAGGCTCCTCCTGTACTGCTGACCTTATGTTGCCCCTAGGCGGCGGGTTTCTGGGACCACACGTACCCACCAACAAAAAGTATTACATTTTGAAAATTGTGGGTGAATTGCTAGTCCTTATATAGCATCCACTCCTTTCATAACAGCCATACAATAGAGAAGATCTAAACAGTAATAACAAAATTAACAGATAAAAAGCTAGAAATCTATTTGCAAGCTCGAAGGTAGGCCAAAGAATCCAGTTTCAATTTTACTTTAAGGATTGGGAAACAACTTCAATCATAAAACATTCAGGAATCAAATTAAAAGCAAAACCTGTTGGGATTTTGGGATTCGGATCCTATACATTGTGAAGTATGAAATAAAGTATATGTCAACCCAATCATTAAAATCTAAATCTCATATAAACTTTACCCTTGCCCCACTGAAAGGATTATTTATTTATTTTTTGTGCATGGAGGTGGGATTTAAAATTTTAATGTAATTTTCAAAACCTCCTCACAAAGGTACTTTGCGGTTTCGGGTGACAATGCTCTGCCCTTTGCTTGGGCCAAATCCAAACAAATTATTTCCTAAATAGTTAATATTATTAATATATTACTTAAAGATACAGCCGTTGTGTGCACTGTATCATACTGTAGTAGCATTAGCTACATACAGTAAGAGGTGCTAAGGTGCGGCAGCAGTATGGGCAACTTCCCATCTGCCGTAAGTGGTTGTAAACCCTTACATATACCTACTTAAGTAGCTTCAGATGATACACAGAGATGAAGAAAATCCCGTTTGTACCAATTTATCTGCACCCTCTCTCCGGTTTTTCTAAGCTTCAGAAGGCGGGGGGGGGGGATCTGACGTTCCACACTGCACAGAATATAGCTGAGAACTGAATGTAATCTGAGACCTGAGTGGAGAGAATGGACACCACCAAGCTCCCCACTCTATCAAAAGCCAAAAAAAAAGTTTTGCCAGTAGGTACACTCTGACCTGTATATATTAATCCCTTCTCTGCCCAGTCTCATAAGGAAACATTTCAGAGGATTGCACCCACTTTAACCACTTCCCCCCTATTATAAATATATAGCTAAACAGGAGCACCATTTTCCCAGGAGGACAACATGCAATGTACTCACACACCTAGGGGGCACGCAGCAGCACAATCTGTCACCCACCATGTTCACTGGACACAGCAAAAGACAGATCCATGTATAGGGCTTGGCCCTGGCACCATGTGATCACTGTGACTGATCACATTGATTACATGTCAGTTGTACACAAAGGCTTTCATTCATAGCTATTTATTGTATACTATTGTGATTTCTCTGATTGGTCACAGTGATCACATGGTACAGGGGCCAATCTCAGCAGACCTGTACCATGTGATAACTGTGGCTATTCACAGCTATCACAATAGTACACAATGGTACATGAATGGATGCCATTCATAAAAATTATTGCTTATAGCAGTGATTAGAGCATCATGTAATAAGTAATAATAAAAAAAATCCAGTTCACCGATCACCTCCACAAAGTAGTACAGTATCACTGTAGTGACACTGTACTGCTGTTGTTACAGTATGTGAAAAGAAAAATGTAAAGAAAGAAAAAGTAAAAAAGTATAAAATGTTGATTTTTTTAAAAAAAAGTCACCAATTAGTGTCGCTGATCACCACCACATTAGTCATATGATCATGCTGTACTGTACTGGTGACAGTATGTAAAAAAAATTGAAAAAAATATTTCCCAAAAAATAGTGACAAAAAAAGACAAATTCAAAAAACTCACCATGCCTCTTACTAAATACCTTGAGGTATCTACTTTGCAAAAGGGGTTACTTTTGAGCATTTGAGTACTGTCTTGGCATTTTATGGCCTCAAGAAATACAGATAGGCACTCAGTATATCAGGATTGATTCATTTTCAAATATATACAGTATCTCACAAAAGTGAGTACACCCCTCACATTTTTGTAAATATTTTATTATACCTTTTCATGTAACAACACTGAAGAAATTACACTTTGCTACAATGTAAAGTAGTGAGTGTACAGCTTGTATAACAGTGTACATTTGCTGCCTCCTCAAAATAACTCAACACACAGTCATTAACCACTTTAAGACTGCTCACATTGCTGCTACTGCAGCAACGCGGCAGCCCTGGGTCTGGCGATGTAGACCCACGTCACCAGATTCCCCCTCTCTCGGCGGCTCGCTCCCGCTGTGTTTAGACACAGCGGGAGTTGGGCCAGGGGAGGAGATGCGGTGATCACCGTCTCTCCTCCCCGATCATCAAAGACTGTAAATAAAGCGGGCGGATCTCCTCTTTGACAGGCAGGGACAGATCACAGGATTCAGCAAAGCTGAACCTGCGATCTGTGTCTGTGTCACACAACCCCCTCTCCCCACACACGTCAGTAAGCATGAGGCACACATTTAACCCCTTGATCACCAACAGTGTTAACCCTTCCCTGCCTGTGTCATTATTACAGTAACAGTGCATATTTAGCACTGATTACTGTAGTAATGTCACTGGTCCCCCCAAAAGTGTCAAAAATGTCAGTTAGGGGTCCGATCTGTCTGCCGCAATGTCGCAGTCCTGCAAAAAATTGCAGATCGCTGCCATTACTAGTAAAAAATAAATAAACAATAAAAATGACATAAATCTTTCCCGTAGTTAGTAAACGCAATAACTTTTGCGCAAACCGATCAAAATACGCTTATTGCGATTTTTTTTACCAAAAATATGTAGCAGAAAACAAATTGACCTAAAATGTTAAAAAATTTTGATTTGTAAATTTTTTTTGGGTAATGTGAAAAATATTGTTTTTTTTTTTCAAAATTGCCGCTCTTTTTTTCAAAAAATAAAAATCGCACAGGTAATCAAATACCACCAAAAGAAAGCTCTATTTGTGGGGGGAAAAAAGGACATAAATTTAATTTGGGTACAGCGTTGCACGACTGTGCAATTGTCCGTTAAAGTAACGCGGTGCCGAATTCGCAAAATATGGCCTGGTCAGGAATGGGGTAAAATCTTCCGGTCTTAGAGTGGTTAAAAATACACTCATTGAGAATTTTTTTGTCAAAGATATGTAGCTAAATACATTTTGGCCTAAATATATGACAAAAATTTAATATATTGGATATTTTTTAACTGTCAAAGTAGAAAATGTCAATTTTTACGCAAAATGTTTGCTCTTTTTTTATTAGTATCGCAAAAAATGAAAAGCACAGAGGTGATCAAATACCAACAAAAGAAAGCTCTGTTTGTGGGGAAAAAAAGGACATAAATTTCTTTTGGGTACAGCTTTGCATGACCGCGCAATTGTCAGTTAAAATCTCGCAGTGCCAAGTTGAAAAAAGTGGCCTGGACGTTAAGCAGGAAAATCCTCCGGTCTTAAAGTGGTTAATGCCTAAACTGCTCTCAACAAAAGTGAGTACACCCCTAAGTTAAAATGTTCAAATCGGGCCCAAAGTGTAAATATTTTGTGTGGCCACCTTTATTTTCCCGCACTACCTTAACCCTCTTGGGCATGGAGCTCACCAGAGCTTCACAGGTTGCCACTGGAGTCCTCTTCCACTCCTCCATGATGACATCACGGAGCTGGTGGATGTTAGAGACCTTGCACTCCACCTTCTGTTTTGAGAATGCCCCAAAGATTCTCAATAGGGTTTAGGTCTGGAGACATGCTTGGCCAGTCCATCGCCTTTACTCTTGGCTTCTTTAGCAAGGCAGTGGTTGTCTTGAAGGTGTGTTTGGGGTCGTTCTCATGTTGGAATACTGCCCTGTGGCCTAGTCTCTGAAGGGAGGGGATCATGCTCTGCTTCAGTATGTCAGAGTACATCTTGGCATTCATGGTTCCCTCAATGAACTGTAGCTCCCCACTCAGTGCTGGCAGCATTCATGCAGTTCCAGACCATGACACTCCCACCACCATGCTTGACTGTAGGCAAGACACACTTGTCTTTGTACTTCTCACCTGGTTGCCGCCACATACGCTTGACACCATCTGAACCAAAAAGGTTTATCTTGGTCTCATCAGACCACAGGACATGGGTCCAGTAATCCACGTCCTTAGTCTGCTTATCTTCAGCAAACTGTTTGCAGGCTTTCTTGTGCATCATCTTTAGAAGAGGCTTCCTTCTGGGACTACAGTCATGCAGACCAATTTGATGCATTGTGCGGCGTATGGTCTGAGCACTGACTGGCTGACCCCCCACCCCTTCAACCTCTGCAGCAATGCTGGCAGCACTCATATGATTATTTCCCAAAGACAACCTCTGGATATGACGCTGAGCATGTGCACTCAACTTCTTTGGTCGACCATGACAAGGCCTGTTCTGAGTGAAACCTGTCCTGTTAAACCATACGTTTAATCCTGTATGGTCTTGGCCACCATGCTGCAGCTCAGATTCAGGGTCTTGGCAATCTTCTGATAGCCTAGGCCATCTTTATGTAAAGCAAAAACTCTTTTTTTCAGATCCTCAGAGAGTTTGTTGCCATGAGGTGCCATGTTGAACTTCCTGTGACCTGTATGAGAGTGAGAGCGATAACACCAAATTTAAGACACCTGCTCCCCATTCACACCCGAGACCTTGTAACACTAACGAGTCACATGACACCGGGGAGGGAAAATGGCTAATTGGGCCCAATTTGGACATTGTCACTTGGGGGTGTACTCACTTTTGTTGCTGGCATTTTATACATTAATGGCTGTATATTGAGTTATTTTGACGGGACAGCAAATTGACACTGTTATACAAGCTGTACACTCACTACTTTACATTGTAGCAAAGGTGTAATTTCTTCAGTGTTGTCACATGAAAAGATATAATAAAATATCTACAAAAATGTGAAGGGTGTACTCACTTTTGTGATATACTGTATATACCATAGTTTGTAGACTCTAAAATATCATGCAAAATAAGTCATTTATACTGATTTGGATTATTTTTACCAAAGGAATATAAGTATACATGTAGACCCGAATTTATGAAGAAAGGTTATTTATTTGCAAAATTTTATAACAGAAACCTTTTTTTGTGGCTTTTTTTTTATTTATTTTTTTTTTTAATCTTCGCCACTTTTTCCTTTACAAAGCAAGAAAAAAACACAGTGGTGATAAAATATCACCAACAGAAAGCTCTATCTGTCTCAAAAAATTATAAAAAATGTGGGTACAGTATTGCGCTGCCAGAGGCGTGATCGCATGTTGATTGGACAAAGGGGGAGCCAATCAGCGGGTCTGGTGGACTCAATGTCCGTCGGCCACCCTCAATCATTCCCAAGACAGGCAGAACGGCGATCTGCCTTTGTAAACAAGGAACACGGATCTCTGTCTTCCCCCAGTCAGAGCACCCCCCACATAGAAAGCACCCCCTAGGGACACATTTAACTATTTGATCACCCTGATGTTAACCCCTTCCCTGCCAGTGTCATCAGTACAGTAACAGTGCATATTTTTAGCACTGATCACTGTAGCAATGTCACTAGTCCCCAAAAAAAGTGTCAAAAGTGTCAGTTAGGTATTCGATTTGTCCGCCGCAATGTCGCAGTCCCGCTAAAAATCACTGAACACCACCATTACTAGTAAAAAAAAAAAATGTCATACAAATATCCCATAGTTTGTAGATGCGATAACTTTTGCACAAATCAATCTATATACGCTTATTGGAATTTTTTCACCAAATATATGTAGTAGGATACATATTATTCTAAATTGGTGAAAAAATTTGATTTTTTAAATTTTTTTATTGGATGTGTTTTATTGTTGTTGTTCAGTCATTTAGTCATGTCTGACTCTTCGAGACCTCATGGACCATAGCACACCAGGCTTTTCTGTCCTCCACTGCCTCCTTGAGCTTGCTTAACTTCATGTTCATTGTTTCAGTGACGCTATCTATCCATGTTTCCCAGTATCAGAGTCTTTATAGCAGAAAGTTTTATAGCAGAAAGTAAAAAATATTGTTTTTTTTTTCAAAATTGTTGCTTTTTTTGGTTTATAGCGCAAAAAAAAGAAATGCAGAGGTGATCAAATACCACCAAAAGAAAGCTCTATTTGTGGGGAAAAAGGACATCAATTGTATTTGGGTAGAGCGCTGCACGGCCGCGCAATTGTCAGTTAACCGCTTGCCGACTGCTCACAGTATATTTACTGCGGCAGTCAGCCCCTCACAGGCAGAGTGACGTAGGTCTACGTCGCTCGCCTGTGAGGCTCTGGGGAGCGAGCGCGCGCCCGCGGAGGCGCGCTCCCGCTCCCGCGCGGTCACGGACCCCCCCGCGCGTGTGACCAGCGGACCCGATGTCCGCCGGTCACTCGGCGATCGGCGGGGGAGAGGGAGAATGTCAGGCAGCTTGTGTAAACAAGCCACCTGTCATTCTCCTCGCTGTAAAGACACTGATCACATGGATCTATTATGTAGATCCGTTGATCAGTGTCCTTACAGCTCAAGCCACAGCCAATCACAGTAGAAAGCACGCCCCTAGGGACACACACAGCCCCTCCCTCCCAAATAAAGTTAACCCCTTCACTACCAGTGTATTTTTACAGTAACAGTGCATATATATAGCACTGATTACTGTAGAAATGTCACTGGTAACCCCAAAAGTGTCAAAAATGTCAGTCAAGGGTCCGATCTGTCCGCCCCAATGTCGCAGTACCGCAAAAAAAATCGCAGATCGCCGCCATTACACGTTAAAAAAAAAAAACAACAAAAATGACAAAAATCTTTCCCTTTGTTAGTAAACGCGATAACTTTTGCGCAAACCAATCAAAATACGCTTTTTGCGATTTTTTTTATCAAACATAGGTAGCATAAAACAAATTGGCCGAAAAAGTAAAAAAATTTTGATTTTTACATTTTTTTTTTTTGGGGAATTTCATATAAAAAAATGTGAAAAATATTGCTATTTTTGCAAAATTGACGCTCTTTTTTTGTTTATAGCGCGTGATCAAAAAATCGCACAGGTGATCAAATACCACCAAAAGAAAGCTCTGTTTGTGGGAAAAAAAGGACGCCAAATTCGTTTAGGTACAGCGTCGCACGACCGCGCAATTGTCCGTTAAAGTCACGCAGTAAAAAATCGCAAAAAAAACCCTTGTCCTTTAGCAGCCAAATCCTCCAGGGCTTAAGTGGTTAAAAGAAAAAAATGTCAGTTATTTATGATGCAGAGTGCTTTAGCAAATTAAATGTCATTCAGTTAGAGTTTACATCTACTCTAACCACTTACCTACCAGGCCTATTTTTGACACTTGGTGTTTAAAAGCTAAAATCATTTTTTTTTTGCTAGAAAACTACTTAGAACCCCCAAACATTATATATTTTTTTTTTTTCAGAGACCCTATAGAATAAAATGGAGATTGTCGTAATATTTTTTTTATCACACCGTATTTGCGCAGTGGTCTTCTAAACGCAATTTTTTTGGATCACTTTGGAGCAATTTGTTCAGCCATTCGGACTTATCGTGAAGACACCTGTATGAGATTACTATTGGCTCATTCACTATCAGTGTCTGGTAAGCCGGCGGTGATATCGGTGATAGTCCTTACCTTTATCTTGGTGGCTATTCAGGTTAATCTCTTTCTGAATGCATGCTGTACATCTGTCATCTGGTAAGCAGATTGGATCTAAGGGTGCTGTCATTTCCTTTCACTTTATCACTACATATTTGGCAAGCTTTGGTGGTGGCATGCACTTCGGGTGATGTTATATTGTAATGATACAAACAGTATTATGCTATGGAAGCCTTTCTCTTTACATGTATTTGACACAACATCACTGAGGCATCTTACAAGTTGAGGAGTCACTTTGAGATTGCTGGATTGGAACCATTTTTTGTCATTTGGGCGAATCTTTTACCTGCATTCGGTAAGGAGATGGTACACCTGGTGGCCTATATCTCACATTTGGATTAGATCCTGGATCTATCTCTTGAATATTTGGACAATTAATTTGGACACTATACATGGTCTACACCACTTAGTTTATGGTTAACACCATCACTTCTGATTTTTTGTTGAATATTTTTCGGTATAATATTTTTCAATTTAGTGCAACTTATTTATTTATATCTTGTTTAGTTGTTTGTCGCAATTTAAGTTGCTGCTCATTTAGAGGAGTTAGCGCAGTTATTCCCCCCTTTTCTTTTGACATATCAGGAATATGAAATGTTTGTGTAACAAGCACTTTAAAGAGGAGTCCCGGCTGTGGAAAAAACAGGATCGGATCGGCTGCCGGGTGCTGCTGCCGCCATTTACTGTAAGGGAAACTGGCAATGAACCCTTTTGGCTTCACAGCCGGCTCCCTACTGCGCATGCGCGAAGCATGCTGCGCATTCTGATTGGCTCGGCGGCGGGGGAAGGAGAAACTGAAAGGAACATCCGAGGGATGGCGTCACGGCCCTGTCTCCCGGAAGTGGGAAAGGGTACCTGTCAAAAACAGATACCCGTTCCCCCCTCTCCCCTGAAAGGTGACAAATGTGGCGCCAGAGGGGGGGAGGAAGCAAATGAGCAGGTGTTCCACTTTCGGGTGGAACTCCGCTTTAAGTTTCCCATCTGGATGGCTGATTGGTTTGCAGCTTGTTTATGGGAATTCTGTTACCCTCAAAGTGACCACCCAGATTCTTCTTTTTACTCTCCTGTGTTATAAAAGGACAATCTGGATGGTTGCAACCAATCACCACAGTCTGAAGAACTAGTCCATGCCGCAGTTCATGAGTCCACTGGGACATGTATGGGGTATGTGCATGCTAACTGAACTGTAGCATCCAACCATACACAATCCTAACACATTTAAAAAAAATAATAAAATTAGAACAAAATGCAGACAGCTATTACTGTGTGAATGTGATGGATCACGAATCCTGCTTCTATGGTATTATTTCATGGATGCAAAATGTATTGCTGTTCTAACAATGTCATCAAACTCACAGCTATCATCAAAACCTCATTTCCATCCTTTAATGATGTCTATTTCTACCCTCTTCCTAGCAGTAATGACGCAATCCCAGACACATAGGACTCCTTTAGAGGAGAGAGTGTGATTCTAAAGTGTTGATCATAATTCTGTATTGTATTGGATAAGTAATCATCTATCACTCCTTATAACCTGTGCGTATCAGAGTAACAAGCATGACATTTATGTCTCCTTAATGCTAATAAGTTTAGAACTGGTGACACGTGGGAGTGCATAGATTAGCATATGAATTTAAACATGTGTTAACACTCTCATACAGTAGCTATATGGGCAAAAATCAGCACGGTGTTAGAGAAAGAAAGGCGAAACTCTAAGAATGTCTGCATATTGTACTGATTTAAAGATCTATATTTAAAAAGAACCTTTCCTAAAAAGCTAACAAGAATATCTTAAAGTATCACAAGATAACATAACAGATGACATAAGTGATTTTGCAAAGTAATGACGTCATTTTTGCCATGGATATGTGCATATGAATACTGATGCACATTCATAAGGCTTCACTTGCCTATTACAACCATAATAAAGTGGACCTTGCACTTAATGCAAGGTCTTCTTATTTACTGTGGCCCCATCTTAAACATCCCTCCTTACACGTCGGAGAAAAAAGTTAGTTATTCTAATTACCTTACCTCCTGCTTCAATACTGCACAGGGTGACATCTTCAACCTTTTGGCAAAATCCTAGGACATGTGCAGTAGTGTTTGCACTACTCAGCATTCCCTGGGATTTCTCGAGAAAGATGGTGACATTACCCCCCCCCTTGCCAGTATGGAAGCCAGAGGTAAGGTATGTATAATAACCAGCCCCCCCACCCCAGGATGTTTCTCTCCTTTCCAAGCCAGAGAGGCTGTATGCCTGGATAAGGGCCTGGTATGTTTTTTTTTAGCGTACCCTACATTTTTTTTATTTCAGGTTCTTATAAAGCGCTGTCAATTTACGCAGTGCTTTACATATACATTGACCATCCACATCAGTCCCTGCCCTCAAGGAGCTTACAATCTAAGGTCCCTAACTCACATTCATACATACATAGGGCCAATTTTATACAGGATCCAATTAACCTACCTGCATGTCTTTAGAGTGTGGGAGGAAACCGGAGTAAACCCATGCAGACACAGGGAGAACATGCAAACTCCAGGCAGGTAGTGTCGTGCTTGGGATTCGAACCAGAAACCCTCTTGCTGCTAGGTGAAAGTGCTAACCACTACACCACTGTGCCGCCCATAATTTTGTTCATTTTTTTTGCATGGGGTCACCCTTGAAATCCAGACCCTCTATCTAGGATGACCATCTGGTATGGATCTTTTTTTTTTTTTTGGGGGCTTTTTGTGTGGGGTCCCCCTCAAAATCTATTCCAGACTCCTATCTAAGATAAGGGTCTGGTATAGATTTATAAGGGAGACCATGTTTTATTTTCTGCATGGGCTCCCCCTTAAAATCCATACCAAACCTTTACAGAGTCATACAATGCCAGGCCACATGGCCCGCTGAAGAAAAAAAGAAAAACAGCGTGGGGTCACCTTTAAAATGCTTACTAAACCCTTATTTAAATAGGGATCTGGTATGGGTTTTTAGGGGGACCCAAAACAAACATAAAGCTTGGGGTCCCCCAAAACCAATACCATACCCTTATCATGATCCAGATGTGTCCAGTATGCATTTTTAAAGGGGAAAGATGTAGGAGTCTGTGGAGTAGAGTTATTGGAGTCTGGAAATTCCCTTTCATATAAGGGCCCCAGATATATGCCCATCCCCCACATAAATGAGTAAACTGGACATTGTAACTTATTTACAAAAAGTGTAAATAGTAGATAAAACACACTGTTGAAAAAGTATTTAAGAACATGTCCTACAAAGTAAATCCAACATCAATCACCTCACCCAGTGATGTAGGTCTATCGTCCATCATGATGAACAACTCCTCACCAACCTGCTGACATAAATAACACAACCCACCCCAACAATCCTCTCCCTTTGAACTCTTGCTGCAAATGACAGCTTCCTGACCAGCTTCTCAATGTCAGCAAAGCAGCTTGGGATGCTGGCTGATGTCATTGACCATATATGGTGATTTACAAACAGAAGCATGCCAGGCATTGGAACTGTCATTTAGTAGTGGTAGCTTTTTTTAAATCTCCCTTTTGCTGGAGTATATCTTAGAGGTGAGCCACTTCAGATATTCCCCCAGCATGTTATTTAAATTAATTATGTATGTTTTATTTTGACCTTGAGCCCCGGTTCACACTTATGCGAGTGCGGGGTTCGCATGTAATGTCGGAGCGCACTGCTCCTGCATTACATGCGATCGGCTGTGCGGTGCGAGTTTAGCCATACACTTTGTATGGCTAAATTCGCACCGCAGCCGCAGCAAACACGCACAGGACCCTTTTTGGAAGCCGCATCAGGATCGGATCGCACAGCGGTTCACACTTGTGCGATCCGATCCTGTGCGAACTGCACGATCGCACTGCGATATGCGATCAAACTGGGGGTGTCGTTAAGATTACATTGACACCCCCAGCGTATCGCATATGGCAGTGTGAACTGCCGGGGGTGCGTGTGCGATGCGGGAACAGGCTGCGGATTCGCAGCCTTCCCGCATCGCATAAGTGTGAACCGGACCTTAAGAAGTTCTTTCTGACCCGTATTGTTTGAAAACATAAATAAATAAGCGTAGTCTCTTCCTGACCACACCAAGGTTTGGGAGCAAGACTCGTTCTTTGCAAATGTTTTTTAAGTGTTAGCAAACATCCAGCGAACCAAACTTTGTTCAGTTTGCTCGTCACAAATTTCAGTTTTTGATGTATGTAAAAGAGTTAAAGTGAAACTTCACTCTCTCAATCCACATGGACTATTTTTAATCCTCATGCTGCTAGCATTAGTAAATAGATAGGAAAGTATGTTATAGTTACTTGTTTTAAACCTTTTTTTTACATTACTTTAGTTACTTCCTGGTTTCCATGCCTAGAAAAATTATGTCATACATCCCATGAGTCTTCAGGAGAGGAGGGAGGGTTCTCATCTCAGCCTATGCCTGAGCTATAGGCAGATTGATTCCAGGAAGTAAATGATACATGAATCATCTGACCTTACTCAAGATGGCCATGACCAGAAATGCTATAATTTATTTCTCAGCAAAATAAAGCATGGGAACATGGATGGATGGGGGAGATTGCTTTGAATAATACAAATAAATTAAATAGCATTTTTTGGTTTGTGGTGATCAGAAGCAGTGCAGTTCCACTTTAAGCTATATGAGAATTTCTTATATATCTCAGCGGGCCCTTGTGGAAACATTTTCACAATTCAATCACCAAGACTTTCTCGATGTCATAACCATTAGATGTTCCAAGTCTGATAGATAGATAGATAGATAGATGAAATTTTTCCTAATAATAGTATGTTAAATATCTTTATCTTTAATATTATTAATTTTCTGCCTAGCTGCTTGTGTAGCTTAGAAAGTGTTATCTAAGCTGGACAAACACAGCCTCTTCCTGTTTTCACTGACGATGCAATCTCTCTTTATGTCTTTACTTGGACAGGTTCCTGTCAACTTCCTGAAAAGGTTGTGGGCCTTTCTTAGATAGGCATGCCTAGAACTAACCAGCCCAACCCCCATCCCTCCTATCCTTCACAGAACATGATCTCCTCCTGTCTTCATAGCTTCGTTTAGGCTTGTAGCTTCTACTGGGAGAAAGGAGGGGGGGGGGAGGGTCACGTGACCGGCGCAATATATGAAAGAAATAAGGTACAAAGGAACATTTTTGAAAGTTTAGAAGGATACAGATCCATTTTTCTTGCTCATTACATGTGAGTAATGAGTTTTATGCTCCGTTTCCACTAGTGCGACTTGTCATGTGACGTTGGATACATAAAGTCGCATGACAAGTCACAGCCCATTGATTTCATTGGCACCCATTCCCATCTATGCCTCTTTGAAAATCAGCACTACTTTGATGCGACTTTGATCCAGAGTGTAAAGTTGGATCAAAGCTGCACTCAAAGTCGCACTTTAAATCACACAACTTAAGAGTCACACTAGTGGAAATGTAGCCACTTGGCTAGAGTGCAATTTTTGAGTGTGACTTTGAATGCAGCTTTGATCCAACTTTACATTATCTGGATCAAATTTGCATCAAAAGTTGCATCAAAGTAGTGCAGGTACCTTTTTGAATTAGCTGATTTTCAAAGTTGCATAGATGGGAACGGGTGCCATTGATTAGTTGTACTAGTGGAATTGTAGACTTAGTGTGGTTGGCTGTACTATGATCATTGTAGACTGAGCTGAGACCCCAGAGCACTTCCAGCTATACTGACAGTTCCCCCCCCCCCCTCCCCCTGTGTCCAGCTTCCTTACCTATCGTAGTCTTCATTCAAAACCCATCACAGCTAAACTGTATATATCCCCCTCCCCCCATGTACAATTTACAATGCTTGTACAAAGCATTCTTACTAATGAGAGAACACTGGGGCGGGAACCTATGATCAGCTCCTCCCATTCTGTATACGCACACTGGCTACACAGGAACAGTGCTCCTCCCTGGAAGTGATGTCACTAACTTTCAGTAACCACACCCACTTGCTGCTCTTGGATTCAGCAGGAAGAGAAATGGAAGTCATGTGACAGAACTGAAAACTGCAAAATAAAGGTAAAAAAACTGGGATTTATTTATTTTGACACATAAGGCTGAACTCCACTCACATTAATGATTGCAGGGGAGAATTTAAGATATGTGGCTGTACTTCTGCTTTAATGGCTGGTGCTTTGCTGATGCAGTCTCTGCAAACCATAGTATACGTACAATCCAAAGAAGAAAAGCCAGGCACCTAAGACTACTTAAGGCCCCTTTCTCACGGGGTGAGTCCACTTGGCGGACTTCACTAGCTCAGTGGGGATTGCTCCATTGATCCCCGCTGAGCAGGTGGATGACAGTTCTGTCCCTGCTCACTGTGCAGAGATGAACCTATCAGAGTTCCGCTCTGGGAGGGAGGAAGGGGAGATTGAATGAAAACAGACCAAATGGGGGAGGGGAATCATAATTCAATAGCACGTGTGTGTTGTCGCAGGGATCCGTCTGGTTTTTTTTTTTTGTCTTTCACTAAACCCGCTGGTTAGACAAAAAAACTGCACGTGCATACCCAGCTTAGATCTAACTTTTCTTGAAAATGTTCCCTCTTACCTATCCTGCCTAACCTGATAAAAAGGGGGTACCTATTTTCAATATGCTCCAGTCCAGTCATCTGATTCTGCAACTCTGGCTCAGAGAGCATTCAACAATGGCTGGGAATTCTGGGAAATATGATGTCATAGGGCTCCCATGGCCCAACTGTTGTTGGTATCCCCAGCTGTTGTTGGTGCCCCTCTTCCCCCTGCAGTAGGAGCTCCCTGACACAGGAGAATGGGAACTGATCACGTAAACTGGACCAGAGCGGATTAAAAATTGGTAAGTACACACATCTTGTTTATAAAGGTTAGGCAGAATAGGTGGGAGATGGAACATCTGCCCGTCGCAGATATACTGTGGCAAGTGGGCTTGGCTGCATGAACCACCATACCTGTACGCCCTCATTAGACAGCTGGGAAGCTGATCCACAGGGCTGCAATTCCCACCGGGCACCCGCGATCACTCCCCTTGGAGAGAGATCCGCGGCCTGTTGTTGTAAACACAGCAGACCGTTGTTCTCTCAGGAATCAGCACAGATCGCCTGTGATCCTCCTATTAAGGATCACAGGTCTCTGTGTTGATTCCACAAGCCCATCCCTCTCACAGTTAGAAAACACCCCTTAAGCATACACTTAACCCTTTGATCGCCCCTGAGTTAACCCCTTCCCTGCTAGTGTCATTATTACAGTAACAGTGCAAATTTTTAGCACTAATCACTATAGTAATGTCACTGGTCCCCCCAAAAATTTCAAAAATATCAGTTAGGGGTCGATCTGTCCATGGCAATTTAGCAGTCCTGCTAAAAATAGCTGATTACAATTACAACATTACAAGTAAAAAAAATTAAATAAAAAAAAAAATGACATAAATCTTTCCCCTAGTTTGTAGACGCGATAACTTTTGCGCTTATTGGGATTTCTTTTACCAAAAAATATGTAGCAGAATACAAATTGGCCTAAAATTATGAAAATAAATGATTTTTACATTTTTTTTTATTGGGTATGCTATATAGCAGAATGTAAAAATATTGTTTTTTTTTTTCAGAATTCTCGCTCTTTTTTTGTTTATAGCGCAAAAAATAAAAATCGCACAGGAGATTAAATTTAAATACCACCAAAAGAAATCTCTATTTGTGGGGTAAAAAAGTACATCAATTTTATTTGGGTACAGCGTTGCATGACCGCGCAATTGTCTGTAAAAGTAACGCAGTGCCGAATCGCACAAAATGGCCTGGTCATTAAGGGGGAAAATCTTCCTGTCCAGACGTGGTTAAGTATGGACTTAGGGTTTTTTTCCACTTTAGGTAATTTAATAAATAAGGTAATACGTGTATCTATGTTTTAGTTTTATTTTGCTTTTACCTCTGTATATCAGCACTCTTATCTTGGTGACTGTGAAGTGACTGCTGTGAAAAGTGTAGAACACTATAGACAGGTAGGGATAGTGTTTAGCACCTGCCTTCCAAAACGTCTGTTCTCCAAAAAAATGAACATACACTCATTTGTATCTCTTATTCCTGCAAATTAGCAGGGATATGTGCAATATTGTATCTGTTTTACAGTAAGCTTAAACAAGAAATATGTGTGCAATTAAAAAGAGCATAGCTTGACTTATTTTATTCTTTAGAGACATCACATGTGAAAATGGGATTGGCAAAGGTTAAGATAATCTTCATTATCTATACTGTGCACATCATAAGAAGCAAATCTGAAGATGCATTAAAAATAAGAGTACGATTTAATTGGATTTTAAGTAGGTCAATAGGAAAAGGCAGTTGGAGAGATTGAATAATAAGCTTAAAAATGAACTCCACACAGATACTGTATATAAAAAAACACTACTTCATGCAGTTATATATGCATTAACATACAATAATTGTATTTAGCATCAGAGCCTATTTCCTAAACAGCTTCCTGTTATCATCTGCACAGGACTGGGATTGGGGAGAGGTAGGGTTAGCACTTAGCAGTGTTAGCCAGCCAAGCTCTATTGTATAGCAAAGTGCTGTCAAATGGAATTTTGTCTATAAAAGCAAATGGTAATTACCATACAGAGCTTGTTCACACCAATCTATGTTGTGGTAATTTATCCCATATTTTGGGCATGCTATGTGGTTTTGAAGGAGCCCCAAAGCTCCTGCTCTATTTTTTCCACTGCAGCACATTGGAGTACACATAATAAGTGCATTTGAGTGCAAAGCATCTTGCTTGGTGCATAATGTATTACCATGCATTGCCACATCACACTGGCAGGAGTGGGCATTTACCTTTATGATACTGGATACTAGTGCATGTTGCAAGGAAAATCAACATGACATACTTCCTTTCAGGTATATACTGTACATCAAGGTCAGGAGATACCAGACCAGTGAAGCTGAAATACTGTACAGTGAGAACAGGCATGCGTACATAGCACAAGCGATCCCCTACAAGCACAGGATATGTTAATATTAGCAGTGAGGCAACAATGAGGTGCCCATCCGGGTAAACCGCTTAGAATCTACTCTGTTTGAAACAGGGGAAACTGAATAGAGCATGCCCCAGATAGCCCAGTCTAATTTCTGTGATTAAGTCAGTTTAACCATTCATACACAGGTTTTTTTTTATTTGTATCATTTTTATTGGATTTTGCAAGATATAACAACAACGGAGAAACCGTGAAACCATAAAAACAAGGTTGTACAATACGTCAGGACAATGCAATGTAATACAATATAGTAACAGACATAGGAGTGGGGGGGGGGGGTGATCCGTCAATCAGGAACAATAACAAATCGTACCTTAGTGCCATGACTCTAAGGATATGAACATAACGCATAGGTATAATAACAAGCATGGTAGAAGATTGTATATGTTGTGGAGTGAGTCTCGCGCTGTCTACGGGAGGATATGTTGCAAAATAAAGCCTACCCAGATGCTGCAAGTACCAATACTGGTAACCAGTCAGTTTGGAAATCGTGATAGGGTTGGGGGGTACTGCGCTACTGGGAAATATGGCTGGCCGATTAAATGGTGAAATGCATGAATAAATAAATAAATAAATAAATATGTGAGTGTGGTGTAAACACAGTGCTTAAATGTGAAACTCAAGTCCCTTAAAGGTGAGGGTACATAAACAATCTCAATAAATATATAAAGTGCTGTGGTGTGAATAAATAAAAATATATATAAATAACAGAAATAATATTTTTATCTCCAAATAAATTCTACAAATATAAAGTGCATTAATATATTTCCTATTAGATCCTTAATTAAATTGATGGGAATAACTCCTTGATTTTCTTAAAATTATGTGACAGGTAAAGTGCAGTGCTTAAATACATAAAATTGTGTAGCAAACAGTCTATTATAAAGTGCCAAAGGTGATTCAGTTGGTTCTTTCCAGTAAAAAAATATTCTTATATCCGAGCAATGCAATTTTCATAGAGTGGTGACCCTCCACCTAGACACCATGTGGAAATAGTGTGGGGTGTTTCTTCACTCCTATGCACCCCTCTAGGTGTGCTAGCCGCTCACCTCTATGCCTCAGAACATAGGCCTTATTCAAATCTCCAGAACTCCTCTCCACTCCTGTTCTGACTCTCAATGGATGATGGTTTTCAGATAGCCCCAATGGATGAGCCTTACATATGTCCCAATGGCCAGCGGATCTCAAAATACAAAGGGCTCACAATAGTGCAGTATTGTTGTGAATAATTAGCTTTATTTCAAAAAGTTGCGATTAAAAACACTCACATTTGAGAAGAATACAATTCGCCTTAGGTTGGGTGAGAGAGACTCAGGGGATTCCCCTGAAGAAGCCACGTGAGCGGAAGTGGCGTAACGCGTAGGGACGCTATACCGGAAGTGACGTATGCGGAAGTGAGGACCGCGAGTCTCTCTCACCCAACCTAAGGCGAATTGTATTCTTCTCAAATGTGAGTGTTTTTAATCACATCTTTTTGAAATAAAGCTAATTATTCACAACAATACTGCACTATTGTGAGCCCTTTGTATTTTGAGATCCGCTGGCCATTGGGACATATTTAAGGCTGATCCATTGGGGCTATCTGAAAACCATCATCCATTGAGAGTCAGAACAGGAGTGGAGAGGAGTTCTGGAGATTTGAATAAGGCCTATGTTCTGAGGCATAGAGGTGAGCGGCTAGCACACCTAGAGGGGTGCATAGGAGTGAAGAAACACCCCACACTATTTCCACATGGTGTCTAGGTGGAGGGTCACCACTCTATGAAAATTGCATTGCTCGGATATAAGAATATTTTTTTACTGGAAAGAACCAACTGAATCACCTTTGGCACTTTATAATAGACTGTTTGCTACACAATTTTATGTATTTAAGCACTGCACTTTACCTGTCACATAATTTTAAGAAAATCAAGGCGTTATTCCCTTCAATTTAATTAAGGATCTAATAGGAAATATATTAATGCACTTTATATTTGTAGAATTAATTTGGAGATAAAAATATTATTTCTGTTATTTATATATATTTTTATTTATTCACACCACAGCACTTTATATATTTATTGAGATTGTTTATGTACCCTCACCTTTAAGGGACTTGAGTTTCACATTTAAGCACTGTGTTTACACCACACTCACATATTTATTTATTTATTTATTTATTTATTCATGCATTTCACCATTTAATCGGCCAGTAATATTTCCTAGTAGCGCAGTACCCCCAACCCTATCATGGTAGAAGATTGAATACAGTAGATCAAGAGCGGGTCTAAAGGAAAAAGTATATGACGGTGTAAACTCGATAATTCCAGAGGTGGTGCAAAAGCCTCCCACGCGTAGGCTGCCCTCTTGGGACTCCAGCCCACACGCGGGAGCCACCCGCTCACCTGAATCGTAGTGTTCATACTGAGGTCCAGAAGTCCCAGTGAAGATCACATTTCTTTAATGACATATCATTTATAGCTAAGGACCGCTCAAATCTGTGGTTGGTTTGTATCAGTGAAATTACTTCTTGCATGGTTGGGGGGGTAGTAGTTTTCCATTTCTGCAAGATTAGAAGGCGAGTTGCAATAAGAACATGTGTAATCCAGGCATGGAAACGGTATGGGTGATTGTCAATGCCTAAGTGGAGAAGAGCCAATGCTGGGTTAGGGGGGATGAGGCAACCGGTATGGGATGCAATATACTTGAAAACGGTGTTCCATAAGCTCTTGAGAGAAGGGCAATCCCAGAGAATATGAATAAGGGTTCCCGTTTGACCGCACTCTCGCCAACACAGGGGGGAATATGCAGGCGAGAAACCAGTCAGATGATTTGGAGTGTAATACCACCTGTTGGTGATCTTCATGGCCATTTCCCAATGTGTAGCACAGTGCGTGTGTTTATGTACTATTCTCAGGGCTTGTTGCCTCTGTGTAATAGAAAAGGTCGTGTTAAGGTCTATATCCCATTTGAACATAGGGGGGGTCTTCAAAAACGAGGTGTTGTCAAGTAGGATGTCATAGTAAAAGGAGAGGCCTTTTGGGTTTTTGGAACAGATGGTGAACTGGTCCCATATTCGTTTGTCAACTAAGATTTCCTTAAGCGGGTTTTGAGAGAGAAAGTGGTGTATGCGAAGGACAGCGAAGTGAAGCGAGGCGGGAAGGTCGTGTTTCTGTATGAGGGTGTGACTGGGCATCACTTTGTCATCCTTGAAAAATTGGGAGACGTCCGTGATATGTCTGTGTCGAAGGATCCATAGGGGGAGGTTCGGAACATAGGTGTTTAACAGGGATATGGGCATAGATATGTGTGGTAATATGTTGGTGGCTAAATGGGGTAGAGTAGGTCTAAGCCAGGCTCTTAGGGAGGCTTGCATGGGGAGTGTAAGTGATTTCAAGTCCCAGTGTATCCATCTGTCACTAAGGAGGAGAAGACAGAGGTCTTTAGTAGGTGCTATTACAGTTTCCAGGTTACCCATATTGGTGGAGAGGAATGTTGTAGCCATAATCTAGTTTTAGAGAGGTTTGTCGCCCAGTAATAAGAGTGAAGGTCAGGCAGTCCCGCTACCCCTAGCTGTTTTCATTTATGCAGAATATAGGGTGCACATCTTGCCCATTTACCCTCCCAAAGAAATTTGTGAAGCGATTTAGTTAACAAGGAGAGACTGGTATACGGGAAGGGAATAGGTACGTTCCTGAAAAGATACAAGATTTGGGGTAGGACGATCGTTTTATAGGCCGCCAGGCGTCCACACCAAGCTAATTCCGTTTTACTGATATGTTTCAACGCTGCGTCAGTTTTCTTAAGGTTCTGGGTCAAGTTTGTGGAAAGTAATGCATTAGGTGTAGCAGTAACATCAATACCCAGGTAGTGTATGCTGTTTGAGGTCCATGGAATGGGAATAGATTTCTGTAAGTGAGATCTCGTGGGTTCACCCACCCCTAAGTCTAAAATGGAGGATTTCGTCGCATAAGTCTGTAATAAGAAACTTTACTAAAGGTTTGAAGAGCATGGTATGCAGCCGGTAAAGAACGGGGAGGATCCGTCAGCATAAGGATTATGTCATCTGCAAACAAATGTATTTTGTGATGGGTGCCTGAGATGGAGAAGCCAGATATAGCAGGGTCTGTAGGTATATATTCTGCTAGGGGCTCAATAATTAGATTAAACAGGGTAGGGGAGAGTGGGCAGCCCTGTCTAGTACCGTTAGTAATGAAAAACGGTTTCGAGAGGACACCAGAGTTATTAACTTGAGCTGAAGGGCCAGAGTATAGCGCAGAAATAGCTAGCAATATAGGGTCAGAAAAGCCAAATTTCTTCAGGGTGGAATACATATACCCCCAATGAACCCTGACGAAGGCTTTCTCTGCGTCTATGGTTAATAAAATGGACGGTATCTTGTTGAGGGTGGCAAAATTATAATGTCTATAACCCGTCTAGTGGCATTGGAGGTGTGGCGATCCGGCATAAACCCCATTTGGTCGCGTTGGATGAGATCGGGTAGCATGCATTGGATACGTTTAGCTATGATTTTAGCGAAAAGCTTAGCATCCAAGTTAAGGAGGGAAATTGAGTGGAAATTGGCAGGGGTCGTGGGATTCTTTCCCGGTTTGGGGAGAGTAGAAATATATGCCTTAAGCATGTCTGGGGGTAGGGAGCCACTAGAAGTCGCTTTACCAAACACTTCAACCAGGTGGGGAGCTAGGGTATGGGAGAAATGCTGATAGTACTTATTGATGAGTCCATCCGGGCCAGGGGATTTGCCTTTAGGCAAGGATTTGATGCTATCTTCAACTTCTTTCGTAGTGATGAGGAGATTCAGGGAATGAAGTTGGGAGTCCGTGAGGGTAGGTAGTTTCAAGGAGGTTAGGAAGTCATTGATGGAGTGGTCTGTGGGTTGGTGTTCGTCAGGACAGTCTTGTAGGTTGTACAGAGATGCGTAAAAGTCAGCAAAGGAGTCAGCTATGTCCTGTGGGTGAGATATTCTACGGGAAGATGATTTATCTAAGAGAAAGGGAATTCTTACTCTTGCTTGTGTGTAATGGTTTTTCCTAAGATTGTTCAGGAGCTTGTCAGATTGTTCCAAAAATAACAGGCGAAGCTTGTGTCTGAGGCGTGAAAGCGTGTGAGAGTTAGCATCTGAGGGTGACTGTTCGTTCGTGGTTTCAAGTGTGTGCAGCTTGAATAGAAGATTTTTTAATTTAGCTTGTCGTTGTTTTTTGGCCCTGGCCTGTTGCTGGATGCACACTCCCCTTATAAAAGCTTTGTGTGCACCCCACAACACCCAGGGGTCATCAACAGAGGGGGTGTAAATATCAAAGAATTCGCAAAGGTTCTTTCTAATATGGGAGTCAGATTCTTGCAAGGTCCTGCTGTCACATCTCCAGAGGAAAGTCGACCGGACGGGTGTCTCCTCTTCAATAGTCAGTTCAACTGCTGCGTGATCGGACCAAGTTATATCTCTGACTAACGAAGAGGAAGACTTCTCCAAAAGATATAGATCAGTGACAAACAAGTCTATGCGAGAATAAGAATGGTGGCGATTAGAAAATAATGTGTAGTCCCTCTCGGATGCGTGTAAACATCTCCATACATCAAACAAATAAGTTAGCCAGAGAGATTTGTCGGCCCCGAACACGAACACGAAGAGTCCAGCCATGGGTCGACAACCAAATTAAAATCCCCACACAATAATAAATGGCCATACTTCACCCGGGAAACTTGTTTAAGCAGTCTGCTTAAGAAACGAAGCTGGTGAGTGTTCGGAGCGTACAGGGCCACAACTGTCAGGGGAAGGTTATTAACATCACAGGTGAGGATGATGAATCTGCCGTCTGGATCCGTTATGGAAGTTTTCAGGTGAAAGGTCAGCGTGTCTCTCAGTGCTAGCATTATTCCTGCTTTCTTTTCCGGACCATTGGCAAAAAAACATGAGGAAAGTTCCTGTGTAAGCAGCGCGGGTGGTTGTTAGATTGGAAATTAAATTTAGATTTCCTGCACTGCAACAATATCCGCTTTGCTATTGTACACTTCCTTCCATAGGGAATGTCTTTTGGCTGGTTGATTCAGGCCATTAGCATTGATAGTCAAACATTTAATAGTCATGGTCATTATTGGCAAAGGTGGATACTCAGAGGCGTAATGGTTCTGTAGAAGAGAAATCAGGGGGTACTTCAGATCTTGTAGTAAAGATGCATTCCAAGAAAGGTAAGTTTATCCTGGGTGTCAAGGGAGGCGTAGGTAAGATCAGAGATTGACAGAGGGAAACAGGGAAAACAACACAAAGGGGTAGGTATAAGAAAAGGACCGTCACAGCAGTCCGGGAACAGTCAATGCTGTCCTTAGCGAACTTGAGGGCCATGAAAGAATGTAAACATCCTTAGGCCAGGGACACTGACAAGTTGAATGAGTACTGTAAGCAGAAAGCTCCTTATAAAATATCATAGGTGCATAGGTTGAGGTGAAGTGGTCGATCCCGCCGGAATCGGAGGAAGCATGTTCCACAAACAAAGAGCCGTTAGCCCCTCCTCCAAGGTCCGGACTGAGACCATGGAGCCTGCATGTGTGACAAGCAGGGTGGCCGGGTACCTCCACTTGTGAGGAATGTTATTGTTCCGCAAAGCTTTGGGGATCATAGCCTGGTTGCGTCTGCTTTGGAGGGTATGCCTGGACAAATCAGGTAACAGTTGAATGCCTGTGTATTCAGCTGGCGTAGAGGTAGTGGTCCGAATAGCCCTCATGATTTGGTCTTTGATATGGTAAAAGTGGATCCTCAGCAGTACATCTCTGGGGACGTCTCCTGCAATGAAGGAAGGCTTGGGGAGCCTGTGGATCCTGTCGATCAGGAGGTCAGAGGCCGAAATAGAAGGCAATAGGGCACGAAAAAGAGCTGTGACATATGGTAGCAGCTGATCAGGTGACACTGATTCTGGAATGCCTCTGATTTTTATATTGTTTCTTCTGGAACGGTCCTCCAGGTCAGCCACTTTGGTTTTTAGCCATTGTATTTCATCCCTCCGGGTTGTTAAAGGCTTCTACCATGTAAATAAAGGAGGATGTGTGAGTAGAGACTGCATGTTCCACGCAGTCCACCCTAGAGCCTAAAGAGTGCATTTCATACTTAAACTGGTGCATGCAGGACATCATGTCTGTGTGCATAGATGTTTTCAGCGTGTAAAGCATGTCTTTTAAAACTGACACAGAGACAGGATGATCCCCTGAGGGGAAGGCTGCAAAGGGATCAGATACATGCTGGGGAGCAGACATTGCAGCAGAGGGAGGCTGGACGTAGTGTTGAGGCCTGGGTGGGGAGACTGTCCTGGGCTTGTTCTTGGCCGGGCTCCTGGAGGAGGGCGACAGAGGGTGCAAAGGGGGCGAAGCAGAGCCCGAGGATGTCCCGCCGTCCGGGTTCGCCACCATCCTGGCAGGAGGTGAAGGGGATGGGGTCGGATGCTGCAGATTCAGCTAGTGGCTGTCTGTATGATGGCGCGGTCCACCGCCGCCATGTTTCTGGAGCCTGGGGCCTTGCTGTATGAAGAACCCCTCTATCTTGTTTAGCTGACCGGGGTCCTTCTTGCGGTGAGTCATCATTGCCTCGGGAGCTGGGGGGCTACTGGCAGTAGATGGAGGCTGTTGCGGACGATCAGGGAGCCGTAGAGGAGGTCAGTGTCCCAGATGGCTAGCGGAGCAGTGCTAGAAAGCCGCCATTCGCTCCGCCAGAAGCCACGCCCCTCCATACATAGGTTTTAGAGTGTGCCAGCCACCAGTCCCGAATTTTGTTGAATTTAGAGGGACTACCCCTATGTGTATTTAGCACCCTCCTAGTCAGGTGCTGGGTAAAGGCATTTGTTTGCTCTTCTGCTTATCATGGAGCAGGATTGCTAGTTTTGCCTGTTACATGTGTCCAGGTGTGATTCACTTGGTCTGAGGGAGAGTCCCCACTGTATCCAACAGGGGAGCCTGTTGGACACTGGAGGATACCCAGCCAGTGACACACTGGCTTTTATGACTATTCCAGTGGGTTGGCACAGAAGTGGTGCATCCTGGGATACGTTATAAAAGCCACGGGCACATGTGACAGGGGGTCTTTGGGCGAGAAGCCAGGTCCCAGGAGGAGGGTGACGGCTGTCTCTCCTCCTGTCAAGTGTGGAAAGTGGCCACAGACAGTCGGCCTAGTGGGCCAGTAGTGGGGTCCTGAGCCAGAAAGTCCAGGATTCTGACTGTGGAGCAAGTGGCAGAGCGATCTGAGGAAAACCAGTGTCGGTGAGTACCAGGGAGCTTGCCAGGGGTCTGCCAGGAAGGGGACCACTCCAGGGAGAGTCAGTGGACAGGGGCCAGCCCACGCAGTGTGTAAAAAAGGGTGTGCCAAGTTAGACCCTGAGGAGAAACCTAAAGTAAAGTCCATCTGTAAATCTTCACCTCAGTGGCAAAGTGAAGCAGCGGCCTTGCCGCACACACCGCAGCTAGACGTCCTCAAGTTTGTGCATAGTTACTAAGTTGGAGTATCCCACTCATCCCTTCTCCCATCCCAGTTCCAAATAAAATACAAAAAACCAACTCCCCTGGACTGTTCATTGACTGAGCCAAGAGTTAAAGTACTAAGATTTCACAGACTGTTGCTATGGGTAACCCAGGGGAATCCATTCTCAACAGCTCCCATGGGGGCAGTGCTACATGTATATGTCAACTTTTTATATGAAAAAGTGGAATTTACATCTACTAACCAGAATTGAAATGTAGGGGGAAGTGCCTGCATCCAGCTATGTGTGATCACTTTCCTTGTGTCGAAAAAAGTCTCATGCAAACATATTTTCAGAAATTTGTCAGTGTCGGGGTCAGGGAAAAGACCAAGCAGACATTGTTTAGGGTCTAGTGTTAGTGAAGAAACCATTTGATCATGTAGAAATTGAACTATCCGAACCCAAAAGATCTGGATTATTGGTCATGCCCATCATAGGTGATAGAAGGTGCCTGACGTAGTGGAACAGAGTGGGAATAGTGAGCAACAAGTGGGACGGCACCTAGATATGCAGACTGGGGTCAGCTGTGTAAAATGGTCCGAAATGTTGGGTGAAACCAACTTATAGTTAACCTCAATTTTTTTCCCCATTGGGTCTTAACTTGGTGCGCCAATTTAGTGGTTGAAGGCGTATGTATAATATTGTATAGAGCAGAGATTAGTTTTGTTTTGAGAGTCTGTACCCTGGAGGGGGATACACATCTAAAAATTGAGTTTGCAAGGCATGGCGAAGTTGAAGGTTAAAACAGCATGTGGTTGGGGAGAAAGAATTCATCTTTGAAGGCCTGGAAGGTCCTAGGTCTGTCTGTTAGCAGATAGTACTATACACTAGGACTTTTAAAACCTCACCCTCCGCACTGTCCCTGTTCAAGGAATGGGAACACTGTTGTATATTTTATAAATGTATACACTATATATACACTGCTCAAAAAAGTTAAAGGAACACTTTTTAATCAGAGTACAGCATCAAGTCAATTAAACTCCTGGGAAATTGATCTGGTCAGTTAAGTAGCGGAAGGGGTTGTTAATCAGTTTCAGCTGCTTTGGTGTTAATGAAATTAACAACAGGTGCACTAGATGGGCAACAATGAGACAACCCCCAAAACAGGAATGGTTTTACAGGTGGATGCCACTGATTTTTTTTTCCCTACTCGTGTTTTCTGACTGTCTTTCACTAGTTTTGCACTTTGCTAGGGTCAGTGTCACTACTGATAGCATGGGGCGATAACTGGACCCTATAGAGTTTACAAAGGCAGTCTAACTCCTCCTGGATGGCAAATCAATATGTGCCATTGCCAGAAGGGTTGCTATGTCTCCCAGCACAAAGAGCATGGAGGAGATTCCAGGAGACAGGCAGTTACTCCAGGAGAGCTGGAAGGGGCCATAGAAGGTCCTTAATCCATCAGCGGGACTGGTATATGTTTCTTTGTGCACAGAGGAATAGGATGAGCACTGCCAGAACCCTACAAAATGATCTCCAACAGGCCACTTTTGTAAATGTCTCTGACCAAACAATCAGAAACAGACATCATGAGAGTGGCCTGAGGGCCCACTGTCCTCTAGTGGGCCCTGTGCTCACTGCCCGACACCATGGAGCTCGATTGGCATTTGCCATTGAACATCAGAATTGGCAGGTCTGCCACTGGCACCCTGTGCTTTTCACAGATGAAAGCAGGTTCGCCCTGAGCACACGTGACAGATGCAAAAGGGTCTGGAGAATCCATGGAGAATGTTATGCTGCCTGTAAAATCTTTCAGCAAGACCAGTTTGGTGGTGGACATAGAACACTGGCTGTTCACCCGTTCAGTAAATACCCAATTGTCAGAGCACCAAATGCCCCACAATGCACTGCGTGCAGCACAGTGCATTGGAAGTTCTGATTGGCTGAAGCAACGAAGGCTTTGCCCAATCAGGGCATATAGCACTGTCAGAGCCATGACTGGAGACAGTCATGATGACTGTCTCCAATCATGGCTCATTGCTCATAGTCCCAGCCCACACTATAAAAAAAATTCCTTCCCAAAGCAGCTATTTGCAGTGTGGTATTGGAGTGGAGATAGATAGAACAGGGCTCTGTTCATTGTTACTAGTTAGTTAGTATGCTATAGTGTGCTATTGGGATTATATTGTGAGTGTAGAATATCAGTGTAGTGTCAATATAGTGATAGTGCAGCGTAAATTTAGTATGACCGTTCATTTTTACTGTAGTGTCAGTTTAGTGTGTCAGGGCAGTTTTACTGCAGTATATTATAGTGCATCAGGGAAGTTTTCCTGCAGTATTATGAAGTGCGTTAGTGCACTAATACTGCAGTATATTGAAGTACATTAGTGCATGTTTACTGCAGTATATTGAAGTGTGTCAGTGCATGTTTACTGCAGTATATTGAAGATGTGTTAACACACATTTACTGCAGTATATTGAAGTGCGTTAGTGCACGTTTATTGCGGTATATTGAAGTCCGTTAGTGTGCCTTTACTGCAGTATATTGAAGTGCGTTAGTGCACTAATACTGCAGTATATTTAAGTACATTAGTGCATGTTTACTGCAGTATATTGAAGTGCATCAGTGTATGTTTACTGCAGTATATTGAAGATGTGTTTGTGCAATTTTACTGCAGTATATTGAAGTGTGTTAGCACATGTTTACTGCAGTATATTGAAGTGCGTTAGTGCACGTTTACTGCGGTATATTGAAGTCCGTTAGTGTGCTTTTACTGCAGTATATTGAAGTGCATTAGTGCACATTTACTGCAGTATAATAAAGGAGTCAAAGAATTTTTATTATAAACATTAAAATGTAATTTTTTCCTATGAAGACATCAAGAAAATAATCATACAGTACTGCGTCAATATATTCATCTCTACGTGTTTTGCTAGACTATGGCTTGTTCAGGAGACTTTTAAGAATACTGCATAATAGTTCACTACAAAAGAGCAAAATTGTATTATATTAACATAAAACAGTCAGCGCAAACGATCAACTACTAAGGAAATGATTGCAAGCTGAACACTAAAGATATATCACTTAGCCATATCTGCAAACATAACAGAAAAACAGTGCAGCACAATCCAATAATTACAAATAAATACAGTCCAGGGTATGAATAAACAATTAGACTTTCATAATAGAGCCCAAAAGACCCTTACTGAAGACACCAAATTCCACACTAACAGGGAAGAAAAAATGGAAGCACGATACTTCAGGTGATCTATCCCTTCACCCACAGACAAACACAGAGCCAAATGACCTCTATAATACCAGCAGGTCATAAGAGCTAATCCCATAAAGGGAGTCACAGTATACTGTATCTAGCAGTGGTGGTCTCATCTCATTCCGAGCCTTTCTTAAACCAACCAGCTCCTGCCTGGTCGAAGAGGATAGCGGGAACTCCTGGACTTACACTTGTTTAAGTATATGTGTATGTAAATGTAAGATATTCTAAGTGCTCTCCGTTTGTTAAAAAGTACACATTTTATTTAGATAAAACACTCACATTTGAGTCCTCTTGATACACAGCATCAGTAAAAAACAACGCCGGCCGGAAAGGAAAGCAGCAGGTGTCATATATGTGATCTTGTGTGCTTGTAAATCATTTTATATCGGTAAAACTATAAGAACCTTACATAAACGATTCCAGGAACATCTGGGGGACATTGGTGCATACTATTTGCGGGCCCCTGTGGCTCGACACGTTTGCCTGCTCCACAATAGAGATCCGAGTTGCTTGCATCTGTGGGTCCTGGAGGCAATCAAGCAGGACCCAAGAGGGGGGAATTTTGACCAGATTGTCCTTCAACGTGAAGCCGATGGATCTGGGAGCTTCAAGCAACTAGGCCACCTGGATTGAACGACGGTCTTAGCTTTGTTCCTTTTCTTAAATAATTGGTTTGGGTTAATGACAATTCTGTCTTTGTTCCTCTCTTTGTCCTGGGGCAATATGTGGTGGCAGGCTTGCTCCCTGGTTTTTTTTTTATTTACATTTTTTAATTTTATTTTCTTTTAAATTTTTTTTATACATTTTTTTGTCCCTAATTTTCCTTAGTCCCACTTTTTTTTTCCACTGGAATAATGGTATAAGATAATATTTGGTTATTTCTGTATATTTTTGTATATATTCATTGGTTTATTTAATTGCAGGTTAAGGTATATTCTGGCATGTTGATCAAAGCAATGTATTTTAATAATTTTTCCGATATTGGACTCTCCTGGTTTGTTATTTATTAATAATAAGTGACATTAATTCATGAAAATTATATTTGTAGTTGTCATTATATTGCTGTTATGTATGTATACCTTGATTCAATTATACAATGTCTCCCATATTGATGTATTATTGATTCCAAGAAAATTTGGTTTATTTCAAGGTGGAGACGGCTATATTTACTTCCTGTTCCTATTCCCAAATGAGATTGCCTTGAGATTTAGATGCGAGGAATACATACAGGTGAGTCCAATTATCTTAAGTGGTGATATAGATATATATGTTGACTCAAGGCCCGTACACACATAGCGATTGTCGGCTGTAAATATTCGGCCAACGTCCGATCGGCCGATTGTCGGCTTGTTAGTATGATGCTTCCGACAACCGACTGCGACTTTTCGGCCGAACAGAATCTGGTGTGCAGGCTTTAAAATTTTTGTTGGCCAACACCAGAACGGCCGATTGTTCCTCAGTCAGTACAGAATTCGGCCGACAAACAGCAGATGAGCAAGACTGGGCATGCTCAGAGAAGAAAAAACACACGGAAAGTTAACCATCACATGACATCACTTCTGCAGTCGGCTGTTGTTGGCCGACAAAATTCGTGTGCAGTCTTTAGCACTTTTCAACCGACAGGACAGCACCGGACAAAAGACGGCCGATCGTTTGGCCGACAATCGCTACGTGTGTACGGGGCTTTAGCCTCAACTTTAATACAGCATTGCCTCTGAAGAAGCCGGCTTGTCCAGCGAAACCGGTCAGGCACCTGCACGTTTGCTTGCCCATATCTTCCCTCTCTTTCCTTCATGGGATTTTTGGCTGTTTGAAAGTTACTGAGTTGCTTCACTCTATTTTTCCTGTGGCTGGATGGTGGACTCTATCTGGGATCAATCAAGATTTCAAGCTTTGTTTTCTCCTGAATCTCATTGCTGGACAACTACCCGATCTCCATCAATGGATGAGCATACAATTTCAATCATTCCATGTTATTTATTTTGGATATGAGGACTACTCCTATGAAATTTGCTGCCACTTTCTTATCTGTGATGTGCGAGGGAGGTATATCTACATAGATCTAGTGACTTATATATGCTCAGTTTGTCTTCAAGTGATTTTTGAATGAGCCTCCTCTGGACCACATACACACAGCAGCCCCATTTATCTCTTTTGCATCTATGGATGATCGCCACTTGCTGTTTTGTTTGTTCCAGCGCACTTAAAGTGCTTTATCCCAATGATGTGGATTGAATCCTTGTTTGAGTATCCATCAGGAGATTAAATGCATGTTTGAGATGTCCAGTGCACCTAAAGTGCTTTATCCCAATGATGTAGATTGAATCCTTGTTTGAGTATCCATCAGGAGATTAAATGCAGTTTTGAGATTTCAAATCTTTCACCTGTCACCAGCCTATATGCTTTATTTATCAAGAGTTAAACTGCACACTCCAAACCAGCCTCTCATCCCTTTGTTACTTCATGGTCTTCCATATATATATATATATTTTTATATATATATATATATATATATATATATATATATACATTATTTTGATATTTCCTTGACCTTTTGACAAATGATTTATATGATATAGGAATAGAGGGGGAATGATGATGTTTGATTGATGTTATCCATGTGTGTCCTGTATGTGCTGGTTTGTCTTGTAGTTGGGTGTGGTTTTTTCATCATGCCAGAATTTTTTGATATGTGTTTTGTGATTTTTACATAGTAGGTGAGGTTGAATAAAGACAATAGTCCATCCAGTTCAACCTGTGTAGGTGTGTGTGACTGTAATCATCTAACATAGCCCTCAATCTCCTGATCCTTGAGATGTAAGTCTAAGAGTCTTTTGAAAGTCACCATACTACCCGCAGAAACCACCTCTTGTGGTAGACAATTCCACAATCTTGTAGCCCTAACAGTAAAGAACCCCCCACGTTGCCTGAGGTTAAAACGCTTCTCCTCTAATCGCATTGTATGTCCTCGAGTCCTCATGCAATTCCTTTGAATGAACAGCTTTTCTTCTAAGCTGAGATCCCCATTAAGATATTTATAAATTGCTATCATGTCCCCTCTCAGACGTCTCTTCTCCAGGGAAAATAAATCGAGCGATTGCAGCCGCTCTTCATAGGTAAGGTCCTCCAACCCCCTAATCAGTTTAGTTGCCCTTCTCTGGACTTTCTCCAGCTCCAACACATCCCTCCTGAGGACTGGCGACCAGAACTGGACAGAATACTCCAGATGCGGTCGGACCAGAGTTTTATAAAGTGGAAGGATTATAGTCTTATCTCTGGAATACATCCCTTTCTTTATGCATGCTAATATTCTGTTGGCTTTGGAAGCTGCCGCTTGGCATTGCATACTGTTGCCTAATCTATCATCAACCAAGACTCCCAGATCTTTCTCCATTTTTGATTCCCCCAAGGGTTCCCCTCCTAACGTGTATTGTGTTTTTATGTTTTTGGTCCCCAAGTGCAAAACCTTACACTTCTCCACATTAAACCTCATTTGCCATGTCGTTGCCCACTCCGTAATTTTGTCCAGGTCATTCTGTAGGATATCTGCTTCATGCTGTGCAGTTATTGCCCTGGCCAATTTTGTGTCATCTGCAAAAACTGATAACGAACTACTGATCCCTTCCTCAATGCTGTTTATGAATAAATTGAACAAGGTTGGTCCCAGGACTGAGCCCTGGGGCACCCCGCTTACTACCTCAGACCAGTTTGAGTATGCGCTGTTTATTACCACCCTTTGGACACGGCCTTTTAGCCAATTCCGTATCCAAGAGCAAACCCTGCTGTCAATACCTGCAGACCTTATTTTATAGTCTGCAAAAGACCTGAGACTGGGACGGAGTTTTTATGAGTTTTTCTTTTTTCATTTAATGAATTATTTCTATTCCAGTGAATTTTTTATTTGGATTGGGTGGTTGTAGTATACAAATCCAGTTTTCTTTTACTAAGTTTTCCTCATTACTATGTACTGGTTTACTCCCCCCCCTTTCCTCTTTTGTCTTACTTTAGACACTTGATATACCTAACTCTTAATTATGATATAAGAACATTCTTGAGTGCCCATCATTTTGACGTAATATGCCGTGGCACCCCCTCCCGTACGCATTACATCCTACGGGACTTCGTTAGCGGGGTATATATATATACAGTGCCTTGCGAAAGTATTCGGCCCCCTTGAACTTTCGACCTTTTGCCACATTTCAGGCTTCAAACATATAGATATAAAACTGTAATTTTTTGTGAAGAATCAACAACAAGTGGGACACAATCATGAAGTGGAACAAAATTTATTGGATATTTCAAACTTTTTTAACAAATAAAAAACTGAAAAATTGGGCGTGCAAAATTATTCAGACCCCTTAAGTTAATACTTTATAGCGCCACCTTTTGCTGCGATTACGGCTGTAAGTTGCTTGGGGTATGTCTATATCAGTTTTTCACATCGAGAGCCTGAATTTTTTGCCCATTCCTCCTTGCAAAACAGCTCGAGCTCAGTGAGGTTGGATAGAGAGCGTTTGTGAACAGCAGTTTTCAGTTCTTTCCACAGATTCTCGATTGGATTCAGGTCTGGACTTTGACTTGGCCATTCTAACACCTGGATATGTTTATTTGTGAACCATTCTATTGTGGACTTTGCTTTATGTTTTGGATCATTGTCTTGTTGGAAGACAAATCTCCGTCCCAGTCTCAGGTCTTTTGCAGACTCCATCAGGTTTTCTTCCAGAATGGTCCTGTATTTGGCTCCATCCATCTTCCCATAAATTTGAACCATCTTCCCTGTCCCTGCTGAAGAAAAGCAGGCCCAAACCATGATGCTGCCACCACCATGTTTGACAGTGGGGATGGTGTGTTCAGGGTGATGAGCTGTGTTGCTTTTACGCCAAACATAACGTTTTGCATTGTTGCCAAAAAGTTCGATTTTGGTTTCATCTGACCAGAGCACCTTCTTCCACATGTTTGGTGTGTCTCCCAGGTGGCTTGTGGCAAACTTTAAACGACACTTTTTATGGATATCTTTAAGAAATGGCTTTCTTCTTGCCACTCTTCCATAAAGGCCAGATTTGTGCAGTATACGACTGACTGTTGTCCTATAGACAGAGTCTCCCACCTCAGCTGTAGATCTCTGCAGTTCATCCAGAGTGATCATGGGTCTCTTGGCTGCATAACTGATCAGTCTTCTCCTTGTATGAGCTTAAAGTTTAGAGGGATGGCCAGGTCTTCGTAGATTTGCAGTGGTCTGATACTCCTTCCATTTCAATATTATCACTTGCACAGTGCTCCTTGAGATGTTTACAGCTTGGGAAATCTTTTTGTATCCAAATCCGGCTTTAAACTTCTCCACAACAGTATCTCGGACCTGCCTGGTGTGTTCCTTGTTCTTCATGATGCTCTTTGTGCTTTAAACGGACCTCTGAGACTATCACAGTGCAGGTGCATTTATACGGAGACTTGATTACACACAGGTGGATTCTATTTATCATCATTAGTCATTTAGGTCAACATTGGATCATTCAGAGATCCTCACTGAACTTCTGGAGAGAGTTTGCTGCACTGAAAGTAAAGGGGCTGAATAATTTTTCACACCCAATTTTTCAGTTTTTTATTTGTTAACAAAGTTTGAAATATCCAATAAATTTCGTTCCACTTCATGATTGTGTCCCACTTGTTGTTGATTCTTCACAAAAAATACAGTTTTATATCTTTATGTTTGAAGCCTGAAATGTGGCAAAAGGTCGCAAAGTTCAAGGGGGCCGAATACTTTCGCAAGGCACTGTGTGTATATATATATATATATATATATATGTATATATATATTTCAGTATAAACATAAATCATTTAAACAACACATGGTTTTACATTAGCATATACGTGTACTAAATACTATATATACATACTAGACACATACAGTATCTCACAAAAGTGAATACACCCCTATAACAGTGTAAATTTGTAACACGATAGTGCTACAGTGACCTTGTAACACTAAAAAGTCACATGACACAGGGGAGGGAAAATGGCTAATTGGGCCCAATTTGGACATTTTAACTTAGGGGTGTACTCATTTTTGTTGCCTGCGGTTTAGACATCAATGGCTGTGTGTTGAGTTATTTTGAGAGGACAGCAAATTTACACTGTTATACAAGCTGTACACTCACTACTTTACATTGTAGCAAAGTGTCATTTCTTCAGTGTTTTCACATGAAAAGATTTAATAAAATATTTACAAAAATGTGAGGGGTGTACTCACTTTTGTGAGACACTGTATGGGTTGGTTAGGCAAATATTTTTAGGCAAACTGGGGGAACCCCCTCATCTTATTCTTGCCACAGGCAATGTCTGCTACAAATCCAGCAGCAGCTATCAAGCTCCTGATGCCGATGTCTTTGATTAAGTGTTTTCTGGATATGGAATTTCTGCAAGACTATCTACGCTTTTTGGGTGTTGATTTCGTGGGCACAATTAACACCCAATGACCAATTTTTCTGCACATGTTTGACAGGTGCAGCAAATTATTATTTTTTTTTTTACAGCAAGGCCAATTCTTGCTTTTATCAAGAGTACCTCTATAGGGTTACGGTGTGAGGGCACCACCAACACCCAAAGATCAATTTTTCCACCACTGTTTGGCCGGGGCATATCATTTAAATTTTTGACAGCAAGGTCAATTCTTGCTTTCATCAAGAGTACCTCTATAGGGTTTACGGTGTGAAGGCACCACCAACACCCAAAGACCAATTCTTCCCCAACTGTTTGGCCGGGGCATATCATTTCAATTTTTGACAGCAAGGCCAATTCTTGCTTTCATCAAGAGTACCTCTATAGGGTTACAATATGAAGGCAACACCAACATCCACAGCAAAATTTTTCAGCACCTGTTACTTCTATGCAAAGTCTGCAAAACAGACACCAGAATTTATCCCAAAAAATCTTCAATCTTGTTCCAAGTGCACTAAATTGTGGCCTCATTATATAGACCGGCTCCTCAAACCATTGTTTATAAAATAAAGAACGTTTGCAGGGAAAATGTAATTGTTATACCTTTATAAATGGCATTTTTGCTGCAGCAGGTTCTATACACGGTACAGATGCACCACTTTACAGCCAGGCCAAGGGCACCCCCCAGGCACTACATTTAAAGTAATTTTTTTTATTTTTATTGTTTCACTTTAAGCATCAGTGAATCACTGCTCGTTTATGTTTTTTTTACAAATTTTTCTTTACGATACATGTCCCCCAGGGCAATTCCTGGACCCCCATACCCTTTGTATACCCAATAACATGCATCTCAGCCCTCAATATGGGCTTGGATTTTTGGGAGGGATGGGAGGGATTTTTCCAATTACGGTCCCATAGACTTCAATAGAGTTCATTATTCAGCTCCGAACTTTTGCGATGTTTGAGAGTTCTGGCGCAAACTGAAACGGGGATGTTCGGCCCATCTCTATTCTCTACCCCATACAAGTTATCATCCACTAATTAAATAACAAAAACAAGCCAAGGACTGTTTACTGAATTTGAATGAAGGAAATGTTGTGTGACTGGCTGTTCACCAGTGAGAACCCAGACATCAGCGACCCCTACGGGGGTAGTGCTAAAATTTCAGGCTCGCCTGGGATGTTACCCATAGTACCCTGCATGGCTGTTTCCTCTAGCTACCAGAAACCTTGGAGCCAGAGACTTTTCTTTGCTGTCCAAGTTCGTAGGGGGATGATGACGAGAAGCCGAGATTATACACTGCTGAACTGAAAAGTCAAGTTGGCCATTGTCCATAGCAACCACAGGGAGCTTGTGGCCAACCATCTATACTGCATACCCAGTTGCCCTAACCGTGGCCTAGAAGGCTACTTGTGATGCACCAGGGTCTGCTTTAATCAATGAGGAATGTATAGTGTGCTTTAGTCCATAGCAACCACAGCGGACGATTGCGCCCAAGGATTAGAAAATATCCAGCTGTCTGATCATGGCTGGGGAAAGGGACTGTGTGCCAGAACATCCTGCTGAAATCAGTGTGGAAAGTTGAAAGTGCACGGATATGTCTGCTGTTACTCATGGCAACTGGGGTGAAATGGTGGGAACCGGCAGGGTTGTGTCTATTAGCTATGCAACTACAGCTGAAATAAGAAACTGTACAGATACTGCTAAAATCAGTATGGTATGCACTATTGCCCTTAGCAACCACTATGGACTGTCATTGATGCTTGCTCTCAGCTATCCAGCCCTGGCTGACATCAAGGGGCATGTTGTAACATGTCCTGCAAATAACAGTGAAGTGATTGTATGGACAATGTCTGTGCCTGCAAAATTCAGTGCAGAAAGGAAGAGGTTATGGTGCGTGCAAGAGTTGGTCTGCTTATCAGACCTGCTGGCGCCAACTAGACTGGAAGCTTGGTGTTGAGCCACCCTGCAGAGAGAGCCCAGCATGTTCAGCATGGGAGAGCAGAGGAGTGCATCCTAGCGGGTTACCTACAGCCCTGCTGTTCATAAGCCTTGCTGATATGCTGGGATCGGATAGCCGATACTGGATGGTGGATGCTGGGGTATGGCTAGAGCACTGAGGGGGATTCACTCTCGGAATGATCAACGACATTGAGAAATTATGCCTGTTGTGGCCTGGGTGCAGGAGACCTACAGCAGCACTGTGAAGAACCTTTAACTATGCTTATGCCCAGCAACCTGCCACCAGTGACCAATGCTGTGAACCTGTCATCAGACCTGTGTGAGTAGTGGAGAGAGGAATCCCAGCCCAGCTGGAGGAAGTCTAGGCGTGAGTGGTGTGGAGGCCTGCAGTCGGTTAGGCGCCTGCCACTACTCCTGTGGGAGAGGCGGGAGAATGGCAGTGGTTCAGAGTGCAAGGAAGAAAGAACTACGGCAGGAGGTGAGAGATCCAAGCCCAGCTCAGAAAGTCCCAGTGGAGAAGCCAGCTGCTGAAGTCCACCCTGTCAGCCACACCTAGAAGGAGCCAGCTGTTGAGCACAATGCATCTTCAGGTGAGCCTAAGGAGAGCTATCTACAGGGACCGAGTAGTTGTTGTGAAAGCCAGGTGGCCCAGCAGAAGCTACAGCATCACCAATCGGGGTCCCAATGGAGATATGTACTGGTGAGCAAAGGGGTTGATGCAAGATTCCAGCCTGACGCAGCCTATGTGTTTTCCCTTGTTGAATGGACTCTGCCAGACCCTACCACCTACCCTTTCCAGATGTGGGACTGTTGTAAAAAATGCAGTGGTAAGGCCTAGTGTGTTGCTTTAGGAGACTGATGGTGGGGAGGGGATTCTCTGTTCAGAGACTTTGAAAAAGTTTTTTTGTTTCTGCCAGCATGCTTATAATCTCCTGCTGACAGAATGTACAGTTAGTTAGATTGTTAGTGTGATGATTATGTTTTTCCTCTGTTCTCCTATGCTTGCAGGTATCTTCATGGACTGCTGTCCTCTTGATCAAGTAAATGGACTTCATGAACATTTCTGTTTTCTACAGTTGTTTGGGAGGGCTTCCCTTTAGGAGAAGGAGCTCTGGTAAACATATGCCTTTGGAAAATGAAAGGTGTAGATATGTTTATGTTGCTAGCTGCAGGGACCTGTAGTTAGGCTGTACATTTTGCTGTGTATATATTTTGAAAATAATCTGTATATTTTTATTTTTTATACATCTTAATGTATTTGTACTATAGCCCTGTCCAAGTTTGTTCCCTTTTACCCCTTCGCTTTTTTCTTATGAGATGGCATTTTTTTGCAATTTTTGGTAATTTTTTAGAGGGAGGTGGGTGTATCACCCTCTGCTGTGTGCTACTAGCATTGAGAGTAGGTAAACCCATATCTGGCCAAGGGATAAACCTGAATCATGTCACTGAATCATGTCAGGGTTATTAGAGGCCAGGGCTGGATGACTCATCCTGGCAGCTCTCTGTTGCCTCCCCCTGTTTCTAGAATGTTGGAGAATGTTCTGGTACTAGTGGGTGGAGGTGAGGAGGAGCTGCCTTGAATATTTAGGGACCTTTAGCCTATCCCTAGGTTGGGGGCCTGGCAGGAGGCTAAAGAAGCCCTTAAATAGACATGGGTCATGCCAGCAGAGGAGTCAGGTGGAAGATGGAGAAGCAGTGCTGAAGAGAGGCTGTCATGGCCCTTGAAGGACTCCTGCCGGGGAGGGGATTTATCTCGAGCTGAAGCTAGGGAGCTAGGGAGGCTGGCCTGGAAGGATGCCACCACAGGAGGCAGTTGGAGGCATTCATGCCAGAGAGGCAGCAGGAGAGAGAAAGGAGAGGCAATGAGTAGATCAGCACGATGCAGGGACAAGAAAAGGGGAGAGACTCTCATCTGTAACAGTGCTCTCTTGAAGACCGCAGTGTGCCAAGTCTTCATCTAACCTTGCCCTGGGGAATCTCCATGTGTTTGTGTGCCAGTTGGGAGCACTGGGGGAAGCAAGCAGCCAGGTATGCTGGTGGCAGCCAGGTGGGCTGAAATTTCATGCAGTGGTAGAACTGGGCTCAGTATCTACAGGGAACCAGAAGGACATGCTGTTCACTCCACAAAGGGACGGAAAGTTCCTAGCTTGTAATAGGCTATTGCTGACTGTTAATTCCATCTGGAGTGAACAGCAGATGCTGTACATAGTGAACCAAGTTTGTGCAGAAGAACAAAGAAGAGGATTTCTTTGTAAATAGGGAGGAAGCTGTCCCCTTTTTGTTCTATGTTCTGGACATTTTCTAGTTTGGCATCCCATAATTCCCTACCAAATCCAAGTTATCACCCCCTAATAAAATAACAAAAACAACAAGGACGGTTTATTGAGTTTGAATGAATGAAGAAAATGATGTGTCACTGGCTGTGCAGCATTGGGGACCTGGACATCAGCAAGCCCTATGGAGGTAGTGCTACACAGTCATAAGGAGTTAAACATATTTTATTCAACCCTTATTTTGAGTTCAAGGTTTGCTGAATCTAACATCGTGGGCAGATGAAAGAACAAACCTTGATCTGCACATTTTAGCTACAACAAATTACAAGGTAAAAATATTGTTAACTTGCATTTACCTTGCATTTATGAATGCCTAGTATAATAATGGTTATACTGTTCATTCACTGCTGTGAACTTGTGTTAACAAACTTACTGATTTCACAAAAGCGGGAAGTATTCTTTATTGCTCATTGAGCTTTTAGAGAAGCTAGATTTAATATTTTTTATTTAGAGGTTGTAGGGTTTTATTAGTGTATTTAGTTTTTTTCACTTAATGTCTTTTTTGTTTGTGTGTATGATTGTTTTGTACTGTGGTATCAATGTTTTTTACTTTTCCTTTTTTTTTTTCTATCTATAAAAAAAATAAAATAAAACAATGAGGCTATTTACATTACATTTGGCCTTGAAACCATCTTACTCTTTTCTGTATCCATTGCCAAAACAGTAAATTTTCTATTTAAATCAGATTCTCTAACAATTAGTCATAAAAGACAAAATAAAGTCTGTTTAGTGAGGACTAGTGGTGAGTGAATTGAGCACAGTTCAGTTCACTGGAGTTTTACCAAACAAATGTAAAAATCTGTTAACCCCCACTGTCATTCCCAAAAAACATTGAAGTCTGAAGCATTACATACGTCCAAAGAGTGAACTGTTATGGGCCATACACACTATAAGATTTTCTGAAGACCTTTTCCTTTAGACTTACCAAAACCATATAATATGAGGTCAAACCTAATAACTTTCAATTTGTATGCAATCTGGCAGGCCCTTGCACTATATAGAAAAGGTAAATCTGAAGGAAATCTAACCACAAACGTTCGATAGTGTGTATCCAGCTTTAGTCACAAGCATCAGTTTGTGGTCTGCTTCTTCAGGTGGCTCCTGCCTTTCAAATGAAAGTTATGTGACGGCTGTATAGCTGCCAATCACTTTCGCAGAGCCTGTGGTGTGGTGCAGCCCCTGTAGTTCCCGGCTCTCTCGTTCTTACCGGGAGCCAGGACCACACTTACCAGATTCAGGATGGAGAAAAGTGTAAGATTGAGGCATATCCATGCCCTAATCTCACATGTAAACAAAGAAACCTGGAAGCAACAACGATTTTGTCACTTCTGGTTTCAGATCCACCAGTTCCTGGCTGGTACAGCCAGGGGACACATCTAACCAAGCAGATCTGTGCAAAAAAAAAAGTACCTTTCCCCTTCCCAATGCTATCACATAGTGGTTTATTAAACCCTTGTGATAGCAATCAGGAAAAAATAAATAAATAAACAAAAAACATTTTAAAATGTAAAATTATAAACAAATATATTTAAAAAAAAAGTTTAAAAAATTGTCATAACCCCCGTTGCTCCACACATGTGCAAAACACAAACTAAGGCCCAGGGTGTGCATGCACATGTGTGTGGGGCAACAGGGATTATGACAATTTTTTAAATTTACAACAAACGTGACGAATTACCACGAACATCAGAGTGAGAGCAATAATTCTAACACAAGAGCTCCTGGTTAAGGAGCAACTATCATGTGACATACAAATTTCTAACTATCATCTTTTTATTTTACAGGGCTTCTGCTTTCAGAAAATATATTATTTTCTAGGGGCTTAGAAATTTTATTGCTAAAAATGAAGATTTTAACATGCGTGCAAAAATGAAAAAAAAATTGTTCAAGAGCCAAACTGGGGAAACATTGAAATGAACAATTCCTATAAATAACATGCATGTGCCTTTATCCCTTATCGGGAGAATTAATTTAACCACTTCATCTCCGGAAGGTTTTACCCCCCTTAATGACCAGGCCATTTTTTGTAATTCGGGGCTGTGTTAATTTAACTAACAACTGCGCAGTTGTACAACACTGTACCCACATACAATTGATGTCCTTTTATTCCCCACAAATAGAGCTTTCTTTTGGTGGTATTTGATCACCTCTGCTGTTTTTAGATTTTGCACTATAAACAAAAAAGAGGTACAACATTCCCAATAAAAAAAATTTAAAAAATCAAAATTTTTTATCAGTTTAGGCCAATTTGTATTCTGCTACATATTTTTGGTAAAAAAAATCCCAAAAAGCGTATTTTAATTGGTTTGCGCAAAAGTTATAGCGTTTACAAACTACGGGATCGATTTATGGACTTTTTATGAATTTTTTTGTTTTATTAGTAATGGCAATGATCAGCATTTTTTAGCAGGACAGCAACATTGCGGCGGACAGATTGGACCCCTAACTGACATTTTTGACACTTTTTGGGGACCAGTGACATTAATACAGTAATCAGGGCTAAATAATATGCAATGTTACTGTATAAATGACACTGGCAGGGAAGGGGTTAATACTGGGGGTGATCAAAGGGTTAAATGTATGCCTATTTGTGCTTACTTACTGTGGGGAGGCTCTGTGTCAGGCACAGAGATATTGGTGTTTCAGCTTAGCTGAAACACATGATCTCTCTGTGCCTGTGCGACAGAAGAGCCGCCTGTCTTGTTTACATAGGAAGGCAGCGCTTCAGTCAGTTTCTGTGAAGATTGCGGGAGGCCAGCGGCGATCGTGCCCGCTCCTCCAGCAGTCTGGCTCCCGCTGTGTCTATTCACAGCAAGAGTGAGGCTCCGGCAGCCTTCGCGCGTCACTGAGACTGCCTGCACATAATCACGTAGATCTAGTGGTTAATTAAAATGAAAATCCTTCCAGTTCTTTTATACAGCCTTAGGCACGCCCCAGAGTGGCTACCTAAATCCTTTTTTAAACAATTAGATTCACTTATAGGCTCCTTCTTATAGCAATCTCAACCAGCTAGATTTAGCAAGAAAGTTTTATGCAGACCTTGGACGCAAGGGGGCTTGCCTTGTCCAGACTTTCATACCTACTATTTGGCGGCCATGCTTACCCACGATCATAACTGACTTATCACTGATGACACTAATGCCTCAGTAGTATTAGAAGTAGAAGCTGTGCATTCAGGATCCTGTGAGACCCTCTGTAATCTCTTCTAAAGGGGTCTGAAAGTCTCTAACCCGCCCCTTACAGCCACTATGAGGCCTGACATTCTGTCATTATTAAACCCAATATAGTAAGGGGTAAAAGGTCCCCATAAACTCTGCTTTGGTTCAATCCCATGCTACCAGAATACCCCAGTCTTTGGGCTGCTAAAGGAATCAGATACCTTTCAGATATTTGTGATGGGAGTGCACTTTTTCTGCAACAATCGTGGGAAAATTGCGCCGTGTTTGGGGTGCCATTGCAAGTCACGGGAATCACACGGGCGTCCCGCGACTTGCAATTGTTCAGGATCGCAGGCAGAATGGTGGCAATTCTGCCTGCGATCCAAAATGCCTATATGTGAAGGGAGCCTAAAGAACATTTCCAAGCTGAACAGTGTTGTGTTTTTAAACAAAGAGTTCAGGGGATCCAGGATAGGAGTCTGGTATGAATTTTAAAGGAGACTAAATGGAAAAAAAAAAGAAAGGAAATTGTGTGGGTTCTCCAAAATCCATACAAGACACTCATCCTTGATGATGGCCTGAGGTGAACTTTGAGTAGAAAACTCATACAAAAAAATAATAATGGGGTCCCCCTACACAAGCCCCTTATTGGAACATACCAACTGACTAGTCAGGAAAAGGAGGGGCAGTGAACAAATTCCCCCCAAACCATACCCGGCCACAAGTTCTCAATATGGGAAGGGACCTTTGCTAGGAGGGTCCCCTGGCAATGTACAATGCCCCCATGTTCAAGATGACAAGAGCCCCTTCCTCGCATCCCAGGCCCATAGGATGTAGGGGACCCCCACATATTTCAACCCTACTTGAATGAAAAAGGGGTACATAATAACCCTAGCTACTCATTCAGCAAGTAAATGTACAATGCAAATAAACATATGGACACTATCGACAAAGTATTTAAAAAAAGTAAATCCATGGTCAATCATGCAGTCCAATATTGTAGATCCACTGTCACTCACAATGAATGATAACTTCACTGAAAGGGGAAATTTCGCTATATGTCCCTCTCCCCCCTCCTCTATCACATTTGGTACATTACTTTTTTTGGTTGGTGGTTTATTAGGCTCCCATTTCCACTCGTATTGCTTAAGTCAGGTGTCTCCAAACTTCTCAAACAAAGGGCCAGTTTACTGTCCTTCAGACTTCAAGGGGGCCGGATTGTGGCCAGTGGAGGTAGAAAATGTCCCAGGCCCTGCATCAATGAGAATAAACATGGCCTCAGGGTTGACAAGCAGTAGGAGGAGTAGTGCCCCATTTTTATTAGTGGGAGGAATAGTACCCCATAATTTTATGAGTGGAAGAAATAGTGCCTCGTTGATGGTATCAGTGCCAGAATAGTACACTGTCATTGATTCTAGTGGGAGTAATAGTGCCCCACCATTGATATTAGTTGGAGGAATAATGCACCATCATTAGTGTGAGTGGAAGTAACTATTCCCCACTATTTGTGTAAGTGGGAGGAATAGGGCCTGGGAGGCCGGATAAAGGATAGCAAAGGGCTACATCTGGCCCTCAGGCAACAGTTTGGAGACCACTGGCCCAAGTGATCTGAATGGAAGTTATCCCCCCCCTCCTTTGCAAAGTCTCACCCATAGGCCGGTGAAGAACCTGCCCAGGTGAGTACAGCGCCGGATCCCTGGAAAGGTAAGTGTCCCTTTATTAAAAGTCAGCAGCTACAGTATTTGTATACTACTTTTCTTTCTAGGGTGAAGATTCTCTTTAATGTTTTTATCCTAGGAAGCAAACTTGGGTGAAAAAAAATCATTGGAGATAAAATACTGGACAGACTGATCTCCCAAGAGAAGACAGAGCTGCCAAAATAAGATTCAAAGAAAAGGCAGCCAGCAGACATTTTGCTGGATGTGTTGCTGAGCAGAGCTGTTGCAATAATGTACAAATAGAATGAATTTGATGTCTTTGCTTTTACTCCAGCCAGAAAAAATTAGACATATGGATAAAGGTCAGAGCATGATTTGTGAACAGTTAATAGATAACTAGCATACAAAGGCCCACACAATAAAAGTGCAGATAATATACGGATCATGGATTCTACTCCACACCCCCAACACCACATCAACTACAACTACATGAATTCCAGTATGTATAACCTTTCCCTGGCTAGAACCCCATACTTCCTTCCACACAGATTCTTTCCTAAAGGTGCCATGTATGGCCATGCACAACTCTTTTCACAAAATAAACATTTATAAGGATAATGCTTACTGTATACACTTCATTGGCTGCAAGAATTGTTAATGTTATGCTTTATTTTAGCTAATTTTATACTGGATTTGTTTATTGGTTGAGTACGAATAGCTCTGCAGAAATGTTAAATGATGCAGGCAAGGGATTGGCTGGTATCCCAGTAGAAAATGTTATAACCTGCAGCAACCTGTGTTCAGGTAATACTTGGTAGCTTTTGGCTTTTGTGCTGCATGTATAGCCTTTACCATACCACCAATCAGCCATAACTTTATGACCACTGATAGGTTAGGTGAAAAACATTGATTATTTTGTTTTGTCACAGAAGCGGATATAATAAAAGCAGGAAAAAGGGCATTGCAGTTTGTTGTGTATAGAGATGTGGAGCCACAGCAGAACAATCAGGGTGCCCATGCTGACCCTTGTCCACAGTCAACAGGGCCTACAATGGGCACATGAGCATCAGAACTGGACCAGGAAGCAATGGAAGAAGGTAGTCTGTTCTGATGAATCACTTTTTATTGACATTCTGTTGATGGTCAGGCATGTGCGTCACTTACCTTGGGAAGAGATGGCACCAGGATGCAGTTTGGGAAGAAGGCAAGCCGGCAGAGGCAGTGTGATGCTTTTTGCAATGTTCTGCTGGGAATCCCTGTGTCCTGCCATTCATGTGGCTGTTACTTGACACGTACCACCTACCTAAACATTATTGTTGACTAAGTACATACTGTATATACCCATTTATTAGTAAAAATAAGGGGGTTGCACTTACAAGACATCCAGATAAAACAGTGTATAAAAATCCAAGTAAAAAGTGCGGCATCCCTCCGGGCTCTTTCGTGAACTGACCAATCAGAGATGTCATCACGTGATGACACCACACCTAAGTATACCCCTTCATGGAAATGGTATTCCCTGATGTCAGTGGCCTCTTTCAGCAGAATATTGCGCCCTACCAAACTGCAAAAAAGGTTCAAGAATGGTTTGAGGAACACAACGAGTTATTGACTTGTCCTCTAAATACTCCAGATCTCAATCCTATTAGGCATCTGTGGGATATGTTGGAAAAACAAGTCCGATCCATGGTGGCCCCACCTCGCAACTTACAGGACCTAAAGAGTCTGCTACTGATGGCTTGGTGCCATATATCACAGCATACTGAACATTCAGAGGTCTAGTGGCGCCATGCTTCGACTGCTCAGGGTTGTTTTGGTGGCAAAAGGGGGATCTACTCAGTATCAGGTGGGAGGACATAAAGTTATGGATGATTGGTGTAAACACCCTGTTCTTCTATGAGTTTTGCAGACTTAACTAGGCCTAAAGGCATAGTACACCTTTTGCAGGTAAGGGGTGTTTGTAGTTAAAAATAAACTTTGCAGATTTGACCAAAGTTGAAAATTGCATTAGCTGTAGGTGTGGGCCATACATCCCGAAGCCTGACTGAAAAACTCCCAGAGAGGACATTCCTCCTATCCTACCTTGTTGCTAAGACACTCCCAGCTGTTACTGTTCACCTCCACCATAACAAGAGTAAGCTTTTTCTCTGATTCAATCCCCCTCACATTTGCTTTTTCTTCCCTACGCAGTAGCTCTGAGGTCAGCATTAAAGAGCTTGCTTCTGTGATGGTGAGGATGAAAAGTAGCAGCTTGGATTGTCTTAGCAATGTCCTAGCAACAAGGCAGGAATAAATGATGCCATCTCTGAGAGTTTTTCAGTCAGGCTTCAAGAAGCATATCAATGGCCTGCACCTATAGAAGGGCAATATTCAACTTTGGTCAAAGCTGCACTGTTTATCTTTATTTACAGACACCCCTTACTTGCATAGGCAGTTTTCTGGTAAAGGTGAACTATGTCTTTAACTACCTCCCATCCGAGCTGTAGCCGAAGTACGGCTGCAGCGCAGACTCACATTTTCGGGAGGCCGTCTTTAAACGGCTTCCCAGACACAGGCTCCCCGCGCGCTCCCGCGAGCGCGCATCGGGGAAAATCTGTGTCGGCCGTGTCCCTTGGACACAGCCGATCACAGATCGTGGTGAATGGCCAATCACAGCGGCCATTCACCACGTGATCGGACCGTCCAATGAGAGATGATCTCATATGTAAACATATGAGATCATCTCTCATCGCCAGCGCTCCTTCCTCACACAGAGACTGCAGTGTGAGGAAGGAGAGAGCCGATCAGCCGTCAGGGACAAAGAAAAATGTAATCAGGGCACTGATCACCAGTGCCCTGATTACAACAAAGGTACACTAAACACACTAACTGCCCACCATCAATGCCCACAGTGTCTGCCATCAGTGCCCCCATCAGTGCCCACAATCAGTGCCCATAGTGCTGCCAGTCAGTGCCCATCAGTGCCTGCTCATCTAGGCACTGATGAGCACTGACTGGCAGCACTATGGGCACTAAGTGTGGGCACTGATGGTGCTGCCCATCAGTGCTCATCAGTGCCGCCCATCAGTGCTCATCAGTGCCACCCGTCAGTGTCAATCAGTGCCACCCGCCAGTGCCCATCATTGCCGCCTGTCAGTGCCCATCAGTGCCGCCCATCAGTTCCGCCTCTCAGTGCCCAGCAGTGCCACCTCTCAGTGCCCAGCAGTGCCGCCTATCAGTGCTCATCAGTGCGGCATATTAGTACCTCCTCATCAGTGCCACCTCATCAGTGCCCATAAGTGCCACCTCATCAGTGCCCATCAGTGCAGCCTATCAGTGCCCATCAGTGCCGCCTCATCAGCGCACATCAGTGAAGGAGAACAATTTATTTATTTTCAAAATTTATTCGCAGAAAATAAGAAAAACTTTTTTTTTTTCAAAATTTTCTGTCTTTTTTCTTTTTTTTTGTAAAAAATAAAAAACCCAGAGATGATTAAATACCACCAAAAGAAAGCTCTATTTGTGTGAAAAAAATTATAAAAATTTCATATGGGTACAGTATAGCATGACCGCGCCATTGTCATTCAAAGTGTGAGAGCACTGAAAGCTAAAAATTGGTCTGGATGGGAAGGGGGTTTAAGTGCACAGAAGGCAAGTGGTTAAGTCTAGGGCTTAAAGACATAGCGTATTGTTGCCTGAGAAAGAACACGTTTACCGCTTCAAGATGTTGCATATTGTCCTTTAACTACTAAAAGGTTTAGCACGAACATATGAGGTGCTGGTGATTTTCACGATTCTTGGACTTATAGAAAACAGCACCATCCATTGTATTTCACATTGGCAATTCAATCTCTTTTTAATGGTGCTGTAGGCTTGAACATTAATTCAATAACTATATATGTATTTTTTTTTTTTTTTTTAATTAAAAGACCTGACTACAGACTTGCTGGTTGATTGGCCGTGGCCATTTATTTAAAATTTCAAACACAACATGTTTAATGTGGTTCAGCCAAGGAGCTCGAACCAACCATACTATACACTTAAATGTTTTGTAGTTTAGCCAAACGGCTCAAACTACTCATCACCAATAACCAAACAAAACCATTCTCAACACCTGAAAACCACAGAAACAGAAATGACTGCGACAAATTCAGGGCGGGAGGGAGGGAAACTCTTCTTCCTCTGCTCCCGCTGACTGGACAGGGCTCAAATCTTCTTCTTCCTTTATAGCAAACTGTAAACCTCGAGGTATCCAAATTTGCATTTTCTGACCAATTACAGGTAAGTGACCAGTACTTTATCCAATTACTTACTAGCCCTTAACTGACCAATTGCAGTTCTATGTTAATACACCAATCATTTGTTTGCATAATAAAACTGGCATTTTATTTAACTAGTGGTCAAGCCACAGCCCCATATATGCTGATTGGGTACTTGTGGACCCCATCTGCATTTACAATCTTTTTGCTACTGAAAGATTTAACTGCTTGTTGACAGTTATCTCATTAGCATTACTTTCATTTTAGTGTGCTGAAAATGAGGTGGCTACCTTTGAGCAAATAAATCTCACAGTAGATTTAAGTAGATTGCCCATGTAGAGCTCGCCTTAAACTGGACATAGATGTTTCGGATCTTGGCCAGATCAATAGGAACCGGTCGAGATTCATACCATGTATGGGCAGGCTGAATGTACCAAAGTTGATCAATTGATCAACTTGGATACAATCAGCCTGTCAAATTTTTCAGCGCGATTATTGCTAGCGGCTGTTATGGCAGCTAGCAATAATCACTGTGTTCTCCCAGGGCAGAACACAATGGCTCCATGGGAGGGAATACCCCATTAACACTGGGTTCCTATGGTTACAGAAAAGAAAATCACCCCATCTATGGCTGGCCTCAGTCTTCAGCCATAGACTTTGGAATGCAACCACCACATCTTAAGACCTGTTAGATGTAGTATAGTAAATTTTTGTTCTTGGGTTTAGATATACTTTTAGAATGATGGTAGCAGGTGGATTCATCCACTGTCTATATTTCTTGAGGCCTTCAAGAGCAGGGCTTTTTTTCAGCAGGAACATGGGGGAACTCAGTTCCGGCACCTCCAGCAAATAATGTATGTACTGGCAAGGAGTGCTGGGTGTGCTGGAAGGTCTATTGATGATGGCTGCTGGGGGAACTATTATCATGGGTAGGGATCTATTTTTGTGTGGGGGTTTATTGTTGCTGGTGGGGGGTCAGTTGTTGCTGGAAGGAATCTACTGTTGAGGGAAAGGTCTATTGATGCTGGCTGCTGGAGGGTCTATTGTTGCTAGCTGCTGGTAGATCTGTTGTTGCTGATGGGTGTCTCTTGTTGCAGGGGGTCTTTTGTTGCTGGGAGGAGGAGTCTATAGTTGTGTGGGGGATCTATTGTTGCTAGGGGGGTCTATTGTTATTGAAGTTGGGTCTATTGTTAATTCAAAAATCCACAGTTGGGCAAAAAGGGGAATTGGGACTTTGCGATACCCAGGGGTAAAAGAGATGAAATAGACCAAAAGAGAAAAATGATGTAAATATATAAAAAGTTTTTAAGTTTATTCAGACATTGCTTAAGACATCTCAAATGAGGAACCATAAATTAACAAACAATTAAAACATTAGAAAACATAGGGTACTAAGGTAACAATGCATAAAGGGTAAACCCTAATACATGGAAGATGACGCCTCACTTTCCAGTGGGTATTTGCTGGTATCACACAAAACACAGCATCAGGAATTGCACCTTATGGTGTTTGTGTGGTTTAGGGATTGACCAATATAGTTTTTCATTGCAGATAACGATATTTTGCTCATCGCGTATCGGTATCGGCTGATATGGGCCAAAATTTTCGTTCATTTAATTTTTTTTTTTTAATTGACAGGTACTCTTGTAGAGGGATCTCAGGGTCCAAAAGACTCCAAAACCCTCCTCTGCACTTAAAAGCATTCAAAACGTCAAGTTTGGCTGTTTTGAATGCTATAATTTTTTTTTTTAATCTGGTGCCAGTAGCTGGAAGTGATGTCATGACATCACTTCCGGGTTTTTGCAAATTTGAGACCCGATCAGAGCCAAATGCGGCTTTTATTGGGTCTTCGACTCTTCATCGGCCGTGAAGGCTGGTTGCCCAGGTCTCCCAGTGGGATGGGAGACCCGGGCGAGCCACGGGAGGGGGCGTCCCCTCCAGCTCCTTGTAATGACAGCCGAGCAGCTTCTCAGCCGCATCTCTTGTCATTACAAGACAGCCGACCGTTGGCTATGGATGCCGGTACCGGGGTGATGCCTCTAGCTGCAGGCATCACTCCTGCACAAGCACTTTCCTGAAATATCGGCAACCTTGGTGCATATCGGCCCTCGATATATCGGCTTTGCTGATAATCGGTCGATCCCTAGTGTGGTTGATTACTTTGTTGAGGATATCCTCTTGAACAGGGTTTTATTTCTCAGAGAATAGGTGCAGGTCCCCTCTTCTGAGTCACTCTTTATCTCTGCCCCCTACCCACCTCTGAGCATCGTCCCTTGGTTCCACCCCCTACCCACCTCCCAGTATCACCCCTTTTAGAGAATACAGAACCAAGTATCACCTAGTAATTTGTATGGAATTTATTAATGATAAAAAGAAAGAGAGTAAAATACATCCCCTGCAGTGAGCAACATTAGACCCCCAACACAGCAACAGTAGACCCCCAGCAACAGTAGATCCCTACATTAACAGTAGACGCAATAAAGACAACTAGGTTCCAAAATTAGAAAATATAAGGGGGGTATCTATCCCTCAAGGATAATACAAAAATTCACTGTGGGACAAAAAGGGGAATTGGGACTTTGCGATATCCAGAGGTAAAAAAGATGAAATAGACCAAAAGCAAAAAATGATGTAAATATATAATTCATTTTTAGGTTTATTCAGACATTGTTTAAGACACCTCAAATGAGGAACCATAAAATAACAACCAATACAAACATTAGAACACATAGGGTACCAAAGTAACAGTGCATAAAGGGTAAACCCTAATACATGGAAGATGATGCTGAAGTTGGTTGACACATAGAGACTGACGCGTTTCAACAAAGTCTTCTTCAGGGAGTTTCTAAGTTGCGTTTAAATCTAGATTCATTGTCAGCATATTTAATGTTAGATTTCAGGGAAGTCAAAGATGATAATATTTTTTGGATCTCGCTGTCTAGCTGATCCATTTGTAATTTGTAATCAGAAGATAATAGTCATCATATTCTTAGTGCACAAGTTTAAATTATCTTCCCATTTCTTTTTCAATTTAGAAGAGACATTGGGAAGGTTAGGAAATATCTTAATTCTTAAACATTTAGGATTGTAGCCTTCTCTGATATATCTATCAAAAGTACGTGAGTGCCAATATAAAGCCAATTTTTTTTTCCAATACAGTACCTAAATTGCTGAATAGAAAGGATAAGTCAGATAATAGTTTTGAGGCTTCATCATAAGTATTTAAAAAAAAAAAAAGGGAGGGGGGACTTACAAAAGACAAAACAAAGAAGTGGTTGCGTATGGAGAGGAACATAGCACCCAATTTGCAATAAAGACAGCTAGGTTCCAAAATTAGAAACTATAAGGGGGGGGGGGGGGTATCTATCCCTCAAGGATAGTACAAAAATGCACAGCGGGACAAAAAGGGGAATTGGGACTTTGCGATACCCAGAGGTAAAAGAGATTAAATAGATCAATATAGAAAAATGATGTATATATATGACTCAACACTATTCTCAGAGCTGATAGTTTCCACCCAGGCCTCTTCTTCAATCCATTCCATATTCTCAATATTTGCCACTTCGTAACAATTGCAGCGATAATATCAAGTTTATCACGGCTGCCCCAAAACTCCAGGATCGTCTTTTAGCTAGAGGATACTCTAGAACTTGCCTACGTAAGGCATTTAATCGTGCCTTTAAACAATCCCGCACCCAACTTATATACAGTGGGTACGGAAAGTATTCAGACCCCCTTAAATTTTTCACTCTTTGTTATATTGCAGCCATTTGCTAAAATCATTTAAGTTCATTCTTCTTCCTCATGAATGTACACATAGCACCCCATACTGACAGAAAAACACAGAATTGTTGACATTGTTGCAGATTTATTAAAAAAGAAAAACTGAAATATCACATGGTCCTAAGTATTCAGACCCTTTGCTCAGTATTTAGTAGAAGCCCCCTTTTGATCTAATACAGCCAGGAGTCTTTTTGGGAAAGATGCAACAAGTCTTTCACACCTGGATTTGGGGATCCTCTGCCATTCCTCCTTGCAGATCCTCTCCAGTTCTGTCAGGTTGGATGGTAAACGTTGGTGGACAGCCATTTTTAGGTCTCTCCAGAGATGCTCAATTGGGTTTAAGTCAGGGCTCTGGCTGGGCCATTCAAGAACAGTCACGAAGTTGTTGTGAAGCCACTCCTTCGTTATTTTAGCTGTGTGCTTAGGGTCATTGTCTTGTTGGAAGGTAAACCTTCGGCCCAGTCTGAGGTCCAGAGCACTCTGGAGAAGGTTTTTGTCCAGGATATCCCTGTACTTGGCTGCATTCATCTTTCCCTCGATTGCAACCAGTCGTCCTGTCCCTGCAGCTGAAAAACACCCCCACAGCATGATGCTGCCACCACCATGCTTCACTGTTGGGACTGTATTGGACAGGTGATGAGCAGTACCTGGTTTTCTCCACACATACCGCTTAGAATTAAGGCCAAAAAGTTCTATTTTGGTCTCATCAGACCAGAGAATCTTATTTCTCACCATCTTGGAATCCTTCAGGTGTTTTTTAGCAAACTCCATGCAGGCTTTCATGTGTCTTACACTGAGGAGAGGCTTCCGTCGGGCCACTCTGCCATAAAGCCCCGACTGGTGGAGGGCTGCAGTGATGGTTGACTTTCTACAACTTTCTCCCATCTCCTGACTGCATCTCTGGAGCTCAGCCACAGTGATCTTTGGGTTCTTCTTTACCTCTCTCACCAAGGCTCTTCTCCCCCGATAGCTCAGTTTGGCCGGACGGCCAGCTCTAGGAAGGGTTCTGGTCGTCCCAAACGTCTTCCATTTGAGGATTATGGAGGCCACTGTGCTCTTAGGAACCTTAAGTGCAGCAGAAATCTTTTTGTAACCTTGGCCAGATCTGTGCCTTGCCACAATTCTGTCTCTGAGCTCTTCAGGCAGTTCCTTTGACCTCATGATTCTCATTTGCTCTGACATGCATTGTGATCTGGAAGGTCTTATATAGACAGGTGTGTGGCTTTCCTAATCAAGTCCAATCAGTATAATCAAACACAGCTGGACTCAAATGAAGGTGTAGAACCATCTCAAGGATGATCAGAAGAAATGGAAAGCACCTGAGTTAAATATATGAGTGTCACAGCAAAGGGTCTGAATACTTAGGACCATGTGATATTTCAGTTTTTCTTTTTTAATAAATCTGCAACAATGTCAACAATTCTGTGTTTTTCTGTCAGCATGGGGTGCTATGTGTACATTCATGAGGAAGAAGAATGAACTTAAATGATTTTAGCAAATGGCTGCAATATAACAAAGAGTGAAAAATTTAAGGGGGTCTGAATACTTTCCGTACCCACTGTATATTAGCCAAATATTGGCACTTGATCCTTTCTGACTCCAGAATTACCAAAATTAGTTCTCCCACACCACTTGTCATTGTCACATTCAGAAGAGCCCCTTCCATTAGAGACAAATTGGTATCTAGTACTTTTTCCCAGCCTTCTCCTTTGGCCTCTATTCCCAATTGTGGTACTTATCCATGGTAAAAAAATTTTTATGGCTTCAAGAATCCTTTTTCCCTCCTGCTGTTCTATCCATTCTGCTGTCCTCTGGGACATTTGGGATTGTCTGTAGAGTACCGTTGTGAGCTATAGACACACAGTCTATTTTTTCTTTATGTATACAGGCATTTGGATGCTTGATCTGTCAACTGTATGTACTGTTATTTGGGGTTTTGCACTCTGTTTATTTTTTTGTGCTTATATTTTACTGTTGCTATGTATTTGCAGATGGTTTTTCTTACATACTGTATCTGTTTTAAATATCTCCGTTGAGTGGACATTCTCCACTCCTGAAGAAGACTTTGTGTTAAAACGCGTCGGGATCTATGTGTCCACCAACTTCAGCATCATCTTCCATTTCCCCTTTATGCATTGTTACCTTGGTACCCTATGTGTTCTAATGCTTTTATTGGTTGTTAATTCATGGTTCCTGATTTGAGGTGTCTTAAACAATGTCTGAATAAACTTAAAAACTTTTTATATATATACATAATTTTTCTCTATTGGTCTATTTCATCTCTTTTACCCCTGGGTATCACAAGTCCCAATTCCCCTTTTTGTCCCACTGTGGATTTTTTTATTATCCTTGAGGGATGAATAACCCCCTTAAATTTTCTAATTTTGGAACCTAGCTGTCTTTATTGGGTCTGTTATTAATGTGGGGATCTATTGTTGCTGGGGGTCTACTGTTGCTCTCTGCAGGGGATGTATTTTTCTGTCTTTCTTTTTATAATTACCAAATTCCATACAAATTACTAGGTAATACTTGGTTCTGTATTCTCTAAAAGGGGTGATACTGGGATATGGATAGGGGGTGGAACCAAGGGATGATGCTCAATGGTGAGTAGGGGGCAGAGATAAAGAGTGACTCAGAAGAAGGGAGTTCCTGCACCTATTCTTTGAGAAAAAAAAACTGTTCAAGAGGATATCCTCAACAAAGTAATCTACCACACACACACCATAAGGTGCCATTCCTGCTGCTGTATTTTGTGTGATAAGAACAAATATCCACCAGAAAGTGAGGCCACCATTCTATGCCTTCAACACTTTCTACAGATGTTGTTAAAAGCCTGGGGCATTTGTTAGGCAAGTAAGTAGAAGAGAGGTTGTAACACAATATATGATACAAGTAGGTTTGTGCCCACAGCTTAGGCCGAATGCCTGCAGTCTAATCTCCCTAACCTCAATGTAACTTCTCCTGTATGTGCTAGACAAAACAGGACAAAGTAATAGGTTTACTTGCTGTTAAAATCAAAGTAAAAACAATACCAATCTGACTACATGTCTGAGGCTGGGTTCACACATGTCCGGCTGCGGGTTGCAGTCCGGAGTCCTATGCATTCGTGTTCACTTGTTTAGGTGGGATTCATGGCCTAATTTTTCCTGAATTAGCACCTGAACCGGACACAAAAACACACAGGACCCTTTTAAAAACTGCACCAGGGTTGCCCTGGACATGTGTGAACTAGCTCCATTGACGGGTAAATGTCAATTCGCATACATGTGAACCCAGCCTAAGCATCATATCTAGTTTCCAATACTTTTGTCACATATATATTTGTTTTAAATTGTAATTTCGCTTACAACAATGTTGCCACTTCTAGTTTGGTATTTTTGTATTTTTTTTTTTTTTTTTGTTTAAAAAAAAAAAAATCTGTTAAATACACAGTGAACTGTCTCTGAAGTAAAAGCTTGGCTCCTATTAATTGGCTCCCACTAATTGTCTCTGCAGCCTGTTTTCAATGATAAGTTTGCAGTTCTAGCTGTTTCCAGGCTGAAGGCAAGAAAAAGTAAAACAAAGAATTAAGGACCTAAAAGAAACTTGTATTTGAAAAATATTACAAAATATAATAATAATAATAAATTCTGCAGATTTTTAGTATTTTATATATTTCCCAAACAAATAACCAGAATGCAAATGGCTAATGGGATTTTCGTCAAACCTATTGCTCTGCGGAACACCCACGTCCATGTTATAAATGAAGAAAACAGTGTCACATTAATGACTTAGAGGCCTCCCGTCTTGTACGACTTCGATTTATTTGACTGGTCCTCGGCACTCTATAGGATATCAATTGATGCATCTTGCCATGGTGCTCATGCTGTAGGTGTTGATGTGTTGCTAATGGAAGAATAAAGTCATCACAGGGATCTGTGGGTGTGCAAGAGCTGAGCATGCATAAGGTGGACAAGTTGGCTTTCTCTTTAGCAGCAGAAAAGGCAAAAGTAACAACGTTTGTCAATATTTTATGTACTTAAAATAGTTTACCTGCAAAAAAGAAATGCTTCTTACCTGCCTGTTCAGCCAATTTAGATTTGCTGTACAGCCCAGTGTATAATCTCCTCAGCCTGCTTTGGTGCCTGCATGAAATATATCCCACTCGCATGCATAAAGGTTACATTAGCTTGAGCAGTCCAGTGAAGATGGCTGAAGGTGCTGAACCTGGAAGAAGCTCAGGTAGAGATGTCAGGCATGGTAGCTTGTGGACATTGTGGACACCATGTGGACTGCCAGACAGGAATTGTTTATAGCATGTTCTATGTCGGAAAAAATGAAACGCCACTTTTGGCGGAGAATGAAAGACCATGTTTATTATGGCAGATGCAACAAATTATCCACTCCCACAGGTAGACATATCAGTTTTAAACATAACAATGGGGGGGGGGGTGTGGTTTGAGCATGGTCGCGTGAGGATGTTTTCCTCAGAGCTCCCGGTCCGCGGTTTTCTGTCAGCTTACTAAGGCAGCTTACCCAGCCCTTTCTGCAGCCTGTGCTGGATCCTCAGTCTCCCTGGCTTCTGGGAATCCTTGGTGGGGGAGGATTACAGCACGGACCGCTTCCTGAGGTCGTTGCAGCCGGCGGCCTCCACGCGGTCGTGGCCAAGATGGCGCCGGCGTGCAATTCCTCCTTCACACAGCCCCTGCTCGATGCGGTGAAACTGAGGGACCAGCAAGAGGACAGCCATCAGATGCCCCCATTCACTCCACCGAGTTATTTGTCTCCAGGGCCGGACTGGGAATAAAATTCAGCCCTGGAAATAATTTCATACCAGCCCCATAGCATTATTTTACCGGCCCAACAGCATTACGCCATTATTTTCTTGTTCATAAATGGGAAAATCATGCATTTTAAAGCACATTTGAAGAGTGTATTATATATAGATAAGACAGATATGAAAGTGCATAGGGCATGGTACAGGAGATGCAGGGGCTGCGGGCATGGTGCAGGAGTTGCAGGGGCTGCGGACATGGTACAGGAGATGCAGGGGATCTGGACATGGTACAGGACATGCAGGGGCTCTAGACATGGTACAGGAGAGGCAGAGGCTGCAGGCATGGTGCAGGAGATGCAGGGGCTGCGGGCATGGTGCAGGAGATGCAGGGGCTGCGCGTAAGGTGCAGGAGATGCAGGGGCTGCGGACATGGTACAGGAGATGTCAGAGGCTGTGGACATGGTACAGGAGATGCAGGGGCTGCGGGCATGGTACAGGAGATGCAGGGTCTGCGGGCATGGTGCAAGAGATGCAGGGGCTGCGGGCATGCTACAGGAGATTCAGGGGCTGCGGACATGGTACAGGAGATGCAGGGGCTGTGGACATGGTACAAGAGATGCAGGGGCTGCGGACATGGTACAGGAGATGAAGTGGCTCTGGACATGGTGCAGGAGATGCAGGGGCTGCGGACATGCTGCAGGAGATGCAGGGGCTTCGGACATGGTGCAGGAGATGCAGGGGCTGTGGACATGGTGCAGCACATGCAGGGGCTGCAGGCATGGTGCAGCGGTTGCAGGCATGGTGCAGGAGATGCAGGGGTTGTGGGCATGGTGCAGGAGATTCAGGGGCTGTGGGCATTGTGCAGGGGCTGTGGACATGGTACAGGCGATGCAGGGGTTGCAGGCATGGTGCAGGAGATGCAGGGGCTGCGAGAATGGTGCAGGAGATGCATGGGCTGTGGGCATGGTGCAGGGGCTGCGGGCATGGTGCAGGGGCTGCGGGCATGGTGCAGGAGATGCAGGGGCTGTGGGCATGGTGCAGGGAATGCGGGCATGGTGCAGGAGATGCAGGGGCTGTGGGTATGGTGCAGGGGCTGCAGGCATGGTACAAGAGATGAAGGGCTGTGGACATGGTACAGGAGATGCAGCGCTGCAGGCATGGTACAGGAGAATCTCCTGTACCATGCCTGCAGCACTGCATCTCCTGAGGAGTCTCACTTACCTTTTGATGAGGAACCTTACATTTAAAAATGGCTCTGCCCGGCGCCAACACATCACTGCGCATGCGCCATCTGCCCGGGAATAGCCGAATGTGCACGGGCTTTCCCGAATGGTGGCAGTATGCATGATGGGCCGGCCACGGCCATTTTGTTTACAGGTCCATAGCAGCCCCAGGGCAGGGGGAACTTGCTGGCCTTCCCAGAAAATTACCCGGTATCCCGGTAGACCAGTCCAGCACTGTTTGTCTCCCTGCTTGCCACGCTCTCTATCGCTGGGCTCGGATGAGGATGAGAGCTCGCAGGGGGTGGGTCTATCAGGCTCCCTGGCGGATTTCACACACAGGAGCCACGCTTAGGCCTCTGCCACAGCTTGTGTGCCCCAAACGAAAGTTCCACATCAAACAGTGAGTACTGTTCTACCGCTCAGCCAGCCCTGTATGTCCTCCACAGCCCCACAGTTAAATCAGGCCATATGGGCATTACTACAGCAACTTCCCACTAGGGCTGACTTTGAATCCCTTGCCAACAGAGTGGAGAGCGCTCTGCGGGGAGAAGTGCTAGGCCTTAAATAGGACATAACTGAGCTGGACGCCAGAGTGTCTGCTGTGGCTCAAGACAGTGGAGCCATGTCCCAAGCTGTGCAGGCCCTGCAGTCCTCGCACATGGAGCTGACCTATCAGGTTACTAACTTACATTTACTCTTGGATGACCTGGAAAATCGCAGTGGGCGACAGAACATCAGATTAAGGGGGATTTCAGAATCATTTTGCCAGGGGGCACTCCACTCGAAGGTGACATCTATTTTTAACAGATACTTGGACCGACCCCCTGACACGGAAATCGTCATTGATAGGGTTCATCAGACCCTGGGTCCCCAATTCATCGCCGCTGATAGACCCAGGGACATATTATGCCACCTCCATTCCTACAACCTTAAGGAGGAAATCCTACAACAGGCATGGCGGGTGGGCATCCTGCAGTTTGATGGGACTGCGATTCACCTGTTGCCTGATGTCTCCTGCAAAACGTTGCAAATGCGCAGAACACTTAAACCCCTGTTGGAAATGGCTCGGCGAGCTGGGCCTCACTTATAAGTGGGGCCACCCATTTCATGTGATAGTGAAAAGCGGCTCCAGTTTCTTTCATCTACGCCACCCATCCGGCCTTCCGGACTTATTCAGGTTTGCCAAAATGGATCCCATGCCGGTACCGAATTGGTTGATGGCGATGGGGAGCCTTGAGTCTTGACCCAATACGCTGAGAGTTAGCCCTTGTGAGGATCGCAATGGCAAGCACCCCCAGAGGGGGAGACAACAATGCAATTCTAGGAGGAATGCAACATAGACATAGAGGAACTGTTGCTGGCCGCGCATGTTGTTGCCACTAATGACTGTTCACTCTGCGCTTCATTGAAAATCCCCAAGGTCTCTCTGAAGTGATGTTTGTGTCTACCACAGTGGGTGCTGGTCGGGGCTGGTATCTCCAATCGTTGCATCTGACTCGCAGTGTTCATTGCCCTACCAAGGTTTTTTTTTTTTTTTTCCTGATCACAAGATGCTGCCTGTGACGGAGTGCTGGCACGTGCAAGTAGTGCCACAGCATTCCAACACGTTAAAAGCGTCTCTTGCATGGGGGCGCTGAGAGGGGGTTTGGAGGGTCTAACCCCCATTTCTTTTATTGTCACATTACCAAACGATGGAGTATTGCATTCCCACTGTTTGTTATGCCTGTTGATTTCTGAATGCTGCTATATGTGATAGATTATGGGTGGAGCTCTGGCTCGGTTCGGCCGATGTTGGTGATGCGCCTCCCTTTCGGGCAGTTGTTCTTCGGCACTGGTATTCCCTCCTGCCACTGGAGTTTTGCCCCGGGAAAAGGATCAGGCCATTCTCTTCTCTAGGTGCAGCCATTTAATTGCACGGTTACGGGCCCATGGGTCAGCGCATCCCTGGTTTTGGCTAAGCTGACCTTCCCTTGGTGTTGACGGGGTAAGGAGCATTGTTCTACTTTGCAGATGGCTGACTCATTAGTAGTTACCTGCTACTTTGGTTCCATGTTGTCATGTTGATTTGTTCTTTTATGCTTTCATTTAATTACCATGATCCTTTCCTTACATTTTGAAAATTACTTCACTTTGTTTATTCATGTGCTTTTGTCCACTGTTGGACGGAGCTCGGGGATGACCTGGTTGGGCTGCGATCCCTGGGCAATGCATATTACCGCAGGGAAGCCGCGTGTCTGGGATTCTGAATTCATCCGCGCTTTGCCGCTTCCCCCATTATGCTTTCTCTGCCCTGGTGACAGATGACTATCTGCGTAGAGATTCCGATGTAGTCTTAACTTTCCTGTCTAGTCTCCTCTATCTTTCTCTTTCTATTGCTTTCTCCCTTTGTCTCTTTTCCATCTAGTCTTCCCTCTCGCTTCTTTTGTCCCTTCTCCCCCCCCCCCTTTTTTTTCTCCCTTGTCTAGGACTGGTGCCTGTCACCTGCGGGGACTGGGCTCATGGCCATGAAGGTCCTTTCCTGGAATGTTAAGGGTCTGAACTCTCCTGAGAAGCAGACCAGTTGCCTGTCTGAATTTTGGCGCCAGAGGTCGCAAGTTGTCTTCATCCAGGAGACGCATTTTAGGGGTGATAAGATCCCAAAATTTTGCAACAAACGGTTTCCTACGGTCTACCACAGTCGCTCCTCCTCCTCCAAATCCAGGGGGACCAGTATCCTCTTGTCAGGCTCCATGCCCTGGCAGTTCATGGACATTCTCTCGGATCAAGAAGGCCCCTTCCTCTTGCTTAAGGGACAGATATACAACCATACGGTCACTTTAGCAAATGTTTACCTGCCCAATAGTAACCAACTCCCTACCCTGGAAAGGTTTCTCATCACTTTGGATTCCTTCCTTGAGGGAACCTTGATTTTAGGGGGGGATTTTAACTTGAGCCTAGACCCTCGGGTGGACTCCTCCTGTGGTTCCTCTTCCGTATCTATCTAGGGGTGCATGACACCGTCTTCAAGACCTACTCCATTCACATTGATTTCTAGACATTTGGAGGATTTTACACCCCCGCGAGAGGGACTATACCTTATACTCTGCTGTCCATGATTCTTATTCCAGGATTGATTTCTTCTTCTGATTAAACACTCCACCATTCCGATAATCTCCAAAGCTGAGATTGGACACATCACCCCGTCGGATCACGCACTGACGGTATTGGAACTCATCAAACAAAACTTGCAACCTGAAACTCCTACCTGGAGGCTGAATGAAGCACTCCTACAGGTCCCTGCCATAGTGGCAGATGTTCTCGCGGAACTGCAGGCATTTTTTGCCACCAATTCGTAATCGGTTGATAACCCCCTTTCGGTCTGGGCATCGCGCAAGTGTGTCATCAGGGGGATCCTGATTAAATATGGCCATTTCGTTAAGCAGAAGAGGCAGTAGGATCTTTCAGAGCTCTGGTCTCGCCTCCACGTGCTGGAGGATAGCCTAAGGCTGGCTCGAATGTGGCCACTGCCATGGAGCTGCTGAGGGTCCAGGAGGCTATTTGGGAGCCCTCTCTTTATGAGGCAAAACATGTCTTAGTGAAGGTTCTGCGGTCCTTATGAATACGGTGATAGGTGCAGCCGCCTGCTCGCTAATGCCCTGAGAGCTGGGAGGTCCTGGACCTTCGTGTCTGCCTTGACTACTCCCTCTGGTACGAAGATTCACTCTACTCTGGACTTTCTACACGAGACGCTAAAACAAGTGTGCTTACCGTCCCCGATGTTATCTTGGATAGCAGAATTATACTCTACCCCCACCATGTCGGATCGTGTCAATGGTTACGATTCGGAACTCCTCACTATTGTAAATGGCACTAGGCAGGGCTGCCCCCTGTCCCCGTTATTGTTCGTGGTGACGTTGTAAACTTTCCTCCAACATGAACATGATAACCCCTCAATTCAGGAAGTGCGCACTAAAGATTACCATCATAAAGTGTCTGCTTATGCCGATCGCTGACTCTTCTGCATCACTAAACCCCTTATTTCTCTGCCTTCTTTGCTAGCCGAGGTGAACTGCTACGCATCCTTGGCTAATTTCAAGATTAATCTCCAGAAATCTGAGGCGCTGAACGTGTCCCTTCCTGCAGCAACTATGGCAAATCTGCGTCCAAAGTTTCCTTTCAGGTGGGCCACACGTCACATTCAATATCTGGGCACAAAGATATCTGCAAATCTGTCTGAGATTTTCATATTGAACTTTCAGCCCTTCCTGGGAACTCTGTCCAGAGACCTGCAGAAATGGGATTCCTTGGCCCTGTCGTGGTTTGGGCGTTGCAATGTTCTTAAAATGAACGCAATGCCCAGGTTGCTTTACCTCTTACAGGCGCTACCAATTAGACTGCCTCGAATCTTCTTGCATTCCGTTCGTTCCACATTTATTAAATTTGTATGGCATGATAGGCATTCCGCCTCGGAGGTAACCTATTGATCCGTCCTAAGACGAGGGGTGGGAATAGGCTTTCCAGACCCCGCGTTGTACTTTACTGCTGCCCATATGACTAGAGTTTTGGACTAGTGCAGACACTGACATCTTAAATTGTGGGTCCAGCTAGAACAGGAGACTTATGGTGCGCCGCTCACGGGACTGCCTTGGTGAGGCAGACAGTATTTGGCTACTATCACAGGGCATCTCTTGATAGGTATCACTCTTGCTAAGGTAGAAAGATTATTTAGACTGGCCTCCCTGGAGGGTTTTCCCTCTCCCATGACGCCGATCATCGGACATCGGGGTTTTCAGCCCAGGCTTACGGACTCAAACTTTAGCCTTCTATCCGTTAGAGGGCTCATACGAGCTTCACAGTTTCTGGGCCCGGGTGGCTGGCATACAGATCCCATCCTGTCCCCCCGGACAACCCCCCTCTTTCCTTTATCACTGGCTCTCTCTCCAACTTTCGCACTTTCTGCGATCACTACCAAAGCATACATTATTTCAGCTGAGTTTACATGCCTTTGAGGCAGGGCTCGACAATTCCCGGGCATCAGCTATCTGCTGTCAGGCATTGGGACGCCACTCTGTGATGCAGAGATTTGAAATACCCGCGGCTCCTATCCATAATTCTCTGTCTCCTCACAAGGCATTTTAATTGGTCAGCCCCGTCACATGGACGGCGCTGACCAATCAGAACCGGTTGCCTCTGCTCCACTTTCAGCACATCCATAGGATGCACTGCTCGACTTCTGCCACTGTCAGCCCTCCTCGTTGCGGTCACCCGGCACACATCCATCTGACATCAGGTAAGAGTGCTGGGTCCATGGCTGAGCGGTGTGTGAGGCGGGGAAATGGTGCACCAGGTCTTGGCTCTGCACAGAATTTCGTGTGTCAGTCACTCCCCATCCCAATGCTCCAGCCTGCCTGTGTGTCACTGCTTCCTCAGCCCCTGGGGGAGGTGGGAATGCAGACTGAGCCCATCCTGCCGTGGCTAAGGGAAGGGCACCACCTACAATTAGTTGGGGGGCACAGTTTAATTTTTATTGGCCAGGTGTGGGAGCCCCCCCCCCATAGACACGTGTGTGGGGGAGCAGAGCAGGCCATTTTCTGAGTGTATAGGAGGAAGGTGGAGATGGGGGAGTGCCACACTTCTGGAGAGTTCTTCTGTACACACCATAGAGCTGAGGGACCTCACTGTACATATACACATCTGCCTAAGACTTTCACTCTCTCCCACCCTCTATCTCCCTCCCTCTCTCTCTCCCCCTCCCCCTCTCTTTCCTTCTCTCTCTCACCCCCCCTCCCCTTCCCATAACCTCTCCCCCCCCCCATCTCCCCTTCTCTACCTCCCTCTCCTCTTTTTTCTTTTCTCTTCTTTCCATTTCTTTCCCTTTTATTTCTTTCTTTTTTTTCTGGGCGCGGAGCAGCTTATTTTAAAAACTGGCTCCTAAGTTTTTTAGCTGGCTCCTAGATTCAAAGAAAATTTGTCAACCCCTGCTTTGAGGAACTGTGTCTGGGCGAGGGTCCAAGCCGTGGTTCTCTTTCCAGCTCCTACAAACTTCTGCTGGAGCTCAAGGCACAGTCTGAGCCCCCCTCTCGTGAAATGTGAGAGGTAGCTTGGGGTCACTTTTACTGGTCTCCAGAAGGATCGAATACTTTTTTTCGCACACAAATCCTCGATATCAGGAGTCTACTTATAAGTTGATGACCAGATGGTATAGGACGTCGTCGGTTCTGGCCAAGTTGTTTCCTCAACAAAGTAATAGATGTTGGAGGTGCCACTCTTCTGAGGGTACCCTCCTGCATATTTTCTGGGACTGTCCCATGCTTACCACCTTCTGGGGACCGGTGCTCTGGCTTGTTCAGAGATTCACGGATGTGGCCCTGCAAAATGACTCAATGGCGGTGTTGCTCAACCTCCTGCCAATGTCAAAGAACAGATATCACAAATCTTTACTTAAACACCTGTTGAACGCTGCTTGTGTGTGCATTTCAGCTATGTGGAAACAGCAATCTGCCCCTACTGTCTCGCAATGGCTTGCCAGGATGAACGAGCTTGAGCACATGGAGGATCTTACGTCAGCCCTTCGGGGTAAGAGTTAGGCTCACTGGACTAGGTGGGTGCCTTGGAACCTTTTCTGTGTATCGGAAGAGTATCTGACCTACTCTGGCTCTATGTAGGGGACCAGTGCCACACAGGTTGTTGCCACCTTTGTTGTTCATTGTGGGGAGTCATCCCCACCATCCGGGTCCCCTACCCCTTTTTTTTTTGTTCTCTTCTTCTCCTTCTTTCCTGCGGCCCCTCTTCTTTCTTCTCCTTTCAGTCTTTACCTTATAAAAGAAAAAATATATATATTTCTGGATACACACAGGCTCAAGCCTCTACCCACTTGTGAGAATATTCTCCCTTGTTGTTCGTATCCAGTTTCCTATTACTCTCAGGAGACGGCTCCCTTAGCGCGTGTTCAACCCCACTGCTGTGGAGATTTTGTGCTTAGCATATACTATGTGTATTTTTCATGCCATGTGACGATTAACGATGAGGTATATGTTACATTGATCATTTTTCTAAACTGTACTTATGAGTTGTATTTGAAGACTTTTTATTTTACTTACCTGTACATGAGTTTGTTGTCTGTGCTGTATTCTTTAAATAAAAAAAACATAACAATGACCCGTCATTGATTACATTTGCTGCACTAGAACATATTGAAGAGTAAATATACTAAGAGTATATCCCTCGCTCCAGATGGACCGGGGTATTGGTGATAATGGTCAGTTAAACTAATAGGGATGCAGCTGCTTTAGTAAAAGTAAAGGTATAGTGTAAATAGCCACAAGGGGAAGGGGCTACCTATAGCGCTTGCTGGGGATGTGCAATAAAAATATTAGTGGTTAAAGTGCTGTCAGTGCATCGGATTATATTTTTTTATTGCACATCCCCAGCAAGCGCTATAGGTAGCCCCTTCCCCTTGTGGCTATTTACACTATACTAGAACATATTGTACCCAATCCTAGAGGGGGAGACTGGGATATGATCATTCTGCAATGCGAATGCAGATGGATCTGTAATCTTAGAGCGACCCCTCCATCATGTTGATGGGGACAAGGGCTTCATCCTCATAAACCTAGTCGGTGGTTGTGGGGGTCTGGGGACAGGTGGCTTATTGGAATCTGGAAGTCCCCTTTAACAAGGGGGCCCCCAGATCCTGACCACCCTATGTGAAAGAGAACATAGTACCCCTACCTATTCACCAAAATAAATAAAAACAGTACACAGGTTTTTGACAATGCCTTTATTAAAAATTAAAAACATAACAAGGGCCTCTACAGAATAACAAATTTTATAGATCAAAAAGGGATTATAAAATCTTCGTATTTTAGAGAAACAATAGAATAGTGAAATTCTTAACTTGTGCCAAATTACCCATTTTATTCAGTCTTTCAATAAGGACCAGGTAGACATAACAACTAGAACTCTATTTGAAAATAAATGTATATGTGGTCCTGAATCACTTGGAGGAATCTCGGGGCTATATCTCCTCTTTAGTAGCCAAAGTAGTAAACCATCATACCAAATGGCATGGGAATCAGACCTAGATGAGCAAATAGAGGAGGAGGTGTGGGTGCAGTGGTTAACCATGGTACATAAAGGAATACTCAATATCTCTTTAGTAAAAGCGAACTACAAGGTGCTATCCAGATGGTATCTTTCTCCAGTGAGGTTGGCAAAAATCTATCCTGGATCCTTACCCCACTGTTTTGTGGATGTGGCCAGGTGAGAGATATGTTTCATGTCTGGTGGTCTTGTCGGAAGACCCAGAGATTTTGGAGCAGAATATTCAATTTAATTTACTCAGCTAAAATTACGATAACGCGAGCATGGAAATCACCTGTGATTAATGTCACACTGGTTAAACACCAAATATCCTGGATTATGATTAATGAAAAACTAACAAGTATTCTTAGAGACAAGCAAACCAAATTTGAAAAGGTATGGAACTCCTGGAATAAATAGAGTGGGGAAAATCATTTTTTGATTCCCTGCTGGTTTTGTAAGTTTGCCCACTTACAAAAAAAATTAAGGGTCTATAATTGTTATCATAAGTGTATTTTAAATGATAGAGACATGACACTAATGTTATAAATTGAGCTGCAGTTCAGTGAGTAAAATAAGTATTTGATCTCCAACCAAAACACGACTTAGTACTTGGTAGAGGTAAGACATGTCTTGTAGTTGGTTACCAGGTTTGCAAACATTTCAGGAGGGATGTTGGCCCACTCTTCTTTACAGATCTTCTCTAAATTGTTAAGGTTTCTTGGCTGTCGCTTGGAAACTTGAAGTTTCAGCTCCCTCCATCAATTTTTTATAGGATTAAGGTCTGGAGACTAGGCCACTCCATGACCTTAATGCACTTCTTCTTGAGCCACTCCTTTGTTGCCTGGGTGTGCATTTGCAGCCTATTGCATATGGGTGTGCACCCCAAAGCTCAAAAACAAATGCGTGTCTGTGTGTATGTGTATATATATATATATATATATATATATATACACACACACATACATTCTTATAAGTAAATTGAAACTAACATTTTCAAATGTATTAAAACATGGATGGTGTTAAAGCAGTGGACAGTGTCAGTAGAGCATTGGACATGTCAGTAGGACAGAGGATAGCGTCAGCAGGACAGTGGATGGTGTCAGTCAGTAGATCAGTAAGCAGTGTCAGTACAGCAGTGGACGGTGCCAGTAGGGCAGAGATTGGTGTCAGTATTTTTTTTTATTATTTTGTTTTGTATTATAATTTTTTACAATTTTGTATTAATTTTTATAATATTCTTTATTATAATTTTTTAGGGAGCCCCATTGTTGGGGCTTTGGTGAAATATCAGAGAGGAAGAGAAGCATACTTTTAGCTGCTGCAGACGGAAATACAGATCAGATCTACCCCTCCTGTCCAGATTCCAGGTCTCGGTCTACTTGTCAGCTGCCTGTGATCAACCGGTTGCAGACCCCTGATTAGGGTGTGCCTAGACACACCCGGCACATCATGTGCGCACACCTATGCCACTCTGCTGCTACCCGGTTTAGCATTATTGCTTTCTTTGTCAGTTGCATGCTCATTTTACAGAGGTGATGATTATGATTTATTGTCTGGTGAGCAGGTTGAGGCAGTACATAGAATCCTGAATTGCTAAATTAGTAACCAAGTATGTCACCTACATGGCTGAGCACTGTGACAGATGTGTGTAAACCCCAAGCATTGCTGTACAAAACTTTAAAAGCCTTTGGCAGACACAATACTGTATTACAACTGTGTGCTTAACTGCTTGTCTAGAATTCCTTTTCAAAAGCAACATAAACATCACACCGGATAGACTATGAAACTGAATGAGTAACTACCAACTTTATTTTTGATAAAAAATGTTATGTTCTCTGAGAATAAAAGAACATTTGATGAGAAAAAAAAAAAAGAAAATTCGTATAGAAAACATATCTACTTCCTCCAACACTGATACAATTCAAAAGGATTTTTTAATGCACGTGTGCTCCACATTCCAAGTACCCTCCATCTCCTGGTGTACATCTGTTCCCGGCATTGTTCTACTTAGTCTCTGGATTTTATTCTAAGAATTGTTTTTCGCTTCCCAGCAAACGCAGTAACAATTACTTAGTGCTTCAGTCACCGAATATATTCCCTATATGCTACTCCGCCATAGGCGCTACAAAACACGCACAGAGGCTCCGTCTAATTATTAAAGCAATTACTTACTAACATAATTAAGTTTGGGATTAAACGTACATGATATAAAACAACAACAGATACATGAATAGACTTCATTTATGTGTTGTCCTCCAGCAAAGTTTTGCAAAGGCATATCACGTCTAATTTAGTCAGACACAATAGCAAAATGCGTTCGTATCGCCGAGCAAAGGTGTTATATTCACTGAGGCAGAACAGTCTCCGCACCAATCTGCCATTGTGCAGTAATTATTCTCATTTATTTTTTGTATAAGTAAGTGCTGAAATAAAGCAGGCACAGTGGGGGACATCACTTTACATGGTCTCTTTATAGAAGGAATGCGGTATTAATCATTTTAATATGGCAAATTAATGTACACTTAATTACTGAACAATCATTCAACCAAAGTAACTGGCTTGGTAAATTCACCTCTATAAACAGAGGACATTAAACATAGTGGCTGGTTTGCATCATTTTTTATATCTTTCTGTAGACTGCAGAGCATACACCCTTGGCAATCATTAGAAATCCATCTCCCGTCGAGCAACAAATGGCGTAACTTGTATATGAATATAAAGCACTCTTCTCCACTCTTAAGCTGGACATTCCCGCTGCCACTTGAACACAAGGCCCTGGGCACAAGCTGAGCTGTCCATGCTCCAAACACACTAATAAAATAAAAGTCTGATAATCACACTATAATTAGTAAGACCTCATCTGGAATATACAATTCCGTTTTGGACAACAATTCACAAAAAAGGATTTTGGCAAACTGGAAAAATTTCAGAAAAGACCAACCAAATTATTATTATTATTATTATAGAAGGCATGGAGGAGCTCAGCTATGAGGACAGATTAGCTGTCATGGTCAGGGTTCAGGTTCAGGCACCAGTAGCTATAGCAGTAGCAAGGCACCCACCAACCAGCTGGATAAGTACAGAAGCAGGTCCCTCTGGCGGATGACACTGACTCACTTGAGCTGTGGAGTCTAAGTATTAACCGGTGTTCACTAGAGGTTCTGATGGTGGAGATGGGTTTGCATATTAGCACTAGGTCACAGTCCTCAGGATCAGCCAACCAGGAGGTGAGCAAGCCAGGGTTCAATAGCAGATATAACATAAGCAGAAGCGTAGTCAGCAAAAAAGCCATAAAAAAAAAAAAAACTGCCTACCTAAAGTGTACAATACATAAGCTGCACCCACACCTGTGAGATATTTTTCTTTCTCGTACATCATGGGACACAGAGCCATAAATCATAACATATGGGTTATATAGTCACCTTCAGGTGAAGGACACTGGTAACCAATCAGAAAGGATGACCCTCTATATAACCCCTCACGCACAGGAAGTGCCTCAGTTTTTTTGTCAGTGTCTAAAGGTGATGGTCACTGTGGAGAGTCGCTCCACATATTTTTTATGTTTTAAAGAAGAAAGAAGATCATGCTACATTCCCCAATCAAAGATCATTGAATCTAAGGGGTTAGCTATCAGATCCATCCTAAACAGTCAAAAGACTAAAAGGATGGTACCTGAGCCTCTGGGAGCAGATACAAGGTTTTGCCTGTAATGCTGTCCTTTTTAGGCGCTGGACCCTGGGATCCAGACACTTGGAATACTAAACCCCAAAGGCGCTCCATGCAGGTTGCTCTACAGGTCCAAGGCCGTGGCCCCTCTAAAACAAGGGGATGGGTGAAGATTGGATTCCTGTTTCATACAGAATCCTGCAGCTGGACTGAAGAGTCCAATTTAAAATATTTACACATACAGCAAAACTTGAAGGTAAAAATTGCTGGCATAATTGCAGATTGTAAATATTTTTTGGACTGTTCCCTTTAAAAAGATAATAGAGATGAGTGCCATGTGAATCTCTGCGTGAGACTGTGGATGTTAAGGCCTAGGCTAAATACATCTGGTCTGTGCTTGTTTTTCTTACACACTGTTTTCACCCTGTGCTGATTACCTGAAAGGTATCAGATGTGGCAAACCAAATGTGCTATTTATATCAATTGTGCATATATGAGCTTGTGCAGTTGTGGGATGATGCAAAGTTTGTTTAAACATTATTTCTTTGCCTATTGCTTTGACACTGTTTTCTTGCCCTGGGCTGATCACCTGAAAGATATCAGCTGTGACAAACAAAATTCAGCCTAAGCTGCTCTCACCTAATGTGGTTGTTGTTTTCGTCTTGGCACGTAAGCGCCCGCATGTTTGTCTCCTCTCTTGATAGCATGTCTGTGGCAAAGGCTTTTCTCGCACACCCGAATGGAGGGTGTGTTTGAACGCAATTGACGTCCACGTGGACGCCACATAGCATGCCATGCATGCGCAGCACAGCATAAATGAGCATGATTTAGAAGGTACTGTTTCCAACACGCTAGCCTCTACTGATTACTAATAAGATCGATCGGCTTCGGCTCTAACCCTAAATGTCTTCCAGACAGTACAATTTCTAGGAAACTGAACTTAGTAGAGTCAGCATTACAGCCGGTCCAGCGTCCGGAATACCTGGGTCTTCTTGTGGACATGGTACAGGCAAAGATATTCTTGCCAGCAAGAAAGGTCTCAGACCTAAAGGATCTGGTTCGGTCCATAGTAGGATGGAGATGTCCTTCTATATGTCTTTGCATGATGTTACTAGAAAAGATGGTGTCTGCATTAAAGGCAATTCCCTATGCCAGACCCTTACAGAACAACATTCTGTCTACATGGACCGGAAGGGTTCAGTCTCTGGACTGGTCCATGTCTCTGGTACCAAGAGTACGTCAGAGTCTGAATTGGTGGTTGTTGACCAGTTATCTGGAGAAGGGGAAATCCTTTCTTCCAGTGACCTGGAAAGTGGTGACTACAGAGGCCAGTCTCTCCGGCTGGTGAGCGGTTCTGGAGGAAGCCACTGTCCAGGGAAAATGGTCTTGGGTAGAGAGAGGTCTCCCCATCAACATTCTGGAAATCTGAGCAGTCGTGTTTTTAGAAATACTGGACGCCCAGACTTCGGGGTCACTTCGGGGTGCAATCCAACAATGCCACGGCGTGGCTTATGTCAACCATCAAGGAGGCACAAGGAGTCAGTCAGCCCAGAAAGAGGTGGATATCATCCTGTCTTAGGCAGAGGAGTTTGTGCCATGCCTGAGAGCAGTGTTTATTCCAGGAATAGAGAACTGGCAGGCAGAGTTTTTGAGCCATCAACAGATGTTTACAGGGGAATAGTCCCTACATCCCAAGATTTTTCAATCAATCTGCCTACGCTGGGGGGTCCCAGACGTAGATCTGTTAGCATCCAGGTTCAACAACAAGTTGAAGAGATTTGTGTCCAGGACCAGTGATCCACTCACACTCAGAATAGATGCTTTGGTGACTCCCTGGGAGGAGTATTCCCTGATTTATGCCTTTCCTCTGGTACAGCTGATACCGCGTTTATTATGCAGAATGCAGCTAGAGGGGAAACCAGTAATTCTGGTAAATCCTGCATGGCCGAGAAGGGTTTGGTATGCACAAATCCAAAGATTGTCGGTGACAAAGCCCTGGGTTCTTCCACTGTGTCCGGACCTACTCTCTCAAGGTCCGATATTCCACCCTGCTGTACAGTCTAGCTTCCTTTCAAGCAGGGGCATAGGTGTGCGCAGCCTATCAAATTAGGGTGTGCACCCCAAAGCTCAATATATGACCCCAACACATTTATCTCCCTGCCGGCACATTGAAAGCCAAGTGCCTAATGACTTCTATTATGGCAGAGCCAGTAAGAGAGAGATTTTTGCCATCTTCCTGCCAGCACAAAAAGTCATAATGTTAATGTACATGGGGTGATTAGGGTGTGCCCAGGCACACCTGGCACACCCTGTGTGCATGCCTATGAGCAGGGGTGGATATGAAATTAGCCTTGAGCACTATTAAAGGGCAAATTTCAGCCTTATCAGTTTTCTTCCAAGAACAGATCCTTTCCCTTTCATTGGTTCAGACCTTCGTCCAGGGAAATACATTTCCTTCCACCCGTGAAGCCACCATTGTGTCCTTGGGAACTAAATTTGGTACTGGCAGTTTTACAAAAACAGTCATTTGAACCTCTGGGGCAGGTTCCCCTGGTTCGTTTGACCAGAAAACTGGTCTTTTTGATTGCAATAACTTCAGCTAGAAGGATGTCGGAACTAGCAGCTCTTTCTTGTAAAGAGCCATTCTTGATTTTTCATCAAGATAGGGTGATTCTACGCCCACACCCAGGTTTTATGCCCAAGGTGGTGTCCGCCTTTCATTTGAATCAGGACATTATACTACCTTCCTGTTTTCCAGATCCTCACTCAGAGGCGGAAACGTTTTTTGCATTCTGTTGATGTAATGCGTGCACTTAAGTTTTACTTAGAGAAATCAGCTCGGATTTGTAAGCTTGTTTGTGCTGCCAGAAGGTCCCAAGAAAGGGTTGGGAGCATCTAAGTCTGCGATTTCTCATTTTGATTTGCCAGGTTATTACCCAGGCGTATGAGTTAGTAGGAAAGGTTCCACCTTCTCCTGTAAGGGCACATTCTACCAGAGGAGTAAATGCCACTTGGGCACATTGCCATCAAGCCTCTATGGCTCAGATTTGCAAGGCCACGACCTGGTCGTCGGTGCATACGTTCACTCGTTTCTATCGTGTGGATGTAAGGTCCCAGGAGGAATCTGCGTTTGGCCGCAGTGTTCTGCAGGAAGCGGTGTGATCCTTTTGGGGATCAGATGGCTGTATTTTTTGGTGTCCCCTCAGATGCATTGCTTTAGGACATCCTATATGTGATGATTTAGGGCTCTGTGTCCCATGATGTACGATAAAGAAAATAGGATTTTTCCTACAGTTTACCTGTAAAATTATTTTCTTGGAGTACATCACCTTCCCTCTTCTATGGGACCTTTATTGCTTGCTACAAAACTGAGGCACTTCCTGTGTGGGAGGGGTTCTATAGAGGGACATTCTTTCTGATTGGTTACCAGTGTCCTTCACCTGAAGGTCGTTATATAACCCATATGTTATGATTTATGGCTCTGTGTCCCGTGATGTACTCCAATAAAAGGATTTTACAGGTAAGCTGTAGGAAAAATCCTATTTTCACAGTAATACAATTAATAATCAATGTGTTGCACTAAAGACATTAAAATATAACATTAAAATATAAGTGAATAGTCCAAAGTGAAATTGGTATTAGAGTCCCCAACAGAATATAATGTTGAGGATTCCTCCTGTCGCAGATCAAAGTGTGAGCCACATTACACTCCCTTTACCGCAAAGGCTGACCATCACTAAAGGGGATCAGATGTGCACTTACTATGTGGCCAGGACCCCCTGGTTAAAGGTGGGTCTGACAAGCTTTAGGGAGATTCACCTGAAAATCTGCATTTGGGTAAATAGCCCTTGGGTACACATCCAATAGACATCCAATGCTCATGCAGACACAGATGTACTGTAAATGAGAAAGCACTAAAATAGTGCAAAACCTTTAAAAGGCTAATTTATTGAACTTTATATCACTCACATAGGTATATTGGGAATGCACATATCTCCAAACAAATCCGGCAGGTAACAATGGCATCCATTGTCACTTTCAGTAAATGTGATGACATAGACATGCTGCTCCTACCTATGCATTTCGTCACTAAAGGACTTTTTCATTGACCATGGGTCGGTTAGGAGTCGTTGCAGGTAGGGATGAGCGTAGTCAAGGAAAAAGCCAATGGTTGGTAATGAGTGGTTGCCGGTTGGGATCAAGCAGAAGCATAGTCGAGGAACAAGCCAAGGGTTGGTAATGAGTGGTAGTGAAGATACGGATGGCAGCAGGACTGACAAGAGTATGATGTTGGCTGCAGGGAGCACAATAATCTGGTAAACAGGAAGTGCAAAGGCATGGCTTCAATAGGAAGTTCATTGGAGGAGCAAGGAATTCAAGACAAACAAGATTCAAGGCACGATTATTCAAAGAATTGTCCAGGGCTCTGTCCAGCATTCCAGGTGCCTTAGCAAGAAGAGACATCAACAGACACAAAAGAGCTTGCAGGTTCAGATCCAGGTCCTGACATTATATCAACTAAATTTGATATAATTAGGTGAATACAGAGGGATATGATGACCATGTATACATTCATAAGTGGTCCATATAGTGAGCTTGGTATTACTTATTCACTTTCAGGTCCTTACAGAGGACAACAGGGCACTGTTTACGTCTGGAGTAAAAGAGATTTACCTCCATATGTGGGAAGGATTCTTCATAGTAAGAGAAAATGTGGAGTAGACTCTCTCAAGTGATAGTTTTGGCCAGCTCAGTAAATTGTTTAAAAAAGAGCTGGATGCATTCCTAAATACAGGTTCCCAACATTTATCGGTAATACCATCAGAGACTAACTACTGGAAAATGTACAAATCCACACACTAATACACAGCACAGTTAAAGTCTAAGAAAAAATGGCTTCAGCATGTTTCCTCCTGGAAGCCACACCCCTCTTATGCTGTTCACCACCCCACGGGCTTAGTCATTGAGGACCTCAATGACTAAGCCAGGTGCAAATGGTTTATTGAAATGTTCCCCACAGTTTTCAGTCATTTTAGGAGAACAAGTTAGAGCTACCTATGTAATCTAATGTTTGGACAGATAATTAATATGCTACTGTTGATGTTCGGACATGTAATTAATATGCTGCTGTTGATTTTTAGACAGGTAATTAATATCCAAATTCTTAGTTCTTTTTAGGTCCCAATCAAAGTAAAGCTGTCATTCTGACCTGCAACTAAGCAAGCTACAGTTCCTGCTCTACTAGCAAGTCTTTTCATTAAGCTGCCAGTAATGCTGGACAGCTCCTTTGTCTTGCTTCACATATAAACATTCCTAATTAAAAAAAAGGTGCACTTTTTAAACATGCCTGCTCCTTTACTAAATGCTGGTAAATGGATTACATTTGAAAATTTAACTCATAACATTCTTTTTCTCTCTATTTAAGAGGTTGTAAACTCAGTAACATTTTTTTTTCAACCTGAAAGAGAAACACATAATGAGCTAGTATGCATCGCATACTAGCTCATTATGAAATACTTACCTTAGAACCCCCGCCCTCCCGCCCGCTTACCTGTATGATGGGCGACATTTCCAGTCGCCCGTCTTCCGGGATCGCAGCATCCGGCCATCTGATTGGCCGGAGCCACGGTGAGGTCACTCCCGCACATGCGCACGGGAGCCAACGGTCACGGCACGGGGCTCTGAAGGAACGGCACCAGCGGCCGTTCCTTCAGAGTGCATGCACCAGTGATGTCACTGGCTGCATGTAAGGTAAATATCTCCTAAATGGTACATGTTTAGGAGATGTTTACAGTACCTATAGGTAAGTCTTATCATAGGCTTACCTATAGGTAAAAGTTGCAGAGGAGGGTTTACTTCCTCTTTAAGGAGCCCTATCAAGGACCCGAACAGTTTAATGCTTTCATTTAAATCACTGTTTTCTAAATATGTAAAAAAAGCTGTATAGAGTTATACCGGAAAGGACTGCACACTGTCATTATACATTAATGAATGAGTTTTTACTGTTAATGAGAACCAGATATTTCTTACAACATATCTGTTCTTTGTATTCTGAGGCTGTTCTAAAGACCTTACATATACTCAGTCAAGTGAGTTGCCTCAGGCGATACACAAAGATGAAACAAAGCCTCCTACATATGTTTTACCTGTTTATTTTATTTATTTTTTTGCTGTCTTCTCTGCTCTATATCCATCCAATGTCCAGAATTTATACAGCTTATCTGAGATGTCAGAAAAAAGGGGTGGAGAGCTGAAGTACACTCTGCAGAGCTCGGTGAGGAGAGCTCTAACAGCTTATTGGAGAGAAGGGACACATCCCCTTTCACAGAGCACACAGGAACAGAGCTGAGGCTATCAGTTACCTGGAGATCCAACTTGTTAGAAGTGACTCATGCAGATAGCAGAGGAAAAAAGCAACAGAGAGAAAAGACAGTTGTTTTCAATTGAGACAAGTACACACAATATGATTTGTTCATATTTCATGTCTGAGTTTTTTTTTTTTAACTAGGTAATGACTGGTCAGTTATCCCTAAACTTTGTTGTATTGTATGGCTTGATTGAAAAGTCAGTTACCCGACAGTTTCCATCTACACTATATTACCAAAAGTATTTGGACGCCTGCCTTTACTTGCACATGAATTTTAATGGCATCTCAGTCTAAGTCTGTAGGGTTCAATATTGAGTTGGCCCACCCCTTGCAGCTATAACATCTTCTACTATGGGAATGTTTGACCATTCTCCTAGAGCACATTTGTGAGGTCAGGCACTTCTGTTGGACGAGAAGGCCTGGCTCGCAGCCTGTGCTCTAAATCATCCCAAAGGTGTTCTATCGGGTTGCCGTCAGGACTTTATGCAGGCCAGTCAAGTTCCTCCACCTCAAACTCGCTCATCCATGTCTTGCTTTGTGCACCGGTCCAAATTATTTGGTGGAGGGGAGATTATGGTGTGGGGTGGTTTTTAAGGGGTTGGGCTTGGCCCCTTAGTTCCAGTGAAGGAACTCTTAAGGCGTCAGCATACCAAGACATTTTGGACAATTTCATGCTCCCAACTTTGTGGGAACAGTTCGGGGTTGGCCCTTCCTGTTCCATCATGACTGCACACCAGTGCACAAAGCAAGATCCATAAAGACATGGATGAGCGAGTTTGAGGTGGAAGAACTTGACTGACCTGCACAGAGTCCTGACCCCATCCTGATAGAACACCTTTGGGATGAATTATAGCACAGACTACGAGCCAGGCCTTCTCTCCACAGTCCAATATCAGTGCCTGACTTCGCAAATGCTCTTACGGAAGAATGGTCAAACATTCCCATAGACACACTCCTAAACCTTGTAAACAGCCTTCCCAGAAGAGCTGAAGCTGTTATAGCTGCAAAGGGTGGGCCAAGTCAATGTTGAACCCTACAGACTAAGACTGGGATGCCATTAAAGTTCATGTGCGTGTAAAGGACGGCATCTCAATACTTTTGGTAATATAGCGTATATAGCGTATATTGTACTGAAGACCACAGTAAAGACAGAAAATTAGCAGAGCACACTACTGAAAATGGTAGGCATAAAAGCACAGTAAAAAAAAAAAACAGTAAGCAGTAAGTGTGGCTTAATGTACAATACAGTATTTAGAGTGCAATGGCCAAGAGTATGTAAAACAATAAAACATAATGTTTATGGTGTATACAGCAGTTTATAGAATGCAGTGATCAAAAGTATGTAACATACAGTGCATTGCGAAAGTATTCGGCCCCCTTGAACTTTTCGACCTTTTGCCACATTTCAGGCTTCAAACATAAAGATATAAAACTGTAATTTTTTTTTGAAGAATCAACAACAAGTGGGACACAATCATGAAGTGGAACGAAATTTATTGGATATTTCAAACTTTTTTAACAAATAAAAAACTGAAAAATTGGGGGTGCAAAATTATTCAGCCCCCTTTAAGTTAATACTTTGTAGCGCCACCTTTTGCTGCGATTACAGCTGTAAGTCGCTTGGGGTATGTCTCTATCAGTTTTTCACATCGAGAGACTGAAATATTTGCCCATTCCTCCTTGCAAAACAGCTCGAGCTCAGTGAGGTTGGATGGAGAGCGTTTGTGAACAGCAGTTTTCAGTTCTTTCCACAGATTCTCGATTAGATTCAGGTCTGGACTTTGACTTGGCCATTCTAACACTTGGATATGTTTATTTGTGAACCATTCCATTGTAGATTTTGCTTTATGTTTTGGATCATTGTCTTGTTGGAAGACACATCTCTGTCCCAGTCTCAGGTCTTTTGCAGACTCCATCAGGTTTTCTTCCAGAATGGTCCTGTTTTTGGCTCCATCCATCTTCCCATCAATTTTAACCATCTTCCCTGTCCCTGCTGAAGAAAAGCAGGCCCAAACCATGATGCTGCCACCACCATGTTTGACAGTGGGGATGGTGTGTTCAGGGTGATGAGCTGTGTTGCTTTTACGCCAAACATAGCGTTTTGCATTGTTGCCAAAAAGTTCAATTTTGGTTTCATCTGACCAGAGCACCTTCTTCCACATGTTTGGTGTGTCTCCCAGGTGGCCTGTGGCAAACTTTAAACAACACTTTTTATGGATATCTTTAAGAAATGGCTTTCTTCTTGCCACTCTTCCATAAAGGCCAGATTTGTGCAGTATACGACTGATTGTTGTCCTATGGACAGATTATCTCTGATGATCTCTGCAGTTCATCCAGAGTGATCATGGGCCTCTTTGCTGCATCTCTGATCAGTTTTCTCCTTGTATGAGCTGAAAGTTTAGAGGGACGGCCAGGTCTTTGTAGATTTGCAGTGGTCTGATACTCCTTCCATTTCAATATTATCGCTTGCACAGTGCTCCTTGGGATGTTTAAAGCTTGGGAAATCTTTTTGTATCCAAATCCGGCTTTAAACTTCTCCACAACAGTATCTCGGACCTGCCTGGTGTGTTCCTTGTTCTTTATGATGCTCTCTGCGCTTTAAACGGACCTCTGAGACTATCACAGTGCAGGTGCATTTATACGGAGACTTGATTACACACAGGTGGATTCTATTTATCATCATTAGTCATTTAGGTCAACATTGGATCATTCAGAGATCCTCACTGAACTTCTGGAGAGAGTTTGCTGCACTGAAAGTAAAGTGGCTGAATAATTTTGCACGCCCAATTTTTCAGTTTTTTATTTGTTAACAAAGTTTGAAATATCCAATAAATTTAGTTCCATGTTATGATTGTGTCCCACTTGTTGTTGATTCTTCACAAAAAATTAAAGTTTTATATCTTTATGTTTGAAGCCTGAAATGTGGCAAAAGGTCGAAAAGTTCAAGGAGGCCGAATACTTTCGCAATGCACTGTAAAACATAGGGAATTGAGTTAACTAAAATAATACATATACATAAATACATATGCATATAAATATAAATACATTACACATATTTTATTCAAGATGGATAGGGGATTCACTCCCTGCTGTGCTATTATAGTATTCTCATTGTGGGGGGGACTTCCCCACCATCAGAACACAATGATCAGTGTTGCCGGCTATAGCCGATGGCACTAACTGTGTGGAAAAAACCTGACAAGGTGGATGTACAGAAGTCAATTAATAGATTGACTTTTGTACAACCAGGGTGCCCACACATGGATCAAAATTCAGTTAATTTCTGCCAAATGTCGGTCATTTGGGTGGCTTAAAACTGGAGCAGACTCGCAGGAATGGGGGGAACAGTCTTGGTATTCTGCCATGTCTGCGGCTTATAAAGGTGTACTGAATGTCTCCCTTATTGAGGCAAGTGTCAAAGTCCTCACCAGATGGATTCATAAATTCTACCCGGCTTCTTACCCGCTCTGCTTCAGGGGTTGCTCCCTCCTGGGCTCTGTCGTTCATATATGGTGGGACTGCCCCAAATAAGGGGCTTCTGGAATAAAGTATTCAGCATCATCAGGAAAGTCACGGGTTTATCAAATGTGCAATCACCACAGATTGCTCTGCTTAACATGCCTACCCCGGGCGCATCCAAACATCATAAACGTCTCATTCACTTCATCCTTCTGGGAGCCAAAATGACCATAGCCGGCGCTTGGAAGCGACCTTCTGTTTCCATATTGCGCGCTAAAAGAAAAATTTCCTGGATCATGTCGCAAGAATTGTTAGCTAGCAAACTCCTGGATACTCACCATCTCTTCGAGGTGGTGTGGGAACCATGGGCTGAGTTTACTAAAACCCCATTACATGCTTTGCTGCACTAGTTTGCACTTTCTTGCTCTTAGGGACCTGTCAGGAACACTTCTTCCTCTCACTTTCTCTCTCTAAGATCTCATTCCTCAGTGCTAGTATCACACCCTCTTTATCATGATCTGATCTTTCCCCTGTGCTTTCTTTTAATATTCTCTTTAACTCTCATTTCGATTCCTTTCCCACCTTGTGTCTCTTCTTTCTCTTCTCCACACCATTTTCTTTTCAGCATGCCATGCTTGACGCAAAGTTTTTGAGACGCTAGTTGCTCCCTACCTTCACGGTTTTGGCAGCCTTCTGGGCTCTTAGGGCTGCATATTTTAGCTTTTTGAGCTAAAATTATAACTTTACTGCACTCTTTTATGAGGGTGATTCATTCTTACCTCAACCTGGTCTACCAGAGCTGAGTTATGGGGGAGCCGGGGATGCCCTATCCACCCTGAGGGGACAGTCTTAGCCCCCAGTAGGGGTCTCCTCGGGATTGGGCGGGCCTCTCCGGATCTCTATTTCAAGGCGTATAACTTTTCCTCTGCGCCCTTGGCATTGTGTAACATGTGCAGATCGCCTGTTTACTTAAACGTTGAAGTTTTCGAGAGTTGTATGTATACTGTTTAGTATGGCTCAATATGTCAAATATTTGCTTTTTGTGCATGGTTCATAATGCTTGTAATGTATCTGTTCCTTTATGTTACAAATAAAAATCTTTTGAAAGTAAAAAAAAAAAAAAAAACTGGAGCAGACAGAATCTGGGACAGCTATGTATAGTAACAAATTAGCTTCAGCTTTTTCTGTTAAACTTTGAACATGAAAGCCAGAAGACGACTGGTTGCCATGCACAGCTGCTTTACATTCTGGCTGCTCCAGTTTTAGTAAATTCTCCTTAGTGTGTAACGCACAGGGGTCAGGAGTATACAATATAAAAAATAAATAGCCTTACATTGGTATTAGTAGTTACTTACCTTAAAGATTAGAGGAGACACTCCATGTCCTGTATTGTTGACTCTAAGTGACATTACCATTGTCTGAGCAGGCAATATTGAGAGTAAACTGGGCACCGCAGATCCCTGGCACCAAGCTGGTGATTCAGGGCCTGTGTCCCATGTGCCCTGGGATACCAGCGCCTCCTATAAGACAGGAATAAAAAATTGATAAAGGTTCTTACCCTTCCCCATTCAACTTTCTAAAAAATACTTTATTGCTGTATATGCTTTCTTTGGAAAGATTTTGCTTACCTCCAGTCTTGGTGGCAACACCATCAGTGAGGCATAGTCTCTTCAACACTACAGTAACAGAATAACAACATGACAGATTTTCTAGCCTTTCTACACTCTATCCAAAACTACCAAAAATGTTTGTGCTGGAGCTGTGCTTTAAAAACATTCATAAAGTTAAATTATACTGATTCTTTCTTTCAAAAATGAATAGGAAAATAAAAGTCTACTAGAACGGTTCATAAATGGATTATTTGTCCTGATAGGATAAATAGGATAACCATCAGGTAAAGCAGAAGCTCCCAGGACCCTGTGCCATGACATAAATGATTTACTGAAGTCTGTCAAAATCTTTGAGGAATGTTCTTCTTAAACAAGAATGAAGATAGCAGGATGCTAAAAAGCATAATTTATCAACATGCGTCTATTTTATAATACAAAGCACATACGCTGCTGCTGCCGTGAAGCTTCAAACAATCATTATTTTTGTATCCTTACCAAGACACAGTTGTTCCCAACTAGCAGCCTGTGAGCTCCTAACCATCTCTAGAGCTAGAAAATGCAAGTATTTAATGGAAAGGGGAGAATATTTTGCATACCTTTATCAAGATGTTAACACCACTATAGAAAATCCTGACATGTTGCCTTATCCAGGAGTCTTAAAGTCTTGTTCCTACTAGGTGCATTGAGCAAATGTTTCCTATGTGTTCTGTGCACAAGCACACATGTGCAGTGTTGTGCTGTCCATACAAATTCAGCAAAACTTTTTTTATTGTAGCCAGGTGCTTGGCTATAAACAGAAAGCAATTTAGGACACTGTGCTCTAGTGCTCCTTGTGCTCCCAATAGACTTCAGCTTAATAGGTTAACACAACCTTGCCTCATCCACCAGGGGTTCTGACAAGCAGAAGAATTTCAAGAGGCTTGATGGTTGGCGGCACTGAATCACGGGAGAAGTTTGGAAAATAAAAAGGTACTATGGCAGTCTATGGACCATTGGACTACAATTCCCAAAGTGAGCTGCACACAAGGGGAGCGAGAGTTGCTCTTTCTCAAGCTGAATACTGAGGTACTCTCTCTTTGCTGGGAGGAGACCAAGGTGTGCACATCTTTGCTCTTGTGTGCACGTCAACCTGCTACAAGCCTATTGTCAAGTGCTGAGGACCAGACAGATCCAGAAATGAGCTGACATGTGAACAGCGAGACCCCTGTTGCTGTATTGCTGGGACTGATAAGAGGACACTGCTATCATTAACCTGTTGCTGGTAGCAGAGACTAAGCACATGGGAACTGGCCGTCTAACTAGCAGCATTATTTACTGAATGCAGACTTTACTGGCACTAAACTCATGTGCACCACCGTAAAGGCTGGGGCCCAATGCTAGCCAGCTACATTGCTGTGCTGTAGTGTTTGTTTTGTTGGGATGCAGCCATAATGCTTCTTCATTAATGAGGCCCATAGTTTGCTGAAGAACTGTGGAGTATGAACAGTTATCTTTTAATTTCTTTTAAATACTGTCTTTATTTGTTTGGAATCCTATTTTACAGCTCAGTGCTACTAATTACATTTAGACGCTTCCAGTCTACACACACTCCAGCAATAGCTGTTCACTCTGTTCAGAGGCAGGCCTCCTAATACTGATAATATAATGTTTGACTATGCCTTCACAAGAGCAGTAGTAGTTAGTAGTAGTCTCCATTACAGATGACAATAAAAAGGGCACAATTTAACCACTTTAGCCCCAGCCCTATTTCGGACACTTTTTGTTCACAAGTTAAAACCAGTATTTTTTCCTAGAAAACTACTTAGAACCCCCAAACATTATATATATTTTTTTAGCAAAGACTCTGGAGAATAAAATGTCGGTCATTGCAAAATTTTTTGTCACGCGGTATTTGCGCAGCGGTCTTTAAAACGCCATTTTTTTGGAAAAAATTTGAAAAATCACATTTCACTGCATTTAAAAAATACTAAACAGTAAAGTTAGCCCATTTTTTTTGTATATTGTGAAAGATGATGTCACGCCGAGTAAATAGATACCAAACATGTTACGGTTTAAAATTGCGCCCCCCCGTGGGATGGCGACAAACTACGGTCAATAGAGATCTCAATCTGCGATGCTTTAAATTTATTTAACGGTTACCAGTTTAGAGTTAGAGTGTAGCTCTTTTTTTTTAATTATTGCCCACGCTCTGGCGATCGCGGCGATACCTCACATGTGTGGTTTGAACAGCGATTTCATTTGCGGCTCGACTTGCGTATACGTTTTTTTTTGTGCGCGAGCTAACGGTGACGGGGACGGCTAAATTTTTTTATTTTTTTTTTTCCTATTTATTTTTTCTTTTTTTTTAAACTTTATTACAGGTTTTTAAAAAAAAAAAAATCTGATCACTTTTATTGCTGTCACAAGCAATGTAAACATCCCTGGTGACAGCAATATGTCGTGACAGGTACTCTTTATGGAGGGATCGAGGGTCTAAAAGACCCTAGACCCCTCCACTACACTTCCCTGTATGCAAAACGCCGAAAACGGCATTTTTGCATACAGCCGTTTTTCAAATCTGCCGCCTTTTGCAGCACAGTAACCCGGACGTGACGTCATGGACGCCGCCTCCGGGTTACGTCATCGGAGACCCGATCGATGCCGTTTCCGGCATTCATCGGGACTCCATCCAGCCGGCGGACGTGCCGGCTGGGTGCTCGGGGCTCCCGGTGGGACGGTAGCCCCGAGCAAAGCCGCGGAAGGCGGCGGGAGGGGGGGGACGTCCCCTCCCGCCCCCCCGGGTAACGATCGAGCGGCTCCCGAGCCGCATCGATCGTTACCGACGGAAAGCCGACCGTCGGCTTCAAACAACGGTACCGGGATGATGCCTCTAGCTAGAGGCATCATCCCGGTATAACCCCGCAAAGTCTGATGACGTAGAGGTTACGTGACTGGTAGTAAAGTGGTTAAAGAAAGGGAAAGACAATTGTCACCACATTAACAAAAATGTGTCAAAAAGGAATTTTACTGTAAAAATATTTTTTACATTTGTATTTTATTGTCCTGACAATGTTTTTTAAATGGTTAAGGACACAATTCCTATTTATTCACTTGAAACAGTTATGAGAGCAATTTATGAGAGAGTATGCTAACTGCATTTTGTTTTAATTGCCTGAATTTATGGATGCCGATTTGTCCAGTCTTCAGGGAATCATACGATTGAAAATGTGTGCATGCCTGGATTCTCCACAGATCAGATAGATCTGCATGCCAATAGCCAGATGAATAGAACTGCAGAACTGCTGACTTTTCTTTCATGATAGCAGCTAAAGCAGAGAGAGAACCCATGATGACTTTGCTTTGGGATCCAGTCATATACACTTTGCACCTTGATGTAATAGTGGTCTGGTGATTGTGACAACCCACCATGCAGAGCAGAGTAAACACTCACCTGTTTCAACCTGTCATTCCCTCATTGGTTAGATAAGCCAGCTGTCACTGGCAAGTGACATTCTTCAGTGTTTTCATCAGTGACAGCAACCTTATCCAGGCAGTGAGGGAGCAACATCATCTCATGAGATATTTTTGCAGTTTTATCATAATTTGTTTTATGCAGTCTGTTAACAATTTAGGCACAAAATACTTAAAGGTTAACTCTACTTTTGGGGGAAAAAATATAGCAAAAGAATATTACAGCATATATAATTGCAACACAAGCCATAAAAATTATCTTTCCCTTTCAATCTGCAGCACTGTCATTTTATGTAAAATTCAATGCAATATGGTAACCTGGAGGCACTCCATACACAGTTGCTGTATAGAATGCCTCCAGAAATGTAATTTCCTTTTTCTTCAAAGCAGAAAAAGGTAAGAGTCTGCAATAAATTTTAAAATCACTGCAATGCACATTGATCACTTGGAGGGAATTATTCTTTTCTCAGTAAAAGTATAGAGTTACTCTTTAACTATATACTCAAAATGTAATTTGTTTTCCAGTGTTTGCTTCCTTTTTCTTGGATAGTTTCAAGCATATGAAACGCACCTGTAAGTGTTTGCTTTGATGTGTACAGCTTCTACCTGAATCTGGTTACACCTTTGAAATCCAGTGGCGCAATGAATTAAAAAGACTTAAAGTTGAATTCATTAAATTGAATTTATTGTAAATAATAGATAATTTTATTCAGTAGTGGCTCCACAATGGAAATCAGATAAATGGTTAAAGCAAACAGCAAGTTTAAAAGGTTCAATCATTATGGAATCAAACTTTTGTCAGTGTATGTAATGTAATGTAGCACAATTCCCAGCCGTTTTGCTGGATATGGGTTACCGCTAGCAACAACAGCAAATTTTAGCATGTTTCTCCAAGTGTGAGCACTGAGACAATGACCAGTCCAGTATCTTTGGGTTTTTGTATTTATTTGGTAACTTGGATGGGAGAAGGGATGAGTGGGTTACTCCTTTGGCTCAACTATGCACAAATTGCTAAGGACGATTGTAAAATGCCGGTTGGCGCTGACTTGACGCTGGCTGGATGCCGGTCAACGCCTATTAATGCTGGTTAACGCTGGCCTGCTGCCTGTTAACGTTGAACTGACTTCTGACTGCTTTCCTGAATGAAGATGTCCTCTTTAGGCTCCCTTAAGCACTCCTTGCTGAGGTAGCTACGTGTATACTCTGCTGCACTGCTGAACACTTCAGGATCCACACCGGCGCCCCCTTTCTCTCTCTTATCTTCAGGGCTTAGACACTGGCACCTCATTTCTCTAAGCCTTCTCTACTGGTTAGCTGGCACCCGGATCCCTTTGAACTTCTTCGAACGCCCTAGGAAGACCCCTGGGCGGTTTCAAGAACTCACGACACTCACGTTTTTCCCCGAAACTTCTACCCAGCAGCTCCACTCGGACCAAAGTACTCTGGATCCCTCTGTGCAGCCCAGCTCAACCTTCATCCTCTAGGCGGACTGCCCAGGACACCTTCTCTAGCTCTGACAGGAGGAGAGACAGCCGTCACCCTCCTCCTGGGACTCTGCTTCCCGCCAAAGACACCCTGTCACATGCTCCCCTCAGACTTATAACTCCTCCTAGGGTGCACTGCGGAAAACTCCACCCACTGAGACAGCTATAAGCCCTGGTGTGCTTTTGGCTAGGTTTCCTCCACTGTCCAAAAAAAGCCCTCATTGGAGACAGTGTGGAGACTCCGCAGACTCAACAGATCCCACCTGGAAACATGTGACAGCCTAACTAAAAGATCAGGCCCCATATATGCTTTTCCCTAGCACCTACCTAGGAGGGTGCTACATAAATGTAATGTAATGTAATATAATGGTTCACTTTCTCTTATTGTATGCAGCCAAGTTAATTGTAATATAAGTTCCAAGCTTGTCCTTTGGTGAGCTCACAAGTCTGTATTGGGACCCTAACAACGGTAAATGATTTATTTTCAAGGCAACAAAGTAGCAACTCATATCTGTTTAGGATTCGAAAAAACTGAAGAATGGGCCATTTAAGATAATTCACCCTAAAGAAAGTCTGTTCCCAGAAAGTTTACTTTATTCAGTAGAAATAATTGCGTAATGGTGGCCTGCCTGGTGCTGGACAGCATGGTTAGCATGTGTAATGCATTCATATCTGGACAAGGAGATACTTTAGGCCCAGTGAGATACTGAGGGCCCAGGGCTCATTAGGATATATGGGGAAAATGAAACCTTCCCTTGCTTTGCACTTTGTGTGAGCTCACCCATTCAGAGACAATCGGCCTGGCCCAAATTGCATTCTCCATCTATGTGTAGGCAGGTAGTGGTTAACGCTGCCCCAGCTGGAAAGTTAAAAGCTAATTGTGTTTCCTGGGTTTTTCTTGGTGGGTTTTCGCTGAGTCTGACCCCCCAGTCCTGTGGGTTATAAAAGGAACGGAAGTCCAGATCCTAGGGGCCTTTGTTGTTGCCATTCTGTTGGTTCGGTTCTGACCGGTTAGTTTTGGTCAGACACATTTTCTGCTGTTACCGGAGCCTGGATTGCCAGTAATTTGCTGAGGTTTGAGTTCCCTTTGCCTATAAGGACTGCTGGGGCTTGCAGTCCTTCCTAAAGACACCAACCATGGACTCTGCCAACTATGGACTCATTCTTGTGCTGGTACACTGGTGCAGCCACAAGCCTAAGTTAGGGACCACGGATGTTAGGGAAATGTTTGAACTTTATTCCGGACTGATATCTGTCTATGTCATCATGTTAATTTATTCATGTTAAGCTTTTGAAACGTTGCCTTTGCCTGGTCTGAAGTTACTAAAGGGGTGTAATGCAAGCAATTGGCAAGTAAATGGGTCACTAAAGACATCAGGGTATGAAGATAATGATTCAAAAGTAATATAGTGTGAAGATTTAAGTGCTTACCAAGGTTAACGAGTAGTACAGTAAGTGTTTACATGTGGCAGGTGAGATAGCCTCTTGCAACAAGGAATGTTGTCGGCACTCCTTCAGCACCGATCCATCTCCCATAGTGACGGAAGCAGATCTGCACCACCAGGGCCCTCAACCTGTGCACAAGTACAGAATAAAAAGAGTTAAAGAAATAGTACAGTCAGGGCTCATTTGGCTGTACTTCTCCTATGGATCACCAGTTTTCAGCAGAGATCGGGCTGAAGTCCGCTCTCTGCTGACGTCGCATAATTCCGTTCAGGCACTGTGTCATCACGACCACGGAGCTCCGCCAAATCCCTGAACCAACACCGGAGACGCTGAGAGGAGGGGGCAGAGCGGAAAGCTGTGACTGGCAGTCAGCAACTCTCTGCTCATGGAGTTGTGAAAACCAAGCGATATGCGGCGTTTGATCGCTCGATACTCAGTGTAGAGGCACCATGGGACAGATGCAGCATCGAAACGATGCTGCTTCCACCTAGGTAAGTGTGATTCAACAATAAAACAGAAACCCATACTTCTCTTTTAAATGTGACCCTGTACTGTTACTGAGAGGTAACAGTGATACACTGGACAGGTGAAAAAGGCAAGGGCTCTGCATGTCCCTCCTAATTGCACAAATGACTGTGGTTATGTATCAAGAGAGTTTATTAGAGATCAGTCAGTTGTTCCAGAAAAGGTACTCCCCTGTATAAGGCAGTGACCATACCCAAAGTGCCGTATCATAGCCCATAAGAAACCACTGTGGGGTAGGCCTCTCATGTGACCCTTGCTTGGCACCCAACAAGGAAGGGAACATGGAGGACGTGACTACCAAGCAACCACCTACTGTTAACTTTAACTAGTCTTCAGGCCTAAAATTAGCATTTTAACTTGTTAAAGATAAATAAATACATATGGCGCTGTCAGTGAAAGAGTTAAAATGATATCAAATATAACTAAAAAGTAAGAAAATAAAGAATAAAAAGCGTTGTGCTTGGAGTAAGGAATAAGAATAAGGAAGTAAAAGGATGCATTCCCATTATGGCATATGATTCAGAAAGATGCACATCTTATTTTTATATATTTTTCGGTTGCAATCCTGAAGAGATTCAAGCTCTACAATCCATTTTTTGCATATAAATTGTCACAGGAACACCTGTCACTGTTATTCTTTGCCAAAAATGTGTCTTCACAAGGTGACTATTCGTTGGCATGACAACAGACTTCTAATCAAGAGATCTACTTTTAATTATTTAATGAATTAATTAGAGTTCAATATTTATTAATTTTTTTTTAACCGTACTGTTTTGACAAGATTCAGCTAACTCCAGTGACATTAGAGCAGTTTACGCCTATTAACGTATTGTTTAATTAGTATTTTATATATTTGTTAAAATTATATCTAACATTAAAGTTGAGCTGAAGGTGGATATAAAATTTGGTAATTAATACAATAATGCATTCATAAGAAAAAATTACATTTATTTTTAAATGTGAATTAATCCGTGTTTTTGTCTTGATATCAGCCTCTGCTGCATGCTGAAAATAAACACGCCCCCTGGAGGGTAGAGAGTTCTTCTCATTATTGTACCATCAGTAGTCTGACAGTGCTGCTACATTGAAGGTCAAGGGCTTGGCTGTTCTTTCTGGCAGGGGTGTCTAAATCCCAAGATTGACTGAACAGGATTACAATAAACTATTTTACATATACAGTATGTACTTCAACTGTGTAGATATTTGCATTGCCTTCAGCTGAAACTTTGTCTATTTAGCGCCCTAGGTAGCCACTCACCTGTAGCCTCCAAGCCTCCAGTAAATACGCACTACTTCTAGGTATGTGGGAGAATGTGGCCTACTTACAGGATGCAGTTTTCAGGCCTGAGGAACCGATTGCCAGTCCTCTATAGTCATATGAGGGAGGGGGGAAGGTTAATTACCCCGTAAAAACTCCAACTCAGTCTGACATTTAGCTTACACAGGGTTTCAATATGATGGGAGAGGATGGAGAAGGTGAGTATCAGTGGGAGAAAAGTTCTTACAAAAGAACCTGACACTTTATCCTAAATAAACAAACTGCTGTGGCCTTTTTTATTTTAACCACTTTAGCCCCAAGCCTATTTCGGACACTTTTTGTTTACACGTTAAAATCAGTATTTTTTGCTAGAAAACTACTTAAAACCCCCAAACATTATATATATTTTTTCAGCAAAGACTCTGGAGAATAAAATGGCGTCATTGCAATATTTTTTGTCACGCGGTATTTGCGCAGCGGTCTTGAAAAATTACGAAAAATCACATTTCAAAACTAACCAGTAAAGTTAGCCCATTTTTTTGTATATTGTGAAAGATGATGTCACGCCGAGTAAATAGATACCCAACATGTTACGATTTAAAATTGCGCACACCCGCGGAATGGCGACAAACTACAGTCAATAAAAATCTTCATAGGCGACATTTTAAAATTTTTTAATGGTTACCAGTTTAGAGTTAGAGTGTAGCTCTTTTTTTCATGCTCTGGCGATCATTACGATACCTCACGTGTGGTTTGAACAGCGTTTTAATTTGCGGCGCGACTTCAGTATACGTTTTCTTTCGTGCATGAGCTAACGGCGACGGGGGCGGCTAAAATTTTAATTTTTTTTTCCTATTTATTCTTTTTTTTTTTTAATATTAACATAGGTTTTTTAAAAAAAAAATCTGATCACTTTTATTGCTGTCACAAGCAATGTAAACATTCCTTCGTGACAGCAATATGCAGTGACAGGTACTCTTTATGGAGGGATCGAGGGTCTAAAAGACCCCATACCCCTCCACTATACTTCCATGTATTCAAAACGCCGAAAACTGCATTTTTGAATAGATTCACTTTTTAAAACTGCCACCTTTAGCAGCCGAGTAACCCGGATGTGAAGTCATGGACACCGCCTCCGGATTACATCATCGGAGACCTGATCGAAGCCGCTCCAGCTACTGTAAATGTAGCACTACTCCCTTGGGAGCTGCTAGTTACGGGTTCCCCTGGGTTACCATTAGCAACAGCACGACAGTTCAACAGTCTCCAAATGATTTTGGCTCAGTCAGGAAATAATCTAGGAGCTTTGGTTTTGTGTTTTTATTGAGAACTTGGATGGGAGAAGGCAATGAGTGGGATACTCCAACTTGTATAACTATGCACAATGATCCATAAGCTCTCAATCTTCACAGTGAATGATCCCCTCCTAATATTCCACCTCATGCCAGTGAAAAATTAATGTGATTGGCTTCTTACCAAGTTATAAATAGGGTAGGCTCAGATGTAAACATTCAGTCTGTGTGCTTCCTAGGATGTTATTCTCATAAGCATATCCACAGAACCCGCACAATTAGATACAATTCCTTCCTTGATTACGGACTCCACGCTTAGGCAATCAGCCCTCCCAATGGAGGTATCCCAAAAATAAAGGAATAGACCAATAGCGCATTATCTTCAGTAAAACAATTTAATAAAAGACATGCACTTACATAGTGAGAAGAGTATTGAACTTGTGTTACAATTTTAAAGCCGTCACGGCCGCCTGCAGTGCTGACCGCGCTATGTAATGTGACGGCACGGCTCTCCTTATCTGATGCATTTCCCCTGAATAGGCATCTGCTGGGAATGGAGATAGCGTGTGCCGTCACTCTGCGGTTTGAATGTCCAATTGGTAAGAAGCTTCCGGCAGTCATGTGTCAACAAATGAGAAATGACAATTCTCAAACAACTTCCTAGGTCGCCTGATATTTATAAAAAAAGACGATTACAATCCTTGTTCAGAAATGGCCTGGAATGTATATAAACCTATTGTAGGCATATACAGGGTACTGTGGCATTAAGAGAAAATATTTTTCAAACAAATTTAAACATTTAATCTCGTCAGTCGCACGGTTCCATACTATATACTGGATCTGTATAAAAACTAATCTATTTCGTGAAAAAATTATGTATACTTAAAATCATATGAAATAACATACCAAGGCCAATACAATTACCAACAAAATATTAATTCCCTAATGACAACCAAGTTATCATCAAGGGAGTTATTTTGATTGAAATTTGTTGGAACATGGGTTGGAAGCCTCTTACCATTACAATAAATGGGTAATAAGGTCCAACTAGCATTACCACCCCAAAAGGAAAAGTTTTTTATTAACAACAAAAATAATTTAAATAATCTACCTAATTATAGAACCATAATTCAGGAAGAACAACCGTAATATTTAAAAATAATATGTACCAATATATATAAAAATGTTAAAATAAAAATAAAAAAGAGAAATGGTCAGATGAAACAAGAATATAAATATGCACGGAGAAACGAGAGAAAAAGTGTTTCTGGACTAGAGACTCCTCTTTCCCCACTTTTCCTCTTTCCCCACTTTCCCTACTACATTAACCATTCAACTATTGTTAATATGGGCATTGATGTCTCATTTGACATTCAAGCCCAATGGCCTATAACTCCTTAAGTTGTATATCCACGGAGTTTCCCTGATAGATATACTCTGCTTCAAATTGCTGCCTCTCCAGTGTGGGGTGTACTTTTTAATACCGATGACCTCCAACCGAGCTGGATTCCTGTAATGACACTTTGCAAAGTGCAGAGACAGGCTATGGCCTACAAAACCTTTTCTTATATTGGTAAGATGTTCCCCAACTCTGATCGCTAAAGTCCTAATAGTTCTTCCTACATATTGAATCCCACAACTACACGTAAAGAGGTACACAACCACTTTGGTTTGGCATGTAATGAAGCTTTTGATTTTCTATTCTTTCAACATTCAAAGATGTAGATATTTGTGTTCTTATGGTTTTGGATTCCATACACACTTTACATCTCTTGCACGGGAAGAAACCCTTCATATCTCCAAACATCACTGGTACTAAGGGTTTGTCGATTGGATTTGGGGCAACCACATCTTTTAGATTTCTTGCTCGTTTAAAGATCATTTGTGGTTTGTTAGGGAGAGTAGGGCCCAAGGTTTTATCACCCTTTAAGACATCCCAATATTTCCAAAATATATGGTTAATCCATTAATATTGGTTGGAGAAAGTAGTAATGAATGCATATTTGAATTTGGATTCAACTGTTTTATTTCTCCCTTCTGTTTTTGGAATTATCATCTCCTGTTGCTTCTGGCCTCCCAAATCCTGTATTTCCTGGTCCAAACTCTGTGCTTCATACCCTTTCTGTATAAACATTTCTTTAAGTGTTTCTGCTTGGGTGAAGAAATCAGAATTTTCTGTACAGTTACGGCGGATTCGTCTCAGTTGTCCTTTAGGAACCACCCTTAACCACATAGAGTGGTGACAACTGTTCAGAGAGATGAACCCATTCTTACCAGTTGGTTTAAAGAAAGTTTTTGTGGAGAAGCCCAGACCTTGTCTTGTCTATAGATAATTAAATCTAAGAAATTAATCCATAGCCACGCCAGTCCTTTGCAGATAGAAACAGTTGCTATAAAAGAAATAGTTGTGTTCCATCCCGAATTGTAACAATTTGAGGATGAACACTTTCTGTTTAGGAGGAATTTCAAAGTTAGAATCCAAAAAAGTGCTTACCGCTTCATATCCCATATTGTGGGGAATGATAGTGTACAGGGACGAAACGTCCGCAGTAACTAATAAAATTTCCCCTTCCACCTCTATTTGAGTGATCTCTCTAATACATTGTGAAGTGTCTTTACTTGTACTAACGGTTGCAAAGAGAAATCAATGTATTTGCCAATACGTGAGGTTATTGAGTCTATTCCACTCACGATTTATTGTCCTGGTGGTTTCACTAGACTTATGGGCCTTTGGGAGGTTATAGATGGTGGGTATCCTCGACACTAGAGGTACCAGATATTGCTTCTACTTCTTGTTGAGGATGCCTTCCCTATATCCTCCCGAGATAACTCTTTCTAATTTTCTTTTATATATACAAGTTGGATCTTTCCAAAGAATTTGGTAAGTATTCTTGTCAGATAAAAGTTTACTCATCTCCTCAAGGTAATCTTCCTTCCTTAGTAAGATGATTCCTCCTCCCTTATCTGCCAGACGTATAATCAGATCTTTTCTGTTGCAAAGGGTTTAAACTCCTATCAGATCATTTTGTGGTTGAAATTTGAACTGGGATTCTTCCAAATCTTTCAGAACTAGGTTGATCACATTGACTAGTGTTTTGTTTGGACATACTACACTATAAGTTGTTTTTCATTTTTTTTTAAATGTGTCACCAGGAGGTATAGAAGGAAAAGGATTAATCTCCAGAATTGTATTTAACTTTTGGAAGAAAGGAGAAACAGAGACATGATGCATCTTATTTTTCACACATGTACATTATTCTGCTTTATAAACAAAGAGGCATTGTGAAAACATTTTGATGAACTTTTTAGTTCAATTGACATTTTCTAAGTGCTAGTAGTTGAATGTATACTTCTGTAAGTGACGATTCTTTGGGCAGCTGTGAGTATGAAGGATCTTCTGTGATAGAGTCACTTGAAGAGAACATCATGTTTAAGCCCTGGTCTTCCTCTCATAAGGCCAAAAGGAAGGAATAACTCTCTTAGCTGAATTGCCCAATCTGCTTATTCTTCATTATGGAGAATCCAGACAAAGAGCGAGACACTATCATCTAACTTGTAATAACTGGGAATTCTGGACAGTTGTTGGATTCTCCAATCAACATTTGATTCTAACTGCCAACAAGCACCTACAACTGGAAAGCTACTTTGTGACTGGAATTGGCCTTTAACCCACTTCTCCAGCAGCAAGAAATGCATGAACATGAATGCACACTGGTTTCTCCACAACATGCCCATTCCCCTTATCTTTCTTTCAAAATACAATTTAAGAATAGCTGATAACAAACAACAATTTCTGATTGTTTTTCCCATTTATAAGGCCTAAAACTTTAGAAATAAATGAATACTGATTATTATCTTGTGTGACATAGAATGGGATTGCAGCTGCCGCAAGCAATGAAGTAACAGCACTATGCAAGTACTGACCCTTCATTTGATTCTCTAGCATTTGCTCATTCCTGTCTAGACGCTGTTTTCCCTACATACCATTAAAGTATTGATTTGGTATTCAGAAATTCAGATGAAAGCATATTTAAGTGGTTCACAGTAGTTCAGGCATTTAATAATATGAGGCTAGGGTGATATTATCTAGAATGATAAAAAGCAAATACAAGCTATGAATATATTTAGGAGTATGGGTAAAAACACTTTAGTTTTTATAAGGAAAGCAATAGCTTTTAGGGCAATTTTGTCTTTTTTTTTTTTCTTTTAGACTCTTGTAATATGTTGTATGACAGAACAATAGAAAATAAATTATTTCCCATATAATAAAATGAAGCTGTCAATACAAAAACTTATTGAAAATTGTTGAGCAAGAACTGGTATCATTAGAAGCTTTAAGCACATGCCAGAGGCATATTTTTAGGAAGTCACGTCATAAATGTGAATTTTTATTTATGATAAGCTTATTAAACTAATCATGCACAGTAAGAGATCACTATGTATTGTAAGCTAAAATACATAGCAGTCCCAGCTCTCATAGATCATGATTAGTATATGACCCCTTTTCTTGACAAAATATTCACATTTAGGGCTTATTTACACGTTATCATTTTTGTGCATTGTGTTAACATATCCGCATTATGTCACGTGCTAAAGCCTAACTCTGGGTAAAGTAAATCGACTCCCTGCAAGAATAAAATGTATGTTTAGTCTAGGGGATGGTAAAAGCACTTTTACTTACCTGATCCTTGCAAACGGTGCTTCCCCATGCTCTAGAAAAGAACTGTCCCTTGGCAATCTTGTGTCTGCAGGAACCAGTATAGCAGCACTGATGATGAGCCTATGAGACCAGAGAATCAGGTAAGTAAAACTGCTTTAGTAAGTCCTATAGGACACACAAGAGCGCCCCCACTGCACCGGAGGACTTTTACTTTTCCAAAAGTCCAATATAAGTTGTGTTAAAGTGTATCTGAGTTCAAAATTTAAAATGATATATTCATTTACACATTACATTTTAATTATTCGTAGCTTACTTCTATTAATCAGAATTATTTTTAAGTTTGAAAGCATACTTTTTTTAAGAATCACATTTACTTCTTAAATTCTGTGAAACACAGCACCACAACCACTGAGTGCATAGGTATGCTCATAAGCCAGGTGTGCCTTGGCATGCCCTAACAGCAGGGTTGCCAACCATCTTGAAGAAAAGGTGGCAACCCTACTTGGAACTGGGGCACCACTCAAAATGAATGCACTAATGTATGTCATATTACCCTGATGCTTCATATTGCAAAAATGTGCTTCGGACCTAAAGAATGTCAGGTAGAATCTAAAGCTTAACATCAAGTTACACAAGTAATAATTAAAAAATGATTTAGTATATATATATATATTTTTTGATTCAGTATATTTTAACCACTTCAGCTCCAGAAGGCTTTACCCCCTTCCTGACCAGAGCACTTTTTGCAATTTGGCACTGTGCTGCTTTAACTGGTAATTGCGAGGTCATGCAATGCTATACCCAAACTAAATTTGCATCCTTTTTTCCCACAAATAGAACTTTCTTTTGGTGGTATTTGATCACCACTGGGATTTTTATTTTTTGCGATATAAACAAAAAAAGACCAAATTTTTTTAAAAAAAGTAATGTTTTCTACTTTTTGTTATAAAGAAAATCCAATGAACTCAATTTTTGTCATACATTTAGGCCAAAATGTATTCAGCCACATGTCTTGAGTAAAAAAAAAAGCAATTCAAAAAGTGTATATTTATTGGTTTGCGCAAAAGTTGTAGCTTCTACAAGCTATGGTACATTTACTTGAATTTATGCAACTTTCAGTTTATGACTGCTTATCTCATTTCTTGAAATGATAAAATGTCAGGGAAGTACAAAACCAAAACCCATGGGTGGTAACATGCTTGGGAGCTCTACAACGCTCCTTTGTCAAACCATAAAGGGAACCAGGTGGGCTATGTAACATACATATAGCAGAGAATGGAAGGGGGAGGGATAGTGAAAATAAAAGGGAAAGAGCTGGATACTATGTAATGAGGATATACAGGTCTCAGCTGCAGCGGCCCCAGCAGGAAGAGCACTGTGTTACTTTAACTGACAAATGCACAGTCATGTGACACTGTACCCAAAAAACATTTTTGTCCTTTTTTTCCCCCACAAATAAAGCTTTCTTTTGGTGGTATTTGATCACCTCTGCATTTTTGATTTTTTTTTTAACAAAAATAGACCGACAATTTTGAAAAAGAAAAACAATATTTTGTACTTTCTACTATAAAGTATAAAGTACTACTATTGTAGCAATCGATATTGAAGCATTATACTCCAGTATCCCGCACGACCAGGGCATCCGGATGGCCGAATCTTTCCTCAAGGAACAGGATTATAAGACTTGGCCTTTGATGGACTTTGTCCTTCAGTTGCTGAGATTTATCCTTACTAGAAACTATTTTACTTTTTTGGAACAAACATACTTGCAGGTCCAGGGGTTAGCTATGGGCACTTGCTGCGCTCCCTCTTATGCCAATCTGTATCTGGGCGCCTGGGAGAGGCTGATCTTTTCGGATGAAGGAATGGAACAATGGATGTCTCATATTCTAATCTGGTACAGGTTCATTGATGATCTGTTGATCATATGGACAGGTACTGTAGATGAACTCTCACTTTTTTTGAAAGCCATTGACAACAATAATTTAAATCTCAAATTTACTCATACGTTTGACAAACATTCGATCTCGTTCCTGGACCTGAACATCGGCCTCTCCCCGGATGGTCTCATTGATACAGATCTTTATCGCAAACCTAGCGTGGGCAATACCATTCTCAGCGCAGCAAGTGCCCATCCCGCCCCCTTGATCGCAAGTATCCCTTATGCCCAATATTTAAGGCTCCGCAGGAACTGTTCCGCGGAGGCCAAGTTTCGTTTTCAAGCTGGCCTGCTGCGTGAGCGACTCCTTGCCAGAGGATATTCCAAGACGTTGCTCAGAAGGGCGTATAACAGGGCCAATACCCACTCGAGGGCCGACTTGCTATATAAAACCACCTCAAAAAAAGATGATAAAAGTGTCAGGTTTATCACCACGTACTTTGCACACGATGATATTTTACGAAATATTCTGAAACGTCATTGGCCGATTCTCACTCAAGATTTCACCCTGAACAAATATCTAAGTGCCAGACCCAGTCTGGTATTTAGACGATCAATGTCCCTTAGGGACTGCTTAACCAAAAGTCATTACATCAATGAATCCACCAATGCAGGCCTGAAAAAAGGCACATATCGTTGTGGGTCTTGTGACAAATGCCCTTGGGTCAAAGTCGGAACAGGTATCCGCTTACCCAATGGGAAATGGCTCCATTCCAGACACTATGCCGACTGCAACACTCAGGGGGTTATCTACCTTATGAGCTGTTGCTGTGGGGCATTCTATGTCGGCAAAACCATTAGGAAACTGAGCAAACGTATAGATGACCACATTTACCACTCTGAGGGTGGTACTATACAAACTAGTGTTACACGTCACATAGGATTTCGCCACAAGTATGATAACACAGTGGTTTCATTCTTTGTCTTGGAGGTTATTCCCCAGGACCCCAGTGGGGGGAACTGGGACAAACGCATCTTACAAAGGGAGTCGTACTGGATAGAATCCCTAGAGGCTACCATACCTCCCGGGATTAATTAGGTCTTGACCTACAAACCGTTTCTAGGTTAAAAAGGTTTTTTTTCCCCCTTCCCCCCCCCCCCCCCTCTCTTTTTTCTCTCTCAAAATTTTTTTTTATTTTTTATAACTTTTTTAAAATACCCTTGAGTCTGATCCATGTGATTTGCTGGGCATCCATGCCCTTGTTTTGCCCACACCACCTTTCCGGACCATCCACTTCCTGCGATACCACGACTGCGACTCTGGAGACTGGTAAGTTTGTCAGTTATTCCAATTATTGGAAATACTGATTTCTCTTTAAATTCGTCCATATTTATTGATTCAAATTTCCTCTTTTGTGTCTCTCGTAGATTCCATATCCGAAATTGCTGTAGCATCTAAAATCATGATTATTATTTATTTTGTGCTTATGTTTTTTCCCCTGTGTTGGAGGATTTGTGCACTCCATAACAGGGTACCCACATGCAGAAACTGCAGGGGACTTCATGCTCCCTCTAAGTTTCTATTGCAATCATCAGTTTATATTTAGGATTATAACTCTATATCCTATACAAATGTCCAACAGGTGTTTTTTCTGGTCAAATTTGTACTTGTTCATGTGTTTTCTTGTACATGCATGTCACGGTCCCTTTGGTAACCAATTTGCATCCGAGACTTTGTCCTCCCATGTAGTTTCCCCTCCGGCCGCTGGGTGTCGTGCTCCCCAGACGTCCGAGCGGATGTGTGGTCCTCTCACACATCGCTGGCCGGATGTTCTCATCTGTCCGGCGCTGTTGTGGCCGTTCTGGGCTGCCGTTTGTGGCCCCAACAGAACGACACTGCGCATGCGCCTCCTCTGATGCGCGCTCAGTTGAGGACCTGACCCGCCCACGTTGCGCATGACGTCATGCGCAGCGTGGCGTCGGGTTGAGGGCCATATCAGGCGGGATCAAACGCTCCATTCATTCAGGAGTTGGCGTTCATCGGTATGGCGGTCCCACACGGGTAAGAATTCTGGATTACATTTGTGTACTTATGACTCGGTGATAGATGGGCTTATTAACTCTCCAATTGTTTATCTCTCCGGTTATGCTGTACAGAAGTGCTTAACGGCTGGCATCACCCTCCCTGATCCAGTGATAAAAGTATAAAAACCCACACCTGGGCCCTATTAGATTCCAAGCCACCAATCTTTACCAGAAAAGGCTTATCTACTACTCTGCAGGTAAAGCCCTTTCTTTTCCCCAAACTTCCCATTGGAGAGATACCCTATAGATTCTGGATTGTAAGTATACTCATTTGATTTCCATCTCAACAGATTAACACCCCACGTGGGGGTTCCCAACATGGCCGCCATGCATAAGCCCTCCTGCTTTTAACCCTGTCCATTTTGATTATATAAATGTGTCCACTGTAGACACTGAATAAGGTATATATACCAGCTTTATATACAGGCCTTTTCTCCTTGCCTTCTTTTTTCCCCCCCCTTTCGGTGGTGGAGGTTTTTTCAGTTTACTATACTCATATCCCTATCCTGCCTCACATGCCCCTCCACATCCGCGGGGGAGACGTTTTTCTTGGGAAGTGCTTTCATCTGACTGGTCTGACGGTGGATTTCTCTGTGGTGGCGGTTTCGGATGCATCTTGATGTTCCATATTGGCATGCATTTTATGTTTGATGATATACATATATGTATCTGAACCAATAACAAATGTTTGTTGTTGTTGCATTATACAGGCACTGTACATTGATATGTTTCTATTCCCCTGAAGAAGCGGTGCACTGTTGCCCGCGAAACATGTCGGGATTGGTCTGATGCTCATCATTGGACCTATTCATCCTCATCATCCATTTATTGCCTTGTGTTTTACACATTTTCATGTATCAATGTTGTATTGTTTGTTCTTGATTTTAATGATGTCATGTTAATAAATATTCCAAGTTTTTAACAACGTCTTTATTATTTTGAATTATCTGGTACCTTAAAAGTGCCACCAGCCCTCTCATTCCCTTTTTCTGACCTTTTTGGTCTCATTTTTCTCTTGCTTTTCTCCCCTTGTCCCTGTCCCCCTCTGTTTCTTTCTTCCCCCCCCCCCATTCTTCCCTTTTTCCCCTCTCCCTTTTCCTTCCCCTTGCCCCTCTCCTTTTTCCTTCTTCTCTTTCTATGTCCCCCCCTCCCCCCCCCTCTCCCTCCCCTTTCCATCTTTTTTCCTTTCATCTATCCACCTTCTCTTCTTGTTTCCTACCCCAGCACCTACCTGTACACCTCAGGTTTCAGCTGTGGGTTTTACCCTTTGGGATATCTTTCCCAGTATAGATCATATACCGATTTGGGATGTGGTACCTTTTGTGTATAATTTTGTGATACAAACACACCTTCCATTTGAATATCCTTAAAAATGTGGAAAAAAAATCAAATTTCCTCATAAATTTTGGTCAATATGTATTCTGCTACATATTTTTGGTAAAAAAAAAAATCCATATAAGTATATATTGATTGGTTTGCACAAAAAATATGGTGTCTACAAATTATGCAATATGTTTTATTTATTTTTATTTATTTATTTATTTTTTACTGGTAATGGCAGCGATCAGCGACTTATAGCGGGACTATGATATTGAGGCAGACATTCTGACAGTTTTGACACTTTGTTGAAACCAGTGACACTAATACAGTGATCAGTGATAAATATAAGCACTGTCACTGTACTAATGACACTGGCTGGGAAGGTATTAAACTTCTAGGGTGATCAAAGGGTTAAATGTGTGCCTAGCCAGTGTTTGTGTGTACAGTGGGAAGTGCTTTTACTAGCGGAAGTTATCAATTTAAGTAAATTCATTACTTCCCCACTGACAGACAGAGCTATGCCTTGTTTACATAGGCAGAGCCCTGTCCTGAGTGTGTTCTGGACAATAGGCGGGTACCAGCGGTGATCTATTGGTCATCACCCACTGATCAGCATCTGCTGTATAAAATCACAGCAGAGCCAGGTTGCCGGCAGCAAGCACGTGAGCCCCCTACCCAGAAATGCCAGATCATGTACTAGGTATGTGATCTGGCGCAGCAGGGCCGCCTTGCCACCGTATATCTGTGTTATATGGTCAGTAAGCGGTCTTGTCTGGGGACACCATGATTACCACAGGGGTGCCCTATTTAACCACTTCAGCTCCGGAAGGTTTACCCCACTTCATGACCAGGCCATTTTTTGCAATAGGGCTCTGCGTTATATTAACTGACAATTGCGCGTCGTGCGATGATGTACCCAAATAAAATGTTTGTGCTTTTTTTCTCACAAATAGAGGCTTCTATTTGATCACCTCTGCAATTTTTATTTTTTGGGCTATAAACAAAAGAAGACCGACAAAAAAAAAAAAACAAACAAACAATATTTTTTACTTTCTGGTATAAATCATGTCCAATAAGAAAAATGTAAAAAAAAAATCTAATTTTTTCATCAGTTTTGGCCAATATGTATTCTGCTACATATTTTTGGTAAAAAAAATTAATAAGCATAAATTAAGTAGTTTGCGCAAAAGTTAGGGCGTCTACAAACTATGAGATATTTTTAGTTATGTTTTTATTTTATACTAGTAATGATGACGATCAGCAACCTATAGCGGGACTGTGATATTGCGGCGGACAAATTGGACACCTAACTGACACTTTTGACACTTTGTGGGGAGCAGTGACAATAATACAGTGATCAGTGCTAAAAAATATGCAGTCACAGTACTAATGACATTGGCTGGGAAGGGGTTATCATCAGGGGCAATTAAAGGGTTAAATGTGTTCCTAGTCTGTGTTTGTGTGCTATGGGGGTTTTGCCTTGACTGGGGGATGGTAAAAAATTCCTGCTTAGTAGAAACACAGGATCAGTACACTCCCCTCTCAAAGAACGGCAGTCTGCCTTGTTTACATAGGCAGACCGCAGTTCTTCCTGTCTCCAGAACGATCGGCGGGTCCCAGCGGATATCGTGTCTGCCAGACCCGCTGATTAGCTCCTGCTGTGTCCAAACACAACAGGAGCGGGTCGCTGAAGGCGCGCCCCAGACCTGGGAGTGTCAGATCACGTACTAGGTACGTGATCTGGCACAGAGCAGTCACCTTGTCGCAGTATATGTGTGTGGGGTGGTCTGCAAGCAGTTAAAGCAAATAATTAATCAGGGACAAGAAGGGACAGTCTCCTCTAATCAGGTACTGTCCCTAGAAATCAGAGGCTTTCAACATGTACCAATTCAATCCATTCACTGTTATTGCTGCCTGAAAGATGCATTGGTTCAATCAGATTTTATGACCCCTGCTATTAAGAGACAGGAGACATTTTTGGGGAGTCTGCCTGTCCATTGCTCCTTCATGTAGAAGGGGTAATGTTTAAACAGTTGGGTAGTAGCAGCGCTCACAATGGGATAACCAATCCAGACGCAGGATCCTCTCAACAGGTGCCGAGGCTCAGTGTGTCCTTACACACTCGAACAACATAAGTTAATAGATAGAGCCGGCAACACTGTTATCTTTGAAGTGTAATATATTGGTTACATCGGAGTGACAATAAAATAATAGCGCTGATGCGTTTGGGCAGAAGACTTAGTCTTAGGTAGTTTAGGGCAAAAATGGCAAGATATTTATACTTACAGGGCTGTCTTTAACACAGGGCAAAAGGGGCAGCTGCCCCGGGCCCAGTCATTGCTGTGGGGCCCAAAGCAGCTCCCTCTTGAGCCTGCACTGTCCACAAAAAGTTGACAAGTGGATTCAGGAGGGCCCAAGAAAATGTTTGCCCGGGGTCCAATCAATATTAAAGATGGCCCTGTATACTTTTACAAACTTCACCTTAAAAAAATTACCATATTCAATTGGTACAATTATCCAATTAGGTGGTGGTTGCACTAGTGTCAGCAAAACAGAACATAGATCAAAAAATGATTTCAAAATTCACAGTTGAAATGGAGCACCATGATTTAGCATACAACTAATCAAGCAAATGAAGCTAAAGTAATATATGAAAAAGTTATATATTGTGACAGGATGAGACGTTGTCACTGTAAAATCTGTAAGTTAAAGGACACAGAGTGTGCACATTGGCTCCTTGCAGGACTACAGAGTGTAGCTGTGGAGTGGAGTAAACTGCTTTTGCAGCTTTCTCCAGGTTTTGGTATACCTGAATTGGGCTCTGTAATTGGGAGATTCCACAGTGTCTTGGGTGGGATGGAATCTCCATCCCGGTGTCCAGGTTTTGTGGAGGACAAGCAGGGTGTGTGCTCAGGTGCACACAGCCCTTATAATGAAGGTTTAGGAAGACATCAGGGCTCCCAGTTGGAGGCGGCTCCACCCAAGAGAGACAGGAGGTCTCTAGGAGTCAGAGGCTGCATGTGGCAGGCAGAGCACATGTGTGTCTGCAAGAAACAGGTGACGGCCTGAGGACTAAGGCCAGAGTAAAGCTTCGTGGAGTTCATGGTCTAGGGACCAGCGGAAAGAGCAGAGGTACTGCTACCAAAAAACTGAGTAAAGTGAGAGAGCCAGGTGGGCTAGCATTTTCAGTTTGTTAAATATTGACTGGAGAAGAACCCATGCATGGGAAACCTATGTTATGGACTTTACTTATGCTGTTTTAATAAAAATGGGCTGCCATGCCCTAAAACCACAGTCCTGACTACAGTGAATCACTGAAAGAAACGCATCTGCCACTGAGCTAATGATCCCCCATGTTACAAGTGGTGGAGGATGCAGGCACAAGATGGTGAAATCCGAGTCCTTGCTCCGCAGTGAATTCAGGCCAGGAACTGTTGGCTGTGTGCAGAAGTGCAGCCAGGCAAAAGGCATTGCATGTGGCCGATGGTGTACCTGTGAAAGGAAAGTAAAAACTTTTTTTTTTTATTTCCTGCTGTGAACTGTTCCATGACTGCAAAGGATGGGGCGGTCAAAGCAAAAAAAAGGATGCAATCCTTGCTAAGGCAAGGGAAAGGCTGCTATGGCTAGAGGGTATTTCACCACATGACCCAGCCATGCCAGAAAATTAATCCGAGTGTGAATTTGCTGTGAACTGGTGTAAATTAATCACCTCGTCCCCAGTTAAAGGAGAAGTGAAAGAGGTTGTTCCTGGCAACAGGAATCCATGTGGAAAACAGCGTGTAGAAAGGAGGAGTATGGTCATCCGTGGCAGCAATATCCTTCCTAGTAGGGATGTCTGGGATCCAAGGAGTCTGTCTGCTGATGATCGTGACCAGTGGTATCCTGTAGCAACGAGTGAGAGTCAGTCGTTAGGAGATGCCAAGGAGTTAATCTTCAACATCCAGTACCGTGCTTGGCGTGTGGTCAAGTTGGGCATGAGATCTTTACTTGCCCCAGGTTCTGGAACATCGCTAGAGAGTCTGAAAAGGCTGCAGTGCCGCATTATGGCCACAAAGAGGCAGGAGTTTGTGAGGATGCAGCTGGGAGACCTCACATTCAAATGAAGCCAAAGTTACCTGCTACAGGATATGGTAAGACTGTTGCAGTTTGTGGGATTGATTCCAGTGAAGTGGGAGTCCGTCCAGCTAGCAGATCCACAGAAGGTGTGCAAATGGACTTGCTGGAGTGTGCTACCCCAAGTAGTGGGGAGACACAGGTTGAAGCTCAACCTGCAGCAAAGTTAAGGACTCTTTATGTACCTGGTGTAATTCAGCAGAGTGCTTGGAGTAATGTTAGCCTAGGGGTGACCAAAACCATCTGTGTGCCAGGTTCCCTAGTGACAGGTGCTGCAGAGATGTCCAGGGAAACCTCCCATGAGCCAGCAGTGGTGAGACACGTGGTTTTCCAGGACAACTGTGGACCTGCCCTAGTGGGCAAAAGTATCTCTTTGGAGAGGAATGGTGGTGTGCTGAGTGGCACACAGGTTACCATCGGTGATTACCAAAAACAGCCTGCTAAAGATTATAACACTATTGATATGTCTTTGAATGATGATAAGGGTATTATCATTGATAATACCATTGATGTACTTATGTTGGTGATGTGTTCACTAGGCATGGTGGACAAAGCACCTTGTCCCCATGTTGATGGGGTCAAGAGCCTGTTCCGGACAACCCTAGGCTGTGGTTGTCGGGGTCTGCGGGTGGGGGGGCTTATTGGAATCTGGCAGTACCCTTTTATAAGGGGGCGCCCAGATCCCCCCCCTATGTGAATGGATATCGGGTACATTGTACCCCTACCCATTCACCAAAAAAGCGTACAAAAAGAAAATAAAGACAACAACCAGTTTTTGACAAGTCCTTTATTAAAAAATAAAAAAATAGTGTGCCCCCGATGTAAATCCATTGTCTATCACGTCGCCTGCCGCCGCACCCGAAAAATAGAAAAAATAAAAAGATGCTCCCGCCTCTTCACACGCCTCCCGCATATTTGTATTATTTAATAAATGACTTGACACTGTAATAAGTTGCTAAAACTATGAAAAGTGGACCTGACCCAACGCCTACCGAACCTCATGACAATTGTAATATCTTCACTGTTTTATCCCTCTTACCTCCTTTCCACTATTTCTTTCAATCTGCCTCTATATGATTACCAATTTTGTAACTAATAAGTGACACTGGTCTACATTGCACAAGGTATATACTGTATATAAGTTTAGGATTGGAGAATACTTGACCATTGCAAGCATTATATATGATGTAACTATATGGCATAATCTACCATTTTACCATATAACCAATGTGACTCAGTCAACTTATACATATATTGTTTTGTATTCCTATTTCTATATGTGATACACATTGTTTATATGTAATATTGCTAAAAATCCTTTCAATAAAAATTTTCTTGTGAAAAAAAAATGTCATTGTGTACCGGGCCTAAGGATAATTCTCAACCTAATCATTTATGCTGACCCTCAACCTACCAAATAAACATAAACACTAACCTTTGAACAACCACCATTCTATCACTGATGTTTATTCATTCTTGAATAATGTCTATAAAAAAAAAAATAAAAAAATGATGCCATAATAAATAAGAGAGAAAGCAGAGTGTAGAATTGTTTGCTTCCTTTTTTCTGGTGTTTACCAATGTTCCTACACCAAATATCCAATATCTGGCATGTGTTAGCAGGAAGATGCAGAGACCATATAAAGAAATATTGCAGGGTTACTGAAATGTGATCACACATTTTATCTATGCAGTATAAGTACACTGATAAAAATAGGTTAAGCTGAACGAAAAAAGAAAAAATATTACATAGTGAAATTGCTCATTACAGGCACTCAAAAAAAAGCATTTCCTTTTGGACTCAAGGTCCTCCTTGGTAGTTATTACATTTATAAAATTGTGGTATTTTTCTTGTTGAATTTTATATGTGGTTTTCATTTAATTGTCTTGTATGACATTTAAAATGGAAATCTGACATTTTTATATTTTTAGGATGCGTAGGGTCATTTCTTTACTCTGGGATCATTTTTAATGTTCAGTAGTTACATTTTATTGACTTGGATGTCAGAGAGATAATGTTGCAATTGATTATTACATTAAGTATTAGAGATCTTTCTTTCCATTAAAATATATCAGAATAATTTTGTATGTATTACACAAAAATCACAGTTTTTGTTGTAGAATACAATATACATGGATGCAAATATAGATAGCATGAATGTACCTGATTGTGTAATATTTAGGTGGGTGCTGGGAGTTTGTTCTCTTTAATGCCTGTCATTTAGGTCTTAAATTAAAGTGCTTGTAAAGGTAAAAAGTTTTTTATCCTAATGCATTCATAGTATTAAGGTAAAAAACCTTTTATTTGCAACCCCCCCGTAAATACTCAACCGAGCCCAATCTTGGTCCAGCGCTGTGGACATCTGCAGAATCTCTCTCCCCTCTTCTGGTTCTCACAGGCTTAGCTGAGAGCAGCAGGAGCCATTAACTCTTGCTGCAGTCAGGCAAAACCTGTGAGCAGAGAGCTGGAGGCAGAACTGAGTTGGGATGTGTGTCTGTGTGTCTAGGCTCAGGAGAGAGCCCGCATGAGTGCCCCTATAGGAAGCGGTGGGGAGAGGATCCAAGAGCCCAGGGCCCAGAGAAGAGGAGGATTAGGGCTGCTCTGTATAAAACCATTGCCACAAAGCAGGTAAGTATAACATGTTTGTTATTTTAATGAAAAAATAAACAGGAAGGTTTATATCACTTTAAAATGTGCCATGTGGTTAAAAATTGGCTAGGGCTTGATTGAAGTATATGTAAACCCCATCAATGAAATATACCATTGTGTGTTTTATTCTTGTTTGATTAGTGTAAAAAAAAAAAAATACCCGTTGATTGTGTCAGAAATCTTATGAGCTAATAACTTCCTGTGAGCTCCAGCTCTGCTGTCTGTTATCAATTAGTATAGTTCATCGTACTCTCCGAGGACCACAGAAGAGTGCCAACCATGTTATGAAGATGAAGAAAGGTAGTGTGTTTTTTGGAAGCATCACCAGGTAAAAATAAAGGAAAAAAGCCGATGAAGGCAAAATAAACTAAACACAAATAAGTAAAAATTCCATCTCCCCTTACATAACATAAGCAATAGAAAGCAAATGAAGATGTGTTGGCTTGCTACTTCCGTAAATTTTTTTTTATCCTTGTGGGTTATGTTTCTTGTTTAAAACTTATCATACCATTTGATGCAATTTCCTACACCAACAAGTAAAATGTTGTAAACTTTTCACTGCATGTGCCTTACTCAGCCGGGATTATTTGATCAAGAAGAGATCTGCATATGGTAGTGGTTACTCACTCTGCAACCCATTTCTGGGGGAAAAACAAACCTATTTATTCTCACCCATTCCTTATAGCAATTTAATTAAAAAAAAAAAAAAGCTTTGCCTGAATTGGTTGTCACATGCTGATCCTCAGTATCTCTGCAATTATCCATAGCATCCAACTAGGTCCATTGGCCAGTCTCCATGGCATTGCCACTTGAAGTCTTCAGGACCCCGTGAGCACCCCTGAGCAGTGGTGTATTTTGACTTTGTGCTGCTCTAGGCAAGAATAAAATTGGGAGTCCCCCCTCCCATCTAAATTTTTCACACCCCTTCTTATTTAAAATTCACCCCTTCATCTGTAAACTCCACCCCTTCTTCTTTAGGCTCCACCTCTTCCTATTAGAGCCCCACCTCTTCAGAGATGAGGGGAGTGAGAGGGGGTGATAAACAGAGGGGGTGAGTGAGAGAGAGAGAGAGGGGAGTGAGAGAGAGAGGGCATGAGAGAGTGAAGGAGGGGAGAAAGAGGTGGGGTGAGAGAGAGAGGGAGGGGAAGAGGTGGTAGGAGAGAGAGAGGGGGTTGAGAGAGCGAGGTGATTTGAGAGAGAGAGGGAGTGAGAGAGACAGGGGGATGAAAGAGAGAGAGGGGGGCTCCCCTATACCCCCCATATTACACCAGAAGGTTCTCCTATTCCCCCAAAAGGAAACTACACCACACTATCACCTCCCTGCAGCCCACCAGCTCCATTTTACTAGCTGTGTGCAGTGAAGCTGCTGAGGCATGATCACAGCCAGGGACTCCGACCTGCTCTGCCAAGTGAGATACATCCAGGATTGGAGGCTGCAGCCATCGCCGCCTCCTGCTTCCGCTTTGCACCCGTGTGACTGAAAAGTCAGTCTGCAGTTTCCCCTGATGGCGGGTGTCATCTGGGTTTTTGCCACCCCCCCCCCCCTGCACTCCCATAGCAAAGCCACTGCTTGTAGTTTCCCTTCTCCTTGGGGGCGGCGCCACCCCCCTGAAAAATGCTGGCCAAGGCAAACAACTTGTTTGACTTGCGGTAGATTCGACCTTACTCCTAAGATGGATTCTTCTAAAAACCAGTGGGAAATATTCATAACCCCAGGAATAGGGATCCTGGATTAAGGACACTACAGATCAGAAGAAAGATGGCTTGGCATGTCTGAGTGACTACAGGTTCAGATAACAAATCAGGTCTTTTTATGCAATCTTGTTGATTGGGCACTGTGCAGGGGGAGTATTGGACCAATGGTGATCCATACTGCTGCGCTCAACAAGAACAGAGGTCTGGTTCTCCATTGTGCTGCCAACACTGGCAGCTTTTACAGTACTAACCACACATATAGTTAAAGCCTGTTTGTACAACAAGTAAAAAAGTCAAGACTTCAATTGGCCTTTAACTTTACATTTCTGTTTGCCCAATTTTTCTAAAGTGACAGAATGGAAATGTATACAATAAATTAAAACAGTTGTTTTCAACCTGTATAAGTTGAAAGACAGCTGCCTTGAAACAAAAACACAAATTACTAAAGGAAAACACTACAGCAGTGTAAAAAAGAATGCTTTTGAAACAATAATTACAATGCAATTCATATAAAAAATGGCAACACCTGTGTTCCATATTGATGATAACCGTGAAAGCTAGTGATTACATCCAACAATGCCACAGTGATTATTCACATGAATGCCACCATGATTCTTAACAGTATTAAAGTGTTACCGTATTCATTCTCATAAATGCTAAAAATATTGTTTCTAACTATTGCACAGTAATTATTTCCAACAATAAGCAAGTGAACAATTTTTAACAATGATTCTGTGCTGTAATGTGCTCTCTTTTTAGTTTTGACCCCCAAAAGCCGCTGTAATTTGTGAGATTGCTGGAGTTCTCCAAATTTTGTGTATGTTAACATCTTTCCTACTATAATAGGGTTCTCGTCACATCTCAGTTCCAGTGGCTTTACTTATCCCTGGTGAAACCACCCCTTTCTAATTCAATGCCCATGTGCTCCAAGTGACTAGACCAAAAGTGCTAAATAAAGAAGAATACATAATTCAAACTCAGCTCCTCTAGGAATTTTCATTATCTGCCCAATAATTTGCTGGATTTAAATCTGAAACAAAAAAAGGTTTACGGATCCCCTCTTGAACTCTACCAAGCAGATATGTCTGGAAAGCTGGAGAGATTCAAGTCCAGTATCATGCTCCTACAAGGACCCTGGGTGATGGTTAGGGTCAATGCTGACTAGCTTAAATAAATAAAATTGCTTAGCACCACTATCAGTAAGGAAATGGGCATCAATCTGGTGCAGGCACTGGAAGTACCTGTTCTTCAGTAGAGAATAGAGCCACTGGTGGTAGTATAGGAACATTTACAAAAATCATTTTCAAACTAATGTCCCTAGGTTGGCTTCACTGGTGGAAAGCAGTGAACAGATTAAGAAGAAATATCAGTGGTTATGGAAATTCATAATCAGTGATAGGCCAATGGTCAAATCCATTTAGACAAAGGCAGTGCAAAATACCAAAATGTAGGCAGAAGTGTAAAAAAGGTTAATCCCAAGCACAGCCAGAGCTGGAAATCAAAACTAAGGCAAGATCAAAACATTACCATAGCAAGATTCATGGCAGGTGAAAATCAAGCGCAGACAGGGCAAGCAAGGTCAGCATCTAAGCACAGTAGTAGGTGAACCAATGAGCTAACAAACACTAATATAGGTAACATATTATGGGGATCTTAAAAGGGGATCTGGAACAATCAAGTCCTGGGCTGATGCAAACTGGTACACAGCCACATCCATATACAGTAGTTTAATAAATGGTTGAGGGTGTAACAGGAAGGCGGGTAATACATGTGTGAACTAAAGCAGAAAGGATTATCCAGCAAGGATCGATCCACAGCCAACAAAGCTTATTGCTGCCAGATACTGGATTGGATGGGTACACTGTAGGTAGCTTCCTGAAAACACCAACCAACATGCGCCTCCGTATTGAATGAGTACATAATGAAGGGTATCCAATACCCCTCTTCCAAAAAAAAAACCCACTTCTGGTTTCCTTTGTGCCACCTTCCAAAAATAGGATGCAGGTGCATTTAGGCAGGTGCCTACTCGGGAACTACATACTTTGCCAGGTTCTAGTATTTCTGCATTGTTTTTACTGAGTAAATATGGTTAGTATGTTTTGTCTATCAGGCTGCCAAGAAGTCAGGAAGAGGTTAATGTGCTGGCTTTCGGGTGTTAACGGTTCTGCCTCGTTGTGATGGGCTAAAAAGAAAGAAGGGGCAACCTATCTGGGCCTGTGGATGGGGAATTGTAAGGAGAACTTTAGATCCATGTAATCCTGCTATAACTGTTGGGGTTTTCCCCTTGGTGGGTACCCAGTTGGGGTACCAAAAAGGATTCATGGACTTTACTATACTATACTTTACTATACCATACCATACCATACCATACCATACCATACCATACCATACTATACTATACCACACTATGTTTCTATGTTTCACACTAGGACAGTGCCTATTCACACTGCTTTAGAAACTACACCATTTTTTTAATTTACAGGCATGCCTTAAAATTGTGCCAAAGTTAACATAGAACACCATTACAATTACATTACAAAATACATTACAAAATACAAAAAGTATAGCACAGAAAAAAAAGTTTAGTACAGTATCTTTTTCTACACCTAATTGTCAGTATTCCATAACAGCTTCATTACACACAGGGTGGATTCACACTCCTGTGAATCCACCCTTTTATAGTGAGGGGACCTAGTTATCCAATCCTTCCAATAACTGCCTTTTCTGACCAGAGGCTAAGGCTCTGAAGGTTAATGAAGTCTGTACCCTTATCAAAGGGACTTTGATAAAGTCATGTGGGAGTGACGAAACAAGTCAGGGCAGGGCCTGTGATGTCACTGTGTCAACCCACATGTGCTGCTGGATTGCTGGAAATAGATGATGCTGAGGTTTAGCTTTAAGAGGGCACTGTACCCAAATATTGTGGCAAGCCTTTAAAGTGATGCACTGCTATCTGAGTGGACTTATCTTGTGAGAGTACTTATTTTAAGCTTTGTGTTATTACAGCAGAGTACTATCCTATTCCTTCTTTTTGAGCAGAGGTGCAAGTGAAGGCTGCATATTGGTGGTGAATTACACAGGAGCCAGCGGAGAGATCCCCAGAAGGGAGAGAATAGTGAGGCCCTGGAAATAGACCCTATAATGGTGAAGGCACATTTGACCTATTGCTTACACTAATAGGTCCACAAGTTTAAGTGATATTAAAGTCCTGCTTTTTTTTTTTGTCTAAAAATAACAAACTTGCCATACTTACCTGTTCTGTGAAGTGGTTTTGCACAGAGCAGCCCAGATCCTCCTCTTAGGTTCACCACCTGCACTCCTGGCCCCTCCCTCCTGCTGAGTGCCCCCTGAGCAAGCAGCCCCTCCTCTCCTCTCCTGCCTAGTGCCCCTGAGCCGAGCAGCTCCATTCAGACACAGAGCCGAGGCTCGGCCCCACCCCCTCTCTTTCCTGATTGGCTCACTGACTCTGACTGACAGCAGCGGGGGGGCCAATGGCTGTCTTAGCCAGTGAGGATGGAGAGTCTCCGAACTTTGTGGCTCTCATGCAACATCGTTGGATCAATATTGGGCCAGGTAAGTATTAGAGGGGCTGAGGGGGGTTGTTGCACACAGAAGGTTTTATATCTTAAGGCATAGAATGCATTAAGATTAAAAGCCTTCTTCCTTTAGAACCACTTTCAGGTGAGGGCACATGAGTGGGTACTGTTGATGTATGTGAAGGATTAAAGAAGAAGTATTTTTCATCACTTTGAAGAAAGCACACTTGAAGGAACTTATGTGATGGGCATGTTTATGTGATTTGTATTATTGTTGTCACTTTAAGGATAATAAGTGTTATTGTCACCCATCAATGTAAATGGGTGAACAAATCATTAGTTGATGAATGCAACAGTGAGATTGGATATTTTGAGTATTTTTGTGGATTTACAGTAGTGTTATTTACTTAATATTTAATTTATTATAGGGACACCCACAATAGCTAAGTAGTGGTAATAACTTTGAGACACAAACGTGTCGCACAGCATTTTTATTTTTTGTTTAGTTTATATTGATGTGGGAAACACATTATAGTGCGAGCAGCAACGACTTAACAAAGGTCAAGTCTTTAATAGCAAATGTGCACAGAGAATAATTCCAATTATTTATGTTTGCACATGGGATTGGTTTGCCTTCCGGATTACAGAGTTTATGTTTTTCTCGCAACATATTTTTTTATATGTTGTATTATGTTTTCATTTGATACAGATGGGAGTAGCGCTGCACTGTTACATTTTAAGATTTAGCTTTAATGCGTGAAGCTCATATTCGTCTTAGCTTGCCACTTGTGTTATATATATAATTGTTTACACACACAAAAAAAACTCCAGTGGTCTCCCCTGCTTCTGGGTCCCATGCCGATAGGCTGCCCTACTGCATTGTGATCACAGGCAACGGCAGGCTGAAAAATGATTTTTCTGAATGAATGCAAAGCATCATCTGATTGGATAAAATGGAGAGTGTGATGTCACTGCCCTGCCTCTTCCTTTCATTCAATCAGAGAACGCTTTGTAAGTCTGCTTCAGTAATTTCCAGATTCTGGGGATGTTGGCCAGGTTGGGTAAATACAGTATATCCAATACAATATATAACTAGGAATATAAGTAATCCTGCACATATAATCCTAGCTGTGATGTGAAGAAACTCCAAAGGTAAGTAATAATATGTAAAATGTTAGGAATAAATAAATCGGCACTAGTGTCCAAACCTTCATGCTCATATGGGCATCAAAAAATGTGCTGTGCAAAATATTGCAAATATAAAGTGCTGTGTATAAATAAATAAATAAATAAATAACAATAAATCTGTAATGCTGTAAATAATATATATAAGTCTAAATCCCTAAAGTGCTTGGTGATGTTGAAATATAATATCCTGTGCAAATGTGCATAAGTAAATCAATATATAAATGCATAAATAAATGGCATGAGTAATATCAGGTTTTCAAAGTCCATATAAAGTGCCAGTGGTGAATATATTATATAAAAGTTCATACATATATATTGTGAGGGATTAGCTCGGTGGCGGGTGTGGATGACCCCTTTTTGGGTTCGTTACACAGGGAGATAGCCGAGAAGTGGTTGCAAACAACTGTGTATGGTTTTATTCTTGCAATTTTTCTTCACACAAGTGCAAGCATCAAAACATCAAAAATAAAATAAAAAGACAAAATAAATCCTTGCCACTGTGGGCGGCTACCTTCTCACACACAGGAACCTACCTAAAGAGTCTGTCCCCAACCTACTGTTGGGCAGACTTGGCTGATCATACAGCAGACCATCAATAGTCCATGTAGTTTCTCTTCACACAGCACATGTTCAGTGGATTTTCCTTTCACATAGAAAACATCCATGGGTTTTTCTCTTCACATAGAAAACTATTTATTTTCTCTTCACACAGCAAATGTCCATTGGATTTTCCCTTCACATAGAAAACATCCATTGGTTTTTCTCTTCACATAGAAAACAGTCCAAGATCTCACCTTGAGAAGTCTTCAGTCTTTTTACCCTCCTCATCGCACATCGCTCCAGGAGGTGTTCGTCTCCCATGCTCAAACAGCTTCAGGAGACACCCATCTAACTGTCCTTCTCTCCAGGAGGCAGCAATCAATAGACTTCCTCTGGACAAATTATAGAGGCCTTAATTTCCTCATTCTGAATAGCTGAAGGGTTTTCAACTTCTTTACACCTTCCTGCTGGCTACCTCTGCAGCCGACACCCTATAGTAATTGGTGAATTGTCTAAACCAAGCAGACATGTATCTCCTATCTGTGACAACATCCACAGATTTACCTGACTTCCTGTCACATACCCCCCTCTTGTTTCAACCCTAGGGTTGGGACACAGATTTCCAGGCACGCATGTGTCAGGCACTGCTCTTGACTCTCACTGATAAGCCTCCTAGTATCTTCCCAAGTAATGTTCAGTCCATTCGATTCTTTGTCTGCTTCAGCTGCCAGAGATACATCCTTCTGAGCAATCTGCTTTGCTTTTTCATTCAGCCACTGTCTTTCATGCTGATATGAATTTATTTCCCTCCCTGGTTCATTAACAACTGCTAACTTTTGTTGAAATGCTTGTAGGGGTGGCTCTTTCTTTAAGTCCGCTTGTCTATATACACTTGTTTTGGCTGATCCTCTCCATCTTCATATAGCCAATTCTCTGTATCTTCAAGCTTCAGGATGAAACTGTTTCTGTCATCTTCATTGACAGATTTCTCATAAATGTCAGACAGCTTGTCCCTCATCTCATATACACATTCCTCAACTGCATTTTTGGCATCATTTCGCTCCTTCTCAATTTTGTCCTGCATAACCGTCTGTCCTATCCGCCATGGAGGACCGTGATCCATAGGCAACTCAATTGTGCTAGTCTTAATGTCTTCAACATTCTTGAGCTTAGCTTGCTCTCTGCAATCAATAAATGATTTCCACAAAACTTTGAGAACCTCTGCTTCACTTGGCTTTGTTCCAAGAAATATCTGTACTTTATCAACTTTCCTTCCACCATCATATGGGTCAAAGGCAGTAACTTCATTAATTAGCCGTAGACAGTTGAACCCAGCGATCTGGGTGGTATCCATTACAGACCTCCTCTCTGCATCAGTAAAGAAGCATGGAACTGCAACACATTAGACAAACCTGTCTATTACAGGTTTCTTCACTGCACTTTCTGCTATTGCATTACTTTTCCCTTGTAGCTCCTTTTCTTTATCTGAACTCCACATGGAATGTATCTCAAGATCACAATCAAACTTATGCCACCAGTTCCATTTTGGAAATATTCCCTGAAAGGCACTTATTCATTTGCTTCACGTTTTCACCAACAGCCTTAGTTTTCTCCACTAGGTGGTGTTTGCTTTTTTCTCCAAGCTTTATATCACTTGCCTTCTTCACTAGACTTTAAGCCTGAACTGAGAAATCATCACATTTCTTACACAACTCCTTTGTTTGCTGAAGTTCTAATGATACATTTTCCAGTGCTTGAAGTTTTTGAAGGAACTGTTTATTTCAGAGGGGTGATTCAAGCAACGTGTCATCAAATTTCTGATGCTCACTCAGGACAGACCCCAAAACACTGATCCCCCTACAAACTGCATCAGGCACACTGTCCCCTCTTTGGGACAGATCCTCTGTTGCCTGTAATTCCTCTTCAAGTTCTTCCAACTGAATCTTCATCTCTTCTACTTGCTGTTCTAAGGCTCGCTTAGACTTTTCTAGCGCCTGAACGCTTTTCCCAACATCATCCTTGGACCTGACTAAATCTTCCATTTCTGTACGCAGCTGTTTGTTAACTCTTTCTAGTTCAACCTTACACTCTAGAGCTTCCTCCAAGGAGCGAGCCAAGAACAGGGCTTTGCTCTCTTTATCATGCGCCTCGCGTTCTTCTGCATATTTTGCAGAACCAAAAAGGGATTCCCCTTGGGTGGGACTTTTCAGGCACCAAATTAACACATAGAAAACAACAATTGTATAAAAAGATCAATTCTTTATTAAATTATACAGAAATAGATAAAAACGAAAGGCAAGCTGTGGAATACTTCACATCTGACAGTAGAACTTTAGACCACACGACCCCTGGGTTGTGACCCGACGCGTTTCGGAGTATATTAGACTCCTTCCTCAGGGGTACCCTTGGAGGGTGGTATAGTTCACTGTAGTGATAGGTATGAAGAGCTTGCCTGGTGATTAAAAACAAATGGTCAGCATATCGATGTTGTCCATCAGGGATGCCGTTTTCAAGATTTAAAAAATCCTTCCACAGAATCCTGGATAGAAGGTGCTCAGAGTTTACGTGCCGTCCAGTCTCTAATTAGAGGCTGGGTGGGAGTAGCTGAAACCTTACGTGACAGCAAGTCTGCCAAATGAGAGATTACATAGTTACTAAAAGATTCATGATAGGGATTATTTTATATCAAAGGGTGCTAGATAGGACTCTTAGCCTGTACATTTTGTGTAGGGCAAGGATATAACCCACAACACAAAGTTTTATAAATATAAAGCCAAATAATAGTATACGTGGCCACGGTTAAAAAAAAAAAAAAAAAAAAACAATTAGCGAATACTGCAGGCTAAAAGTATCAAGTCAGGTACCCTCCATAAGTCCAGTATTCAAAAAAACTGGTAACTATCAATTGGTCATATTTTAATGAAAAGGGAGTCAAAAAGGAGGAAAGGACAAAAAATAGAGTCTTCCTCTCTTACCTCGAATCTTGATGAAGTATTGTTAACAGAGAGCATAGGAGCCTCAGGAAACCTGTGTGTGCGGCAAAGGAGCAAGCAGCTCTGATGCCAGACACACAGGGTTTAAAAAGTGTCATCATCAGCTGAAAGGGAAATCAGCTGGATGATACACATTCAGCTAGATTGCCGTCCAGGTTTCCTGGAACGTAGGAGCCGAACACGCCCCCAAACAGAAGTGATCCGGCGGAAGCGTGGGCGGCCGGTGCGTTCCACCGACACGGAACTCACTCTGCTCGCGTGGACCGCAAACAGGGTGTACTGGGCATGCGCCGCCGATCTGATTGAGAGATCGGGATGGAACGGTGAATGCCTGTAAGTGCGGGCGCCACAAGGTGGCGTCCGCTTTCCGTGCCGGGCTAATCCCACCGGCAATCCCAGAGACAATGACGTCTCGGGGAAAGTAAAGGCTGAGCACCATCCAGGAAGATTTGTTAGGGCAACCTAAAAACAAAAAAGGATAGTAGAATTACTATGGGATTAAGTGCCATATATAGGCTGAACCCAAAGTTGGCCAAAACTCTATGGAGCCTATAGTTCAGTGCAAGATTGCTAATGTAAACATAAATAAACGGACTTAATACCTGATGTGGCAACTTCTAAAGATATGCTGTAGCATTTGTGTACAATAAGTACAGGAGTAATGGAGCAGAGTATCACACAAATATACAACATAATGTATCAATGAAAATAAATAAAAAAAAAGGGAAATAAATGAAAAAACAAATGGAAAATATAATAATTGAACAAAAAACAGGGAGGGGAGAAAAAAAGCATATTTTGCAGACACAGTCTTCTCCTCACCAAGCATCTGATCAAACTTCTTTTTCACATTTTCAACATTTTCTAATGAACCAACGCTTTCTTCCATGCATTTTTTCATATCCGTTATCTGAGCTTGCAGTGTTGCGACTTGCTCTGATTTTTCTTTGCTTCCTCCTCCTCTTTTAATTGTTCCAGGAAGCCATTTTTCTCATCTTCCATTTGTTTGAGTTTTGTGCTAAAACTCAGCCTTTGACATCTCTCTTCCTGTAAGAGTTCCTGCGTATCTTGGAGCTGCGATTCCAAGATAGAGAAATCTTTGACAATTTCTCTAGATTTGCTGTCTGCTTGAAAAAGCTGATTTGTGACATTGTCCAACTCAACCTGCAGTCGGTTTGCCTTCTCTGACAGCTTAGCACACAATCGGTCACCTTCTGACACCTTGACTTGCGATTCCTGCAGCTGTGCCTCTACTTTTTTTCTCTTGTGTTCAGAATTTCCTTTTCCCTGCATAAGAGCCTTCACCTCATTGGCTAGTTTCTGGGAATGAGAATGTAATTCTGCCACACAGGCTTCTTTCTTCTTTAACTGCTGCTGGACACGTTGGGCTTCATCTTTCCAACTTTCACAGTCTGTACGTAATTCATCTACAACATTGCTCAAAGTGGTGAGCTCATACACAGTACTCAGTAATTTAGCCTCTCTCTCATTTTTATCCTTGTAGCTGAGAGCCAATGTCGTTTTCAGAGAGACATTCTTTTCCTGCACATCCTGTAGGTCTATTTTTGTAGCTTCCAAAGACTGAAGACTTTTTTTCAGCTGATTACGCAACTCCAACATATCACCCATGCTTTGCTTCTGCAAAGTCTGAACTTCAGTTTCCTTTTCCATGAGGATGGTATCTTTCTCCATTATAGTCTCTCTACGTTTTTGTAACTCGGAAAAAAGAAGAGCAGTGGATTCTTCCCACTGTAACACCTGAGCCTGCACGTTTCTATGCTCCATCCTAAGCAACTCCAGGGCTTGTTCCTTTTCTTCCATTTTCCGTTTCAAAAGGAATCAAACTCAGCCCTGCACACATATTCGGTTTCCTCCAAACCGATGGCCTCCATTGGCTGCTGGCGTCTCTGCTTCCAGCCTGCCATGCTCTCTTGGTGAGCCTGTTGTTGAGCTGCAAAGCTCCGCTGAAAATCCGCATTTGCCTGCTGTTGAGCTGCATTTGCCTGCAGTTGTTTTGCATTCGATATAATCAGTTGTTTCAGCATCTCCTCCATTTTGGGTTTACTTTCCATCTGGGAACACTGCGTTTCCATAACTGGTTCATTTGCACCAGTGTTGCTAGGGACAACAACCTTTCTCTTTAGCAGACTCTGTTCAGGCATGGATGGGGCTCGTTCAGGCGGTAACATCTCCTCCATCCATAGAATTCGGTCTCTCATTTCAGCTATCTTTGCATCTTTCAGGCGTTTTGACCGCCCCATCTTCAATAACTCCACAATTTATTTTCTCTTCACACAGCAAATGTTCATTGGATTTTCCCTTCACATAGAAAACATCCATTGGTTTTTCTCTTTACATAGAAAACAGTCCAAGATCTCACCTTGAGAAGTCTTCAGTCTTTTTACCCTCCTCAGCGCACATCGCTCCAGGAGGTGTTCGTCTCCCATGCTCACACAGCTTCAGGAGACACCCATCTGACTGTCCTCCTCTACTCACACAGCGTCAGGAGGCAGCAATCAATAGACTTCCTCTGGACAAATTATAGAGGCCTTAATTTCCTCATTCTGAATAGCTGAAGGGTTTTCAACTTCTTTACACCTTCCTGCTGGCTACCTCTGCAGCCGACACCCTATAGTAATTGGTGAATTGTCTAAACCAAGCAGACATGTATCTCCTATCTGTGACAACATCCACAATATCTTGTGCAAAAAAGTGCCGGCACAACCCAGGTAATGGTGATCCGTGTATGTGAAGTGCTTCCCCACTCCAACTATAACACCGATGTGTTGAAATCCCACACTGTAAAAAATGGCCGCTCACCTCCAGATGGAGTATAGTAGGCGTAGTGTGGGGAAATCATTTTTTCTCCCGTATAATTCCAAATCAAGGTAAATGGACGGCTGGCAGGTGGTGGCTTTCCATATAACTCCTCTACATTCTCTCTCTCTCAAATATGGGTACAAAAAGGAAGGGGCCTCATAGTGTATTAGTAAAATTAGATTTATTAAATAAAAACAAAATAACTCACAGTAAGGTAAAGATAAACGCTCCTACACACAACCACGGTATATAGAAATGTGTACTTCCGGTCACGGCCGTAGACCAGAAGTGATGTCACCTGGCTATTCCCGACGCGTTGCGTCACTCAACACGTGACTTTATCAAGGGTACGGCCATGGGTGACAGTCTCCGGGTTAAATAGCTGAACAGTAACCAAGGGAACCATCCATTAGCTGTAACACTGAATCTTATTAACTCATGCATTGCTGATATGGCTGGCTGAATAGGATAATCGTACAGCTGTATGGTGGAATATCTCAGCAGCCATAGGAAATCTTAAATGCATAAAGGGATATTGCACTCAGATCCCAGATAATACGATATAAATACAATAAAAATAAAACATTAAGTTAAAATAACAACTGGCTGTCCAAAAACAATTCAGTTATTAATATAGATAAACAACCAACTAATCTTTTTTAACATACATCTTCGAGGGTTTCTATCCTGGATATACAGATAAGGAAATATAAAACAAATCGAATCACTACTAAAATCCATTAGTACAATAATGTGTGATAGAAGGATGATTCCAAAGTGCTAAGCAGGTATATAAAATACATGCATATAGAACTGAAGGCACCATGGATGAAAATAATAGCATACAATCAACAAAAGGGTCAGAATAAGCCAAAATATAAAAGAGATACCGTATATGGTTAATTCAGCTCAAAGCTTAGCACTTTGGAATCATCCTTCTATCTCACATTATTGTACTAAAGGATTTAGTAGCGATTCGATTTGTTTTATATTTCCTTATTTATGTATAAAATATCCATACATGGAATTCTTCTTTAACCCTTTCCTACTCTACCCAAATCTAAAAATATATATATACATTAAAAAAGTTTAAAAATTGAAAAAAATCTGAGATAATTAACATCTCCACCCTGTGAATATTCGCCCATAACGCACATTATATCTGTCTAACTTGGTTGTAATCAGAGTTTGAGCCTATACCACGTCAGAGACAATTCTGATACATTAACCGCTTGCCGACCGCCCACAGTAATATTACTGCGGCAGAGCAGCTCCCCTGCGTCTAGTCACTGTCACGGAACCATGAACCAGACGTACAACAACAGATAAGTGAAAATAAGAAGGCTTTATTGAAAATCAAGCTGTAAAGCAAAAGTCCAAACGGAAGGCGAAACCGAGGCAGAGTCCTTGCGAAGCCAGAGGTCAGGAACCAGGAGGGTAGTCAGACGAAGCCGGAATCAGGAACCAGCAGGGTAGTCAGACGAAGCCAGGATCAGGAACCAGCAGGGTAGCCAGACGAAGCCAGGATCAGGAACCAGCAGGGTAGTCAGACGAAGCCAGGATCAGGAACCAGCAGGGTAGTCAGACGAAGCCAGGATCAGGGACCAGAAGCAGCAGCAGTCTTAGAAGCATGTGAACACAGGAGGACCAAGCAAGGAACTGAAGCCACAGACCTCCTATATATATGAGCTAGGCATCCAGCTCCTCCCAGTGGGAAGGAGGAGCCGCAGGGTGGGAGGCTACAAGAAACCCAGAAACCAAGATGGCCGCCAGCACATGTCAAACGAAGGAGAACAGCAAGAAGGTAAGACCATGACAGTACCTCCCCCTCAAGGGCCCCTCCTCCGCGGAGTAAAGAACGGTTTCTGAGGTAAGCGTGCGTGGAAGGCTCGGAGCAAGGAAGGAGCATGGACATCTGCGGAGGGAACCCAGGAACGCTCCTCTGGACCATAACCACGCCAATGAACCAAAAACTGCACCCGACCGCGGACCAGACGTGAGTCCAGGATATTGCTCACCTCATACTCCTCACGATTGCCCACTTGGACCGGACGGGGCCGAGGAACCGAGGAAGTGAAACGATTACACACCAGTGGCTTCAACAGGGAGACATGAAACACGTTGGAGATCCGCATGCCAGGAGGAAGTGCAAGGGCATAGGCTACCGGGTTTACCCTGCGAAGCACTCGGAAGGGACCAACAAAGCGAGGCGCCAGCTTGGGAGTGGGCACTCGAAGGTTGAGGTTGCGGGTGGACAACCATACACGGTCTCCGGCCTGGTAGGAAGGAGCAGGCGCTCGTCTGCGATCAGCCTGGAGTCTCTGGCGCTGCGCAGAAACCTCAAGGGACTTCTGGATCTGTACCCAAGAAGCACGTAGGATGGAAAGGTGATCCTCCACAGCCGGAATATCCTGGGGAGAGAATACCTCCGGTAACACGGCAGGTTGGAACCCATAATTGGCCATGAAGGGAGACGTCCCAGAGGAAGAGTTCACCGCCGTGTTCCTGGCAAACTCAGCCCAAGGCAGGAGGTCAACCCAATTGTCTTGGTGATCGGAGACATAGCAACGAAGGAATTGTTCCAAGGCCTGATTGGATCGTTCTGCGGCCCCATTGGACTGAGGGTGGTAGGCCGAGGAGAAGGAGAGATGAATCCCCAACTGGGAGCAAAAGGCGCGCCAGAACCTGGACACAAACTGACTCCCCCGATCCGACACAATCTCCTTGGGCAAACCGTGCAACCGGAAGACCTCCCTGGCAAAAATCATGGCCAACTCCTGTGCAGAGGGTAACTTCTTGAGAGGAACACAGTGGCACATTTTGGAAAATCGATCCACAATCATGAGAATGACCGTATGGCCTCGGGATGCAGAGAGGTCCACAATGAAATCCATCCCCAGGTGTGACCATGGGCGCTCCCCGGTGGCTATGGGTTGCAGAAGGCCCAACGGAAGGTGCCGAGGGGACTTACTCTGGGCACAAACGGAGCATGCCGCTACATATGCGGCGATGTCGGAACGTAGGGAAGGCCACCAGAACAGACGTGAAACAGCCCAGGACAGCTGATTCTTTCCAGGATGCCCCGCGGTCTTGGAGTTATGGTAGGTTCGCAACAACTGAGTGCGCAACTCCTCAGGCACAAAACATCTGCCGTTGGGTCTCTCAGAGGGAGCACCAGATTGAGCCGCCAAAATCTGCTCACCCAGGGGAGAGGTCAGGCTGATGCGAATGGCGGCCAGGATCTGATTCGGAGGTATGACCGAAGTCGGAATCGACTCCTCCCTGGACAGGTCGGAGTACTGCCGTGATAAGGCATCCGCCCTGATGTTCTTGGAACCGGGTAGGTAGGAGACCACGTAATTAAAACGTGACAAGAACAGAGCCCATCTGGCCTGATGTGGTGTCAATCTCTTGGCCTCAGAAAGGTAGGTCAGATTCTTGTGGTCCGTCAGGATGAGGACCGGAACCACCGAACCCTCGAGCAAGTGCCTCCATTCTTTAAGGGCCTGCACGATGGCCAATAACTCCCTGTCACCAATCTGATAGTTGCACTCCGCGGAAGACAGTTTCCGGGAGTAAAACCCACAAGGAAGCAGAGGACCCTCTGGTGTTCTACGCTGAGAAAGAAGGGCGCCTACTCCCGTCTCAGACGCGTCCACCTCGAGGACAAAGGGCAACCCAGGGTTGGGATGCGACAGAATCGGAGCCGACACAAAGGCGGACTTTAGAGCCTCAAAAGCTCGGATGGCCTCGAGCGGCCAGACCTGTGAATTACTGCCCTTCCTGGTCAGATCCGTGAGAGGCTTGGCTAGCATGGAAAAGTCCCTGATGAACTTCCGATAATAATTGGCGAAGCCCAAAAAGCGCTGCAGGGAGCGAAGACCACTGGGCTGGGGCCACTGTAAGACAGCCGAAACCTTCTCAGGATCCATGGAGAACCCCTCAGCGGAAATGATGTAACCTAAGAAGGTTACCTGGGATCGGTGAAATTCGCATTTCTCAAGCTTACCGAACAGCTTGTTCTCTCGTAACCGTTGCAACACTCGTCTGACATCCAGAATGTGGGTCTCCATGGATTTAGAATATACCAAGATGTCATCCAAATAGACCACCACACACTGCTGCAATAGGTCACGGAAAACATCGTTAATGAATTCCTGAAAGACTGCGGGCGCATTGCACAACCCAAAGGGCATAACCAAGGATTCATAATGACCGGTCCTGGTGTTAAATGCGGTCTTCCACTCATCGCCCGCCTTGATCCTTACGAGGTTATATGCCGCCCTCAGGTCGAGTTTGGTAAAGACCGTGGCCCCTTTAAGGCGATCGAACAGCTCGGAAATCAAGGGTATCGGGTAAGCGTTCTTGATCGTGATGCGATTGAGACCCCTGTAATCGATGCAAGGCCTCAACTCACCACCCTTCTTTTTCACAAAGAAAAATCCAGCCCCTGCCGGGGACGAGGATTTGCGAATGTGTCCGCGTGAAAGCGCCTCCTTCACGTACTCCTCCATGGCCTCATTCTCCGCTACCGACAGTGGATAGACCTTGCCACGAGGAGGAACGGCACCAGGTTGTAACTCGATGGCACAATCGTATGGGCGGTGCGGAGGTAGGGCAACCGCGCGCACCTTATCGAATACATCCCGGTACTCCTCGTATTCAGGAGGCAACAGAGAGTCTGAGGAAGTACACAGCAACTTGACAGGCCCATGGATGCAACTAGCCCCACACTGCGGTGACCACGAGAGGATCTCGGCCGATCTCTAATCGAAAGTCGGATTATGCTTCTGGAGCCAGGGGTACCCCAAGACCACCGAGTAGTGTGGAGACGAAATAACCTGGAAGCAGACCGACTCTCTGTGAACGGCACCAATGGCTATCCCCACTGGAAGGGTCTCATGAGTCACGTGTGGCGGCAGAAGGGGTCTGCCGTCTATCGCCTCAAGAGCCAGTGGAGAACCTCGGGCCTGCAGAGGAATGGAATTGGCGGCAGCGAACACACTATCAATGAACAAACCACCAGCACCAGAGTCCACCAACGCCTGGGTCGTCACTGAGCCCCCGACCCAGGAGAGGACAACAGTGATCAGTGGTTTGTCAACACAGGAAACCGGGGACGAGGAGACTCCACCCAAGATCTGCCCCTGACAGGATCTCAGGTGCGAGCGTTTCCCGGACGGTTCGGACATGCCAACTGAAAATGCCCACCGAGACCACAGTACATGCATCGACCCTCGCGTCTTCGGAGTACCCTCTCCCCCTTGGACAGGCGAGCAAAGCCCAGCTGCATGGGTTCACCCCCAGCCAAGTCATCCCCAGGAGGCGTGGGAGGAGAGGGAGGCACGGGTGGGACAGCAAAGGTAGGCGCCAATCTGTTAGGAGGTCTCCGCAAACTCTCCTTAAAGGAAGGTCTCTCCCTGAGTCTGGTGTCAATCAAAATCAAGAAAGAAATAAGAGACTCGAGCTCCACTGGTAGGTCCTTAGCTGCAACCTCATCCTTCAAGGCATCCGAGAGACCATGAGAGAAAGCAGCGACCAGAGCCTCATTATTCCAGCCCACCTCTGCTGCCAGGGTACGAAACTCAATGGCGTATTCAGCTACGGATCGTGAACCCTGTCTGATGGACATAAGGAGCTTCGCAGCAGAGGCAGCACGAGCCGGCACATCGAATACCCTCCGAAGAGAAGCAACAAAACCGGAAAACTCGGCAACCACCGGATTGTTGTTCTCCCATAAAGGGCTGGCCCAGGCCAAGGCCTTGTCCGAGAGCAGCGAAATTAAGAAGCCCACCTTTGATCTCTCAGTAGGAAAGGCATGTGGCAGCAACTCGAAATAAATGCCCACCTGGTTAAGGAAACCTCGGCACTGAGTTGGCTCTCCCCCAAAGCGCTGTGGAAGGGGGGCAGAACCGGTCATACTCCGAAACACCGCAGGCGCAACAACAGGTGTCGAGGTAGACTCTGGCGCAACAACCGGAGCGGCAGTAGGAGCGGACCCAGGAGCGACAACCGATCCATCGGCAACGGGAGCGAAATGAGCCGTGCGTTCCAGCAGGGTTTGCAACGCCACGGCGAACCGACCCAACAGGTGATCCTGCTGATCAAGTCTGGCAACCAGCGTGGGTAGCGAGGATGGCCCTGTACCGTCAGAATTCATGGCTTGGTCCTAATGTCACGGAACCATGAACCAGACGTACAACAACAGATAAGTGAAAATAAGAAGGCTTTATTGAAAATCAAGCTGTAAAGCAAAAGTCCAAACGGAAGGCGAAACCGAGGCAGAGTCCTTGCGAAGCCAGAGGTCAGGAACCAGGAGGGTAGTCAGACGAAGCCGGAATCAGAAACCAGCAGGGTAGTCAGACGAAGCCAGGATCAGGAACCAGCAGGGTAGTCAGACGAAGCCAGGATCAGGAACCAGCAGGGTAGTCAGATGAAGCCAGGATCAGGAACCAGCAGGGTAGTCAGACGAAGCCAGGATCAGGGACCAGAAGCAGCAGCAGTCTTAGAAGCATGTGAACACAGGAGGACCAAGCAAGGAACTGAAGCCACAGACCTCCTATATATATGAGCTAGGCATCCAGCTCCTCCCAGTGGGAAGGAGGAGCTGCAGGGTGGGAGGCTACAAGAAACCCAGAAACCAAGATGGCCGCCAGCACATGTCAAACGAAGGAGAACAGCAAGAAGGTAAGACCATGACAGTCACGGAGTACTACTTTACTGGAGTGCATTTGGTCCAGACACCGCGCGTGCTGCCAGAGCCGCGTTCCCACTGTGTTTAGACACAGCGGAAGGCGGGCCGCGGGAGGAGAGGCGGCGTTTGACATGACATAAAATCTTTCCCATAGTTAGTAGACGAGATAACTTTTGCGGAAACCAATCAAAATAAGCTTATTGCGTTTTTTTTTTTTTACCAGAAATATGTAGCAGAAAACAAATTGGCCTAAAATGTTAAAAAATTTAGATTTTTAATTTTTTTTTTTTTTTTTTTGGGGAATGTCCTATAAGTGGTTAAAATGTGTCTTTGCACAGGGACCAGGAAACATAACACCTACTACTGTTATTATATTGTGTTCACTGAATGTATTTTTGAAAGACAATTTTAGTTGAATAACTGCTTTTCCCTTAATTAAAAGTGAGTCAAGAAATCAATTTTTAACAACTATTTTTCACAGATATTTCCAGTTGCTATGAGGAAGAGAGATGAGACTGTTAACTGCCGCCTGTCATAGAAGCTATTTATTTTCTCATAGGATGATGGATTTAACAAAGTGCAGTGATAGTTGAGATTAAGCAGAGTTCCAGGAGAGAGTGGGATAAGGTGGTGGTGATCATAGTCGCTGTATATCGCAAATAAAATATATTAATATCTGATGTGGAAACTCAGAAAATATGTCACTTCTAAAATGTTGCAGTTGATTGCAAAGATTTAAACTTTCAGGCTTATTTGTTAAACTTTTATAATTCAGAGTCAAAAGTTTTCGATTTGGAGATATTATGGTTCAGTATTGACTTCCTGAGATACTGGGATTGATTTATTAAAGGCAAATAGACTGCTCCTTTTGCAAAAGCATTATCGATTTGTAAGGAAATTTTATCTTAGCTTAGTGAATGAGGTGAAGCTCTGTTGACTCCCATCATCAGGGCAAGGAAGTTGTTTTTTACATTTTTCTTGCATGTGGTTGGGTATTATTTTCACATTCATTAAACTAAGTAAAACGACCTTGCAAAGTAAGCATCCTATTTGCCTTTAGTAAGTCAACTCCTTTGAATACTGAATTTAGTTGTGGTGCTAAATGTAGCAGGTCCGTGGCATATTTAGGTCGGTTAGGAAGAGGTGCAATTGTGACAGACTAAAGGCAGAATGTCCAAAAGGAGGAAGGGAAAATGAGTCATGTAGTATTCCATAAAGTGCTACATGGCATTTTGGATTCCATTAAATGACCTCTTAAAGTGGAATTTCAGCTTAGACCTAACTATCCTTACAACGGTCAACTTCACCCTCCTAAGTAAATACATGTCAAATACATATAGGGTCCATTCACACATCTGTAAAATGGGTCCGCATCCATTCCACAATTTGGCGGAACCTTTACAGACCCATTAGTTTTCAATTCCAGTCTGAAAAATTAGGCATTCACAGGAAAAAGAAGTAAGTGTCGGCCATTCCAGGCCCCAAAAATTAGCCCACATGCGTTTACCTGACAGCTAAGAACGTTGTATTCAATGGCTGAAGGTACATTAGGCATTCACAGGATACAGAAGTCAGTGTCGGCCAGTATTGGCCCCAAAAATTAGCCCACATGGGTTTACCTGACAGCTAAGAATGTTGTATTCTGTGGCTGAAGGTACATTAGGCATTCACAGGATACAGAAGTAAGTGTCGGTCAGTATTGGCCCCAAAAATTAGCCCACATGGGTTTACCTGACAGCTAAGAACGTTGTATTCTGTGGCTGAAGGTACATTAGTAGTGTTGAGCGAACACGGACTGTATTATTCGTGTTCGTACCGAATAATTGGATTTTTTGTACCCGAACACGGACACGGACACTTTACTGTATGTTCGGGTAAAAATCCGTGTTCGGTCGTTTTATTTCCGGGTTTTGCATGCTTTGGCGCTCTTTTCATGGCGGGCTTTCAACAGCCAATCAACAATCGTTTAACTGGTGTGCCTTAAGCCATCCCAGCCATGCCTGCAAATGTCTCAGTAGCTGTGATTGGCCGTCTGAAGCATGTGACCAAGTCTTTATAAGTTCGAGGCAGCCGCAGCGGCGTCATTATGCTGCTTAGATTCAGGGACAGAGCACACATCAACGTGCTGGCTGCTGATTAGGGAAAGATAGGCAGGAAAAAACCATTTGTGTCCGGATAGAATTGAGGGACAGGTCGGAGTGTTTAGGCAGGGCGAGTTGTAGGCATTTTAGGGATAGAGTCTGCTGAATTATAGGGTCAGTGTCTTCTACAAACTACAATCGATATTGCTGTGTGGGGGGTGGGGTGAATCTGCACTCAATCCTGATCTACGATCTCTTCTCAATCCTGTTAGGGACAGAGTCTGCTGAATTTTAGGGAAACTGTGTTCTACAAACTACAATCGATATTGCTGTGTGGTGTGGGATTGGAGATAGGCAGGTGTCAGTGATCCACATCCATTTTTCTGTGTGTGAGCTGCAGTGAACACAATCTTTTTGGGCTGCAGTGAACACAATCTTTTTGGGCTGCAGTGAACACAATCTTTTTGGGCTGCAGTGAACACAATCTTTTTGGGCTGCAGTGAACACAATCTTTTTGGGCTGCAGTGAACACAATCTTTTTGGGGTGCAGTGAACAAAATCTTTTTGGGGTGCAGTGAACACAATCCTTTTTGGTGTGCAGTGAACACAATCTTTGTGGGGTGCAGTGAACAAAATCCTTTGTGGGGTGCAGTGAACACAATCTTTTTGGGGTGCAGTGAACAAAATCCTTTTTGGGGTGCAGTGAACAACATCCTTTTTGGGGTGCAGTGAACACAATCTTTTTGGGGTGCAGTGAACAAAATCCTTTGTGGGGTGCAGTGAACACAATCTTTTTGGGGTGCAGTGAACACAATCTTTTTGGGGTGGAGTGAACAACATCCTTTTTGGGGTGCAGTGAACAAAATCCTTTTTGGGGTGCAGTGAACAAAATCATTTTTGGGGTGCAGTGAACACAATCTTTTTGGGGTGCAGTGAACACAATCTTTGTGGGGTGCAGTGAACACAATCTTTTTGGGGTGGAGTGAACAACATCCTTTTTGGGGTGCAGTGAACAACATCCTTTTTGGGGTGCAGTGAACACAATCTTTTTGGGGTGCAGTGAACACAATCTTTGTGGGGTACAGTGAACAGAATCTTTGTGGGGTGCAGTGAACACAATCTTTGGGGGGTACAGTGAACACAATCTTTGTGAGGTGCAGTGAACACAATCTTTGTGGGGTGCAGTGAACACAATCATTGTGGGGTGCAGTGAACTCAATCTTTGTGGGGTACAGTGAACACAATCTCATACTTCTGAAGGTTTGAGGGTGCTGCCTGTTCCATACTCCCCCTACTCCTCATCTAGCCTTTTAGGGGTACAAACAATAGTAATTGGGGCCTAGTGTGGTTGTGTACGTGTGATATACATACACTTTTTTGGGATCATATTTTCTATTCCGCTATTTAATCAAAAACCTTTGGGGATCAGTTAAATTGGGGGATAGTCTGTGTTGGTACGTGTGAGAGAGATCCACCTTTCCAAGTTGTTGGGGTTCATCTCATACTTCTGAAGGTTTGAGGGTGCTGCCTGTTCCATACCCCCCCTACTCCTCATCTAGCCTTTTAGGGGTACAAACAATAGTAATTGGGGCCTAGTGTGGTTGTGTACGTGTGATATACATACACTTTTTTGGGATCATATTTTCTATTCCGCTATTTAATCAAAAACCTTTGGGGATCAGTTAAATTGGGGGATAGTCTGTGTTGGTACGTGTGAGAGAGATCCACCTTTCCAAGTTGTTGGGGTTCATCTCATACTTCTGAAGGTTTGAGGGTGCTGCCTGTTCCATACTCCCCCTACTCCTAGCCTTTTAGGGGTACAAACAATAGTAATTGGGGCCTAGTGTGGTTGTGTACGTGTGATATACATACACTTTTTTTGGGATCATATTTTCTATTCCGCTATTTAATCAAAAACCTTTGGGGATCAGTTAAATTGGGGGATAGTCTGTGTTGGTACGTGTGAGAGAGATCCACCTTTCCAAGTTGTTGGGGTTCATCTCATACTTCTGAAGGTTTGAGGGTGCTGCCTGTTCCATACTCCCCCTACTCCTCATCTAGCCTTTTAGGGGTACAAACAATAGTAATTGGGGCCCAGTGTGGTTGTGTACGTGTGATATACATACACTTTTTTGGGATCATATTTTCTATTCCGCTATTTAATCAAAAACCTTTGGGGATCAGTTAAATTGGGGGATAGTCTGTGTCGGTACGTGTGAGAGAGATCCACCTTTCCAAGTTGTTGGGGTTCATCTCATACTTCTGAAGGTTTGAGGGTGCTGCCTGTTCCATACCCCCCCTACTCCTCATCTAGCCTTTTAGGGGTACAAACAATAGTAATTGGGGCCTAGTGTGGTTGTGTACGTGCGAGATACATACACTTTTTTTGATCATATTTCCTATTCCGCTATTCAATAAAAACCTTTGAGGATCAATTGAATTGCGGGATAGTCTGTGTCGGTACGTGTGAGAGAGATCCACCTTTCCAAGTTGTTGGGGTTCATCTCATACTTCTGAAGGTTTGAGGGTGCTGCCTGTTCCATACTCCCCCTACTCCTCATCTAGCCTTTTAGGGGTACAAACAATAGTAATTGGGGCCTAGTGTGGTTGTGTACGTGTGATATACATACACTTTTTTTGGATCATATTTTCTATTCCGCTATTTAATCAAAAACCTTTGGGGATCAGTTAAATTGGGGGATAGTCTGTGTTGGTACGTGTGAGAGAGATCCACCTTTCCAAGTTGTTGGGGTTCATCTCATACTTCTGAAGGTTTGAGGGTGCTGCCTGTTCCATACTCCCCCTACTCCTCATCTAGCCTTTTAGGGGTACAAACAATAGTAATTGGGGCCCAGTGTGGTTGTGTACGTGTGATATACATACACTTTTTTGGGATCATATTTTCTATTCCGCTATTTAATCAAAAACCTTTGGGGATCAGTTAAATTGGGGGATAGTCTGTGTCGGTACGTGTGAGAGAGATCCACCTTTCCAAGTTGTTGGGGTTCATCTCATACTTCTGAAGGTTTGAGGGTGCTGCCTGTTCCATACCCCCCCTACTCCTCATCTAGCCTTTTAGGGGTACAAACAATAGTAATTGGGGCCTAGTGTGGTTGTGTACGTGCGAGATACATACACTTTTTTTGATCATATTTCCTATTCCGCTATTCAATAAAAACCTTTGAGGATCAATTGAATTGCGGGATAGTCTGTGTCGGTACGTGTGAGAGAGATCCACCTTTCCAAGTTGTTGGGGTTCATCTCATACTTCTGAAGGTTTGAGGGTGCTGCCTGTTCCATACTCCCCCTACTCCTCATCTAGCCTTTTAGGGGTACAAACAATAGTAATTGGGGCCTAGTGTGGTTGTGTACGTGTGATATACATACACTTTTTTTGGATCATATTTTCTATTCCGCTATTTAATCAAAAACCTTTGGGGATCAGTTAAATTGGGGGATAGTCTGTGTCGGTACGTGTGAGAGAGATCCACCTTTCCAAGTTGTTGGGGTTCATCTCATACTTCTGAAGGTTTGAGGGTGCTGCCTGTTCCATACCCCCCCTACTCCTCATCTAGCCTTTTAGGGGTACAAACAATAGTAATTGGGGCCTAGTGTGGTTGTGTACGTGCGAGATACATACACTTTTTTTGATCATATTTCCTATTCCGCTATTCAATAAAAACCTTTGAGGATCAATTGAATTGCGGGATAGTCTGTGTCGGTACGTGTGAGAGAGATCCACCTTTCCAAGTTGTTGGGGTTCATCTCATACTTCTGAAGGTTTGAGGGTGCTGCCTGTTCCATACTCCCCCTACTCCTCATCTAGCCTTTTAGGGGTACAAACAATAGTAATTGGGGCCTAGTGTGGTTGTGTACGTGTGATATACATACACTTTTTTTGGATCATATTTTCTATTCCGCTATTTAATCAAAAACCTTTGGGGATCAGTTAAATTGGGGGATAGTCTGTGTTGGTACGTGTGAGAGAGATCCACCTTTCCAAGTTGTTGGGGTTCATCTCATACTTCTGAAGGTTTGAGGGTGCTGCCTGTTCCATACTCCCCCTACTCCTCATCTAGCCTTTTAGGGGTACAAACAATAGTAATTGGGGCCCAGTGTGGTTGTGTACGTGTGATATACATACACTTTTTTGGGATCATATTTTCTATTCCGCTATTTAATCAAAAACCTTTGGGGATCAGTTAAATTGGGGGATAGTCTGTGTCGGTACGTGTGAGAGAGATCCACCTTTCCAAGTTGTTGGGGTTCATCTCATACTTCTGAAGGTTTGAGGTTGCTGCCTGTTCCATACCCCCCCTACTCCTCATCTAGCCTTTTAGGGGTACAAACAATAGTAATTGGGGCCTAGTGTGGTTGTGTACGTGCGAGATACATACACTTTTTTTGATCATATTTCCTATTCCGCTATTCAATAAAAACCTTTGAGGATCAATTGAATTGCGGGATAGTCTGTGTCGGTACGTGTGAGAGAGATCCACCTTTCCAAGTTGTTGGGGTTCATCTCATACTTCTGAAGGTTTGAGGGTGCTGCCTGTTCCATACTCCCCCTACTCCTCATCTAGCCTTTTAGGGGTACAAACAATAGTAATTGGGGCCTAGTGTGGTTGTGTACGTGTGATATACATACACTTTTTTTGGATCATATTTTCTATTCCGCTATTTAATCAAAAACCTTTGGGGATCAGTTAAATTGGGGGATAGTCTGTGTTGGTACGTGTGAGAGAGATCCACCTTTCCAAGTTGTTGGGGTTCATCTCATACTTCTGAAGGTTTGAGGGTGCTGCCTGTTCCATACCCCCCCTACTCCTCATCTAGCCTTTTAGGGGTACAAACAATAGTAATTGGGGCCTAGTGTGGTTGTGTACGTGCGAGATACATACACTTTTTTTGATCATATTTCCTATTCCGCTATTCAATAAAAACCTTTGAGGATCAATTGAATTGCGGGATAGTCTGTGTCGGTACGTGTGAGAGAGATCCACCTTTCCAAGTTGTTGGGGTTCATCTCATACTTCTGAAGGTTTGAGGGTGCTGCCTGTTCCATACTCCCCCTACTCCTCATCTAGCCTTTTAGGGGTACAAACAATAGTAATTGGGGCCTAGTGTGGTTGTGTACGTGTGATATACATACACTTTTTTTGGATCATATTTTCTATTCCGCTATTTAATCAAAAACCTTTGGGGATCAGTTAAATTGGGGGATAGTCTGTGTTGGTACGTGTGAGAGAGATCCACCTTTCCAAGTTGTTGGGGTTCATCTCATACTTCTGAAGGTTTGAGGGTGCTGCCTGTTCCATATTCCCCCTACTCCTCATCTAGCCTTTTAGGGGTACAAACAATAGTAATTGGGGCCCAGTGTGGTTGTGTACGTGTGATATACATACACTTTTTTGGGATCATATTTTCTATTCCGCTATTTAATCAAAAACCTTTGGGGATCAGTTAAATTGGGGGATAGTCTGTGTCGGTACGTGTGAGAGAGATCCACCTTTCCAAGTTGTTGGGGTTCATCTCATACTTCTGAAGGTTTGAGGGTGCTGCCTGTTCCATACCCCCCCTACTCCTCATCTAGCCTTTTAGGGGTACAAACAATAGTAATTGGGGCCTAGTGTGGTTGTGTACGTGTGATATACATACACTTTTTTTGGATCATATTTTCTATTCCGCTATTTAATCAAAAACCTTTGGGGATCAGTTAAATTGGGGGATAGTCTGTGTCGGTACGTGTGAGAGAGATCCACCTTTCCAAGTTGTTGGGGTTCATCTCATACTTCTGAAGGTTTGAGGGTGCTGCCTGTTCCATACCCCCCCTACTCCTCATCTAGCCTTTTAGGGGTACAAACAATAGTAATTGGGGCCTAGTGTGGTTGTGTACGTGCGAGATACATACACTTTTTTTGATCATATTTCCTATTCCGCTATTCAATAAAAACCTTTGAGGATCAATTGAATTGCGGGATAGTCTGTGTCGGTACGTGTGAGAGAGATCCACCTTTCCAAGTTGTTGGGGTTCATCTCATACTTCTGAAGGTTTGAGGGTGCTGCCTGTTCCATACTCCCCCTACTCCTCATCTAGCCTTTTAGGGGTACAAACAATAGTAATTGGGGCCCAGTGTGGTTGTGTACGTGTGATATACATACACTTTTTTGGGATCATATTTTCTATTCCGCTATTTAATCAAAAACCTTTGGGGATCAGTTAAATTGGGGGATAGTCTGTGTCGGTACGTGTGAGAGAGATCCACCTTTCCAAGTTGTTGGGGTTCATCTCATACTTCTGAAGGTTTGAGGGTGCTGCCTGTTCCATACCCCCCCTACTCCTCATCTAGCCTTTTAGGGGTACAAACAATAGTAATTGGGGCCTAGTGTGGTTGTGTACGTGTGATATACATACACTTTTTTTGGATCATATTTTCTATTCCGCTATTTAATCAAAAACCTTTGGGGATCAGTTAAATTGGGGGATAGTCTGTGTCGGTACGTGTGAGAGAGATCCACCTTTCCAAGTTGTTGGGGTTCATCTCATACTTCTGAAGGTTTGAGGGTGCTGCCTGTTCCATACCCCCCCTACTCCTCATCTAGCCTTTTAGGGGTACAAACAATAGTAATTGGGGCCTAGTGTGGTTGTGTACGTGCGAGATACATACACTTTTTTTGATCATATTTCCTATTCCGCTATTTAATAAAAACCTTTGAGGATCAATTGAATTGCGGGATAGTCTGTGTCGGTACGTGTGAGAGAGATCCACCTTTCCAAGTTGTTGGGGTTCATCTCATACTTCTGAAGGTTTGAGGGTGCTGCCTGTTCCATACTCCCCCTACTCCTCATCTAGCCTTTTAGGGGTACAAACAATAGTAATTGGGGCCCAGTGTGGTTGTGTACGTGTGATATACATACACTTTTTTTGGATCATATTTTCTATTCCGCTATTTAATTTAACTGGGCCTCCATGCGAGACCTGTGTGCCTTGTTGCGCTGTTTTGAGTACTCCACCAACATGGCCAGTGGCAATGACGCCGTTCTCAGCTTAACTATCCCACTTCTATGCCTCCTTGAAAAAACAATTCGGGCGATGATGGAAGAGGATGTGGCACAGGATGAGGAGGAGGAGGAGGATGAAGAGGTAACATTTCCAAGGCTTTCAGGGCAGTCATTCGCAAGGGGCTCCGAGGGTGGGTTCCTGCACACGCAAACGCCAGGGACGCAATTGTCCAGCAGGGGCACAGTTCTGGAGGATGAGGAGGATGAGGAGGAGGAGGAGCTGGAGGAGGAGATGGAACCATGTTCACAGCAGGGTGGCACCCAGGCCAGCTCATGGCCATCACTGGTGCGTGGCTGGGGGGATACAGAGGACACGGACGATACACCTCCCACAGAGGACAGCCTTTCGTTGCCTCTGGGCAGCCTGGCACACATGAGCGATTACATGCTGCAGTGTCTCCACAACGACCGCCGAGTTGCCCACATTCTAACTTGTGCTGATTACTGGGTGGCCACGCTGCTGGATCCCCGTTACAAGGACAACGTACCGTCCTTAATTCACTCACTGGAGCGCGATCGCAAGATGCGCGAGTACAAGCGCACGCTGGTAGACGCCATGCTGCTGGCATTCCCATCTGACAGCGGGGCCACAGTGGAAGCACAAGGCAGAGGAGGAGGAGGAGGAGGTCGCCAACGCAACCAGGGCACCGCCAGCACCTCAGAAGGCAGGGTTAGCATGGCCGAAATGTGGAAAAGCTTTGTCAGCACGCCACAACAAACAGCAGCACCAGCAGCTCAGATGGAACGTCTTAGCAGGAGGCAGCATTTTACCAACATGGTGGAGCAGTATGTGTGCACACGCCTACATGTAGTGAATGACGGGTCTGCCCCCTTCAACTTCTGGGTCTCCAAATTGGGCACATGGCTTGAGCTTGCCCTTTACGCCTTGGAGGTGCTGGCGTGCCCTGCAGCCAGTGTATTATCTGAACGGGTATTTAGCACGGCTGGGGGCGTTATAACAGACAAGCGCAGCCGCCTGTCCAGAGACAATGTGGACAAGCTCACGTTCATTAAAATGAACCAGGCATGGATCCCACGGGACTTTTCCGTACCTTATGCAGAATAGCAATGGATACCGACCTTACCCACCCATTGTTCCATTTTTGCTCTTTCTCACTCTTTTGGGGTGTACCCTCATTTAAAATTTTTGAAAAGAAGCAGTGTTGGCTACCTCGTCCTCCTCCTCAGGGCCAGATTAATGTAGGGGCTATTGGAGCTGCAGCTCCAGGCCCCTACCTTTTATATAGGCCCCGGGTTGGCCATATTCACTGTTACCGCTCTTCTGTCACTTGTAAACACAGAAGTCTGGCTTCTATGCTTGCTTCCCCAGGCAGCACCCTCAGAACCTCCCCACACAGCGTGAAGGCCGGACAAGGAGGGACAGTTGGCGATGCATGGATGTGTTTATGGGCTTCAGAGACAGCATCCCATGTTGAATTAGGCATGCATGGCTGCACCCTTCCTCCTCTGGGTGCATGGCAAGGCACGGCCCTTAAGGCCCTTCAAAATCCTCAGCACCAAGCCCATGATGCTGTTAATCCGGCCCTGGTCCTCCTCCACCGCCGCTTCCACCTACACCGCCCATAGGTGTGCGCAGCCTATTGCATTAAGGTGTGCACCCCAAAGTTGAAATACACATGCATGTGTTTGCCAGCAGGGAGAGTAATGTATCGGGGCCATGTACCTGTAGGCAAGGAGAAATAGAGCAGAGCAGGTCCCAGGGAGATCTTTCCCATCTCCTCACTGGCAATGCTATGTGCCCTAGGTGATTAGGGTGTGCCCAGGCACACCCAGCACACCCTGTGCGCACGCCTATGTCACCGCCACATCCACCACCACCTCAACCTCCCTCCTACTCCATATGGGCCTCGTCCTTCAGAGATGAAGAAGAACATTGTTTTATTTTTCTGTTTTTTTTTTGTTGTTTTAAGTTATTTCCCTATCCACATTTGTTTGCAGAGCACTTGCCATGCTCTTAATTACGTTTTGCTGCCATTTGCAGCACTCTAGCCCTTTCCTTTGGTGTTTTAGAGCCATTTTAGTGCCTTAAAGTTCGGGTCCCCATTGACTTCAATGGGGTTCGGTGTCCGGGAAAAGTTCGGTAAAAGTCCGGGACACGGACCCGGACTTTTTTTTAAAGTTCGGCCGAACCCGTCGAACACGGACATCTAGGTGTTCGCTCAACCCTATACATTAGGCATTCACAGGATACAGAAGTAAGTGTCGGCTAGTATTGGACCCAAAAATTAGCCCACATGGGTTTACCTGACAGCTAAGAATGTTGTATTCTGTGGCTGAAGGTACATTAGGCATTCACAGGATACAGAAGTAAGTGTCGGCCAGTATTGGCTCCAAAAATTAGCCCACATGGGTTTACCTGACAGCTAAGAATGTTGTATTCTGTGGCTGAAGGTACATTAGGCATTCACAGGATACAGAAATAAGTGTCGGCCAGTATTGGCCCCAAAAATTAGCCCACATGGGTTTACCTGACAGCTAAGAATGTAGTATTTGGTGGATGGAGGTACATTAGGCATTCACAGGATACAGAAGTAAGTGTCGGCTAGTATAAGCCCCAAAAATTAGCCCACATGGGTTTACCTGACAGCAAAGAAAGTTGTATTCTGTGGCTGGAGGTACATTAGGCATTCACAGAAAAATAATTGTCGGCCCTGAAAGGCCCCAAAAATTTGGCATTCTATGGACATGAAATGCCTTTTATGCCGCTGTATTTAGCGAAGACAAGGACCAAGAATTGTTGTGGGTGGATGGCGGTCTGGCGGATATTTGTGGCCTGGCATGAGGAATTTCAATGAAACATGGTCTACTGGTCACATGTGTTGAATTCCTCAGAGATCCATGCCTCATTAATTTTTATAAATGTGAGGTAGTCTACACTGTCATGAGCTAGGCGAGTGCGCTTATCGGTCACGATCCCCCCTGCTGCGCTGAATGTCCTTTCGGACAGGACACTGGACGGGGGGCAAGCCAACATTTCCATTGCAAAATGTGCAAGCTCTGGCCTGCCCACCCTGTAGTCCAGGGGTTCATCACTCCTCAGAGCATCCACATCGGCCGTTAACCCGATGTAGTCGGACACCTGTCGGTCTAGGCCAGGGATTCTCAAACTACGGCCCTCCAGCTGTTATGGAACTACACATCCCATGAGGCATTGTAAAACTCTGACATTCACAGACATGACTAGGCATGATGGGAATTGTAGTTCCTGAACGACTGGAGGGCCATAGTTTGAAGACCCCTGGTCTAGGCAGTCCCTGATGCTGGATCCGGAGTACAGCTGTCGATCGTTTGGAGGAGTCAGCCGAGGAAGAGAGGGAGGATGGAGGAGGAGGAGTAGGAGAAGAAGAGGCAGGCCTTCATGCAATCAGTGCGGTACAACCAAATCTACACGGGTGCCACGGGTTACATGCTTGACCGCCGTCAGAAGGTTCACCCAGTGGGCAGTAAAAGTGATATACCTTCCCTGCCTGTGTTTGCTAGACCATGTGTTTGTGGTCAGATGTATCTTGGCACCAACACTTTGTGCCAGAGATATATTCACTTGCTGCTGAACATGGCCATACAGCTCTGGAATGCCCTTCTGCAAGAAATATTTCCTGCCTGGGACCTTCCATTGTGGTGTTCCAATGGCCACAAATTTCCGAAAGGCCTCCGAGTCCACCAGTTGATATGGCAGTAGTTGGCGGGCTATCAGTTCCAACAAGCCAGCAGTCAAACGTTGGGAAAGAGGGTTATCCGGCGTCATCATTTTTTTCTGCTCCAACATTTGGGCCACAGAAGCCTGCCTTCTTCCAGAAAAACGTGACAACGGCATGATGGAAGGTGGAGTGGAGGACAAATGTGAGGAGAGAGGAGAAGGAGAAGAGGCTGGACGGTGAGAGCCTGGAGTGTGGCTTTGTGGGTTCTCACAATGTTGCTCCCACTGGGCTCGGTGATGGGAGTTCAGGTGCCTTCTTAAGGCGGTCGTCCCTAGGTGAGTGTTGGGCTTACCGCGACTTATGCGTTGACTGCAAAGGCTGCAGATTGGCTCGCTCCTGATACATTTGCAGTCTGCTTTGTACCTCTTGTGCAATGCAAGTTCCGCCTGCCAGTCCGTCTCTTCCTCTGAACTCCCCTCCTCGTCTCTTGTGGCCACCCACGTGACGTCCATAGACACGTCATCATCCACGTCACCTTCCCCACCACTAACATTCGAGATCTCAGAGTAGGCAGCAACAGCAGGGACCAACCTCCTTGGGCTGATCTGGGTACTGTTGTCAGACTGCTGAGTGGCGGCTGTTGCTACCTCCTCTTCCTGATCCGATGCCAACAATGGCTGTGCATCGCAAATGTCTTGTGATGGATCGGAAAATAATTCCAGTGACTCAAGCGGAGGGTATGTGGTGGTGTTTGTGGTGGTGTCTTTGGGGGTGCACACAGCAGAGAGTGAAGAGGGTGCAGATAGAGAGGATGAGGAGGGTGCGGAAGAGGAAGGCTGAGTGAGCCACTCAACCAAGTCTGGTGCATTCTTTGACGTAATCAAATGCACCTTCTGAAACTTCACACTTTGGCTCCGGCCTACTGCTCCTGCCCTACCCCTGCCACCCCTGCATAAGTGTCTGCCTCTTCCTCTGCTTGTCATGTTTTTAAATTACCCTGTGACAAAAGTCTCTAGAGAATCGCAGTATATCTGGAAAAAGGTATATAACACCCGCTTCAATCTGTAGTATTGGGGGGCCTCAGGTTTATCACACCAGTTCTACAAATAATTGGCCAGTAACTGCTGTCACTGTGTTTAGCACAGTTAACACAGCAAAAGAGGCCAAATTTCTGCACGACTAAAATACAATCTTAGAAAAGTATACTGTTAAATAACACCCCGCTTCAATATGTGGTATTGGGGGGGCCACAGTTTTATCACACCAGTTCTACAAATAATTAGCCAGTAACTGTTGTCACTGTGTGTAGCACAGTTAACACAGCAAAAGAGGCCAAATTTTTGCAGGACTAAAATACAATCTTAGAAAAGTATACTGTTAAATAACACCCCACTTCAATCTGTGGTATTGGGGGGCCACAGTTTTATCACACCAGTTCTACAAATAATTGGCCAGTAACTGTTGTCACTGTGTGTAGCACAGTTAACACAGCAAAAGAGGCCAAATTTTTGCAGGGCTAAAATGCACTCTTAGAAATGTATACTGTTAAATAACACTCCACTTCAATATGTGGTATTGGGGGGCCACTGGTCTATCACACCAGTTGTTCAAAAAATTGGCCAGGGAGTTTGGCACTGTGTGTATCAGAGTTAATGCAGCAAAAGAGGCAATATTGTTGCAGGACATAAATACACTTAGGAAAGTATACTCAGATAACACCCCACTTCAATATGTGGTATTGGGGGGCCACTGGTTTATCACACCAGTTGTTCAAAAAATCGGCCAGTGAGTTTGGCACTGTGTGTAGCAGAGTTAACACAGCAAAAGAGGCAATATTGTTGCAGGACACAAATACACTTGTAAAAGTATACTCAGATATCACCCCACTTCAATATGTGGTATTGGGGGCCACTAGTTTATCACACCAGTTGTTCAAAAAATTGGCCAGGGAGTTTGGCACTGTGTGTATCAGAGCTAACGCAGAAAAAGAGGCAATATTGTTGCAGGACACAAATACACTTATGAAAGTATACTCAGATAACACCCCACTTCAATATGTGGTATTGGGGGGCCACTGTTCTATCACACCAGTTGTTCAAAAAATTGGCCAGGGATTTTGGTACTGTGTGTATCAGAGTTAACACAGCAAAAGAGGCAATATTGTTGCAGGACACAAATACACTTATGAAAGTATACTCAGATAACACCCCACTTCAATCTGTGGTATTGGGGGGGGGGGCACAGGTTTATTACACCAGTTCTACAAATAATTGTCCAGTAACTGTTGTCACTGTGTGTTGCACAGTTAACACAGCAAAAGAGGCCACATTTTTGCAGGACTAAAATACATCTTTAGAAAAGTAAACTGTTAAATAACACCCCACTTTAATATGTGGTATTGGGGGGGCACTGGTCTATCACACCAGTTGTTCAAAAAATTGGCCAGTGAGTTTGGCACTGTGTGTAGCAGAGTTAACACAGCAAAAGAGGCAATATTGTTGCAGGACACAAATACACTTGTAAAAGTATACTCAGATAACACCCCACTTCAATATGTGGTATTGGGGGGGGGGCACTGGTCTATCACACTAGTTATAATACCTTAAAACTGCTTTTGTCACTGTTTGTGGTATTGCTGCAACAACGTTCAGTCACCACACCAGTCACGATGCTGCACAGTGCACAATACAAATCCACTATAATATGCTTTCTGAATTACAAAGTATATTATACCGTGGATAACACCCCTATATAGTGCACTGCACACCTATACCAAATAAATTGCAGCCCTTTAAATTACTTTTGTGGACATTAACAGAGCGATTTGTGTCACTGCCGATCTCTATCTGTCCGTAAAGCACAGACTGGATACCTGTCCCTAAACTGAAAAGAGACTGTAATAGACTTAACCTGAAATACCAGCCCTGAAAAGGACTTTTGTGGATCTTAACAGAGCTATTTGTGTCTGGCAATCTCTCCCTGATGAACACAGCAGACCTTTCTCTACGCTGGCAAAAAGCAGAATGTGAAATGGCCGCCTGCTCTGGTCTATTTATAAGGTAGGGGGCATGTCCATGTGCTGAAATGTTTCAATTGGCTGTCCCGTTCCACCTGACGGCTGTGTCATGGGTCAATGTTCTCCCCAATGTAAACTAATATGGCCACCGCGAAAAACGACATGTGTTCGCAAAATTGGCGGGTAGCGAACAAGGAAAATTTGCCGCGAACTGACCGGCGGGCGGACCGCAAGGCCATCCCTACTCCTAACACCTATGCTGACTAATCTGTGTAAGAAAGATAAATATATCTACCTATTTTCATCCCTTTCTGGTCCGGTCTTCTGATCCCCTGTGCAAGTCAATGATGGCTGCAGGGGAGAGGATAAAGCGCTCAACACTGGCTTATAAAGCCTGGAGGGGTGACATCATCCATAATCCTTTGGCCCATCTTTTGTCAGCTCTCCCTCTTCCCCCCTGCAGCGGGTGCTGGCTTACACAGGGAAGCTGAATTGCGTGACCAGACCAGAGCAGGCTGAAAATAGGTAAATATACATATGTTTCTTTCCTGCTTGCCAACCGCCCACCACTGATTTACTGCGGCAGGCGGGCTCTGCTGCGCGAACCTACAAAGGGGTACGTCGGCTCGCGGGAGCGATCCTGGGGGGCGAGCGTTCGCCAGTGGCAGCACGCACTTGCCTCCAGTAGGCAGCGCGGATGCCGATGCACAGGACCGACTACCCCGCTGAGAGAGAGAACACCGGTCAGCTGTTGAAAACACAACAGACCGTTCTTCTCTCTGAATTGATCACATGATCCTATGTAGGATCACAGGTCTCTGTGATCATTTCACAAGACCTTCCCCGCCACAGTTAGAAAACACTACCCTAGGCTCACACTTAACCCTTTGACCACCCCTAGGTTAACCCCTTCCCTGCCAGTGTCATTATTACAGCAACTATGCATATTTTTAGCACTGATTACTGTAGTAATGTCACTAGTCCCCCCAAAAGTGTCAAAAATGTCAGTTAGGGGGTCCGATCTATCTGCCGTAATGTTGCAGTCCTGCTAAAAATCACAGATCACTGCCATTACAAGTAAAAAAAAAATGAAAAAATAAAAATGACATAAATCTTTCCCTTAGTTTGTAGACGCGATTACTTTTGTGCAAACCAATCAAAATACGCCTATTGGGATTTTTTTGTTACCAAAAATATGTAGCAGAATACAAATTGGCCTAAAAGGATGAAAAAAGTAGATTTTTAATTTTTTTGGGGAATGTTATATAGCAGAAAGTAAGAAATATTGTTTTTTTTTCCAGAATTGTTGCTCTTTTTTTGTTTATAGCACAAAAAAAAAAATTGCACAGGTGATCAAATACCACCAAGAGAAAGCTCTATGTGGCTGCAGCATTGATCCTATGCTGCAGCTGTCCCCCGCTGGTTCTAACACCAAGAACTGAGTGATAACGTGACCACTGATTGCTCAGTTCTCGTCTTCAGTTAGCAGAGAGCAGTGACTGTCAGTCACCAACTCTGTGCTTTGCCCTTCCAGGGGCAGGAGTGACGGGTTCAGGTTCTCAGTGGCATACTGAGAGGCTGAGCCAGCTGCTTGTCAGGCATCTGGGAAGGTTCCTTGAAGAAACAAACAAAAGGATCTAATGCTCTCTGATATGTCAATTAAATGATTTAATCAATGATAAAGCACTTACAAAGACGTCACTTCACCAGTGCAGGCTATATCACAATTCCGTACAATACACTGGAGAGGATGTGACGTATGACAGACAGGCTGGGGGCCTGTCTGTCATACGTAATTTGAAAAGAATTGTGGAAAAAAATGACAACTTCAAAAAACTCACAAAAAACACAATCCCTCTCTGACCCAAGAGTCACCAATGGGTCAGATACAGCAATACCCTTCAAGGGTTAAGGGATGGGAGGACAGATCAGACTTCACTTTACTCGTGGTAAAGCCCCAGGCATAGAAGAAATAAAGGAAGGATCTAATGCTCTCTGATATGTCAATTAAATGATTTAATCAATGATAAAGCACTTACAAAGACGTCACTTCACCAGTGCAGGCTATATCACAATTCCGTACAATACACTGGAGAGGATGTGACGTATGACAGACAGGCTGGGGGCCTGTCTGTCATACGTAATTTGAAAAGAATTGTGGAAAAAAATGACAACTTCAAAAAACTCACAAAAAACACACCATACTAAATACATTGGAATGTCTGCTTTCCAAAAAGGGGTCATTTGGGGATATTTGTAATTTACTGGCTTGTTAGGGTCTCAAGAAATGTACGTCAGTACATCGGGTGTGATCAATTTTCAATGATTGGCACCATAGCTTGTAGACTATAACTTTCACAAAGACCAAATAATTTATACTTATTTGGATTATTTTTACCAAAGATATGTAGCAGTATACATTTTGGCCAAAATTTATGAAGAAAAATTACTAAATTTGCAAAATTTTAAAACAGAAACTAAGAAAAGTGCATTTTTTATACCAAATTTTTGGTCTTTTTTCATTTATAGCGCAAAAAAATCCAATGATGATTAAATGCCACCAAAAGAAAGCTCTGTTTTTGTGAAAAAAATGACGAACATTCCATATGGGTACAGTGTTGCATGACTGAGTAAAAAAAATTGGTCTGGTTAGGAAGGGAGCTTAAGTGCCCAGTGGGTAAGTGGTTAAACCAGTCCACTCTACTTTCTTTTCATAGTAATCTTGGATTGCATAGAACTCAGATTAAAATAGTATTAACCCTCCTGTGTTAGGGTCAAAACTGACCCGTTTTCAGGTTTTGAATGTCTATAAGTATCACATAAATTTGTTTATTGCATCAAGATTTTTTTACTTTGTCAGGAACCTCTATTTAAACAATGTAATAGAAAAATAATCCTTTTCACTAAATTATAAAATACTGTGGTGAAAATTAAGACGTTCATGGTGTTAGGGTCAATTCTGACCCAGTTATAATATAGGATTTTAGGACACTAATAAGTGCCAAAACTGAAATCATAAACACTCTCTCTGCTTAGTAACAGTGACAGCGAATCCACTTTCAATCCTGTGAGCTGTAGTTAGGGAGGGGCCTATCTCTTTTCCTGCTTGTCTGCTTCTCTAAATAAAGTGAAGAAACATAGGACAAATTCATTTCAGAGTTGCTGACTTTATTTTACATTTTTTTCAATTTGACAATGAGAGGTATGCTATCAAAAGAAAGGTCTAGGGGTCACACCAAAAATATTAAAACCAATCTTTTCAAGGATAAAGAAGCCTAACAAGGTAACCAAGAGGTAAGAAACAAATTTGATGATAAATAATTATTCAGAGGGTATTTTATGGCTGATTTAAAACACGGGTCAAAACTGACCCTAACATCATGGATAGTAACGGAATTCTAACATAAGAGGAGGGTTAAACCCTCAGCATTTTTTTAGCTTACACATTGAGCATGGTAAAATGAACTACAGTATTTGTTAAAATTCTTACACCAACAATTGCAGCTTTCAACACTGCTGTCTCAGTGCTGCTTTCCTGAGCTTCTGGTGTTCACAGGAAACAGGAAGCACGGGAGCTAACAGTGGACAGTAGAGTCTGGAGTCATTCTGTTAGCTTATAGAAGGAAGGGGGAGGAGGAGAGAAAAGCAGGTGTGCCATGCCATCCTAGGCTATTGGCTTGTGTGTTTCTATTGATGCACACTGTGTAGGTAGACACAACTTTAGTCTCTGCATGCAAGGGTGGCTTCATAGGATGCTGCAAGAGAAAGGAGCCAGCGTGAAACAGGAAACCTGTGGCAGTGGTCACGGCACCAGCTGGAACATATTGTAGAAAAATATTAAACGATAAAGAAGCTGCATACTGAGTAGGTGATTAAAACAAGTGCTTAATACAGGTCTTTATTATAACTTTAGGTAAACTGGGAGGGTTTTATACTTTTGATTCATTGTAAATTTTCCTGAACAGTATCAACAGTTATTGTTGTTATTATTATTAATATTATTATAGAGGATTTATATGGCACTGACGGTTTATGCAGCCCTTTACAACATAAGAGCAGACAGTACAATTACAATACAGTTTAATACAGTACAGTAGGAATCAGAGAGCTCTACTCGTTAGAGCTTACAATCTAAGAGGGTCAAGAGATACAAAAGGTAATAGCTGTGGAGGATGGGCTGATGGAGAAAATAAAGTTCACTCACTGATCACTGACCTAAAATTTCATGCCAAGAACACAAGTCAGCTAGCAGTCCTGGCTCCCAAGCTTCAGCATCACTCCATTCCTGAATTGAGCCCGTCTCCAAACGCTACCTACTTACCGACAACTTTAACTTACGTTTCAAATCAAGACTACCTTTGCATGCAGAGTCAGCTGTCATTAGTCATCCAAGAACAATTTTGTATTTCTTGGTACAGGCATGTCAAGCTCAATTAAATTGGGCCAAACTGTGTAGAATAAATCTTCACAAGGCCATATAATGACCATTGAGGGTCACATCTACCAGAGAAAGATTATAGCATTTTGGTAATGTACATTATAGTAATATCTGCAATTCACCACCTTTTATCCCAGAAAAATGGTTTATAAAACATTTCCCAACTGTTTTTTGATTGTTAAGTAGGGAAAACATCTGTTGTATATTCAGATTAGAATTAGATACCCACTTCCCAAAAGTTGCACAAGTTGTTGGGATATCAAACATTACAATGAATGAGACCTTCCTCCCCTTTTCCTTTACTCTTCCTTTTTCCCCTTATCTTTTCCCTAACTGCCCACACCTGTTTGCCCTAATAATTGTCACTTTCAGTCACATGACTGTTATTGTCAGCCATCATTGGCTCTTGCCAGTAAAAGTCATTATAGCAAATGATGATTGTTCCAATTTAGTAAATTGAGCCTTTTGTCTTCTGCAAAGACATTGATAAGCACACCACAAATTGCTGTTTTTTAGTCTTGTTTTTTATCTTTCATAAATTACTTTGACTCCATTTATTCTCCAAACAGAGCAATAGTGTTTTAGTGAAATACGTGCATCATTGTGTGTCTTCTATTTATTAGCCGTGCATACAGCAGCGTTAAGTAAAGTGTTATCAGATTATCGCTTTTGCAGCTAGATCTATTTCCTGCTAATGTATTTTCCTCTGCAATCAATTACTGTGGTGGCTTTCTGTAATGTGTTTTAGGTGGCTCTGATACTTGTAATTCTTACATTAGAACAGCATTCAATGGAACAATTGACATTATTATTATTCATCTACTGGGCTTGTCTAATTTTTGTTTTCGTATTGTATGTTGTTATGTTCAGCAAATTCAATTATTTCTGCTGAAACAAAATAAGAGTAACAAACAACTGATTATTTGCTCACAAGATTAAACCTATCTCTATCAGTACACAACAACATTATTTAAATATACTGTAGGTGTATGTATTGGTAAATGTTTTTTTTTTTTGTTGTTTTGGATAGAGCAGAGAAGGGTTAGACACTTTGTCAAGTTTTTGTTGTTGTGTATGTCCCTGTGGGGGAGATTTGCCCTCTATATTGACCATTTCCTGTAAGCATGCTGGAAATCAGTACTCTGTGTGAGAGCTGTGGTCTATTCCCAGCAGTCTGGCATGCCCCCTGCATACTCCCAGCTACTCAACCCGAAAAAAAAGCCACTCCTACTCTGTACATGGATTCTGTTTGATCGCTGTAAGCAAAGCAGTCCTGATCTTTATCTATGTCAGTATAAATCTATTCTCACTGGCTGTACGGCTGCTGCAGAGCGAGTAGGCTTTAACACTGAGCTACTGCACATACACTATATTACCAAAAGTATTGGGAGGCCTGCATTTACACGCACATGAACTTTAAGGGCAACCCAGTCTTAGTCCGTAGGGTTCAATATTGAGTTGACCCACCCGTTGTAGCTATAACAGCTTCAACTCTTCAGGGAAGGCTGTCCACAAGGCTTAGAAAGGTATAGGAAGTGTCTATAGGAATGTTTGATCATTCTTTCAGAAGCACATTTGTGAGGTCAGGCACTGATGTGGACAAGAAAGGCCTGGGTCGCAGTCTCCACTTTAATTAATTCCAAGGGTGTTCTATGGGGTTGAGGTCAGGACTCTGTGCAGGCCAGTCAAGTTCCTCCACCCCAAACTCGCTCATCCATGTCTTTATGGACCTTGCTTTGTGCACCGGTGCACAGTCATGTTGGAACAGGAAGGGGCCACCCCCAAACTGTTCCCACAAAGCTGGAAGCATGAAATTGTCCAAAATGTCTTGGTATGCTGATGCCTTAAGCATTCCCTTCACTGGAACTAAGGGGCCAAGCCCAACCCCTGAAAAGCAACTCCACACAATAATCCCCCTCCACCAAATAATTTGGACCAGTGCACAAAGCAATGTCCTAAAACCATGGGGTTGATTTACTAAAAATCTGGTGAAGCTCTGCATGGAAACCAATTAGTTTTCAGCCATTTTTTCAAAGCTTAATTGAACAAGCTGCAGTTTTAGAAACTGATTGGCATGGGAAGAATAGCGTCTGTTAAAATGACAGTGACCTCTCCAACTCCTTTGAAGCCAGAGTGTGCAGGGCAGGGAGTCCCCAAATGGCGGATGGCACACAGTCACCTGCACAGGCTCTTCAGCAACTGCAGTTGCCAGTCTCCATGATGCTGAGCCCAGTCTCCGGGGGCTCCATGAGTAACTCCTATGTGGTCCCAATACCCTCAGCCTCCACCGAGTCTCTTATTGGCCACATGCTGGCTAACATCCCATGCTCCCTCATGGAGGCTGGGATTAGCCATGTACAAGGCCCAACACAATCCGCAGGCCTATTCCCTGGCAACTATAATCAGGTCTCATCAATGTTTAAAAGATTTGCCGAGCTGCTGGACAGAGGCCTTTCTAACACTGCATCCAAAATCACAGGGGACAATAAAGCTGATTTACAGCTGATTAAACCTGATTTACAAAACATTGGAGCCCACATTGAACCATTGAACTAAAACTTGACCATACTGTAGCCAAAACCAATCGAAATTCAAATTGCATACAAGATCTCCACACTCGAGTCTGCGTTTTTAAAAATTGATGACCTTGAGAACCGAAGCAGGAGATATAATTTCAGAATTAGAGGAATGCCTGAAATCGATTACAGACGTTCCTGAGGCTGTTTAAACTTATTCCAGATATTCAGCTCCATAGACTGCAACTGGATAAGGCACATAGGGCCCTTAAACCATCGCGCATGGATGGGGTACCTCGGGATGATATAGTAAAAGCACACTACTATAATGTTGAAGAAGAGATTATGCGGAGATCCCGCTCACAAAACCAACTAACCTTTCAAGGCCAACCTATCCAAATCTTCACTGACCTATCTCCAGCTACGATTCAAAGGCGGAGGTCCTTCAAGCCACTACTCACCATCCTATCTCAAAAGGAAATCAAATACTGGTGGCTTTTTCCATTCAGCCCTTAATTCATGCACAAACAGAAAACCTATTCTTTCGCCACCTTTGATGAAGGTGAGAAGCTGCTGCAGAAACTGAAGTTGATCCTACAAGAGCCCTCCTCTCCTCCACACGTTTAGACCTCAGGAGCCTCCAAGCGTCAACTACCATCCAGTCCACTATTTTCACTATGGCAAAAATCCAAGACCAAGAAAACTAAACATGGTTGTCCTTCCTGATAGGGAGCCTTAGGAACTGAACTGATTTTTTATTTTCTTTCAAGTGGAAGCCTTCCTACTTTTGATGATTTGTAGTGCTCTTGTTCATATAGTTGATAAACCTCTATTACCTTAATTATGATATGTTCTGCCAACTGTTATTACGGCAACTTTTTGTCTCCTGTTATATGTGTTTCTAGTTTGTCACCAGGAAGTCTATAGCTCTGGGTGCAATTTTGGGCCCTTCTCAGATCAGGTCCCATCTCCGGCGCTGACCTAGGGGTGACTCCTGAACTGGGAGAGAAAGTCATGTAATACCTTAGAAAAGCACTATTATACTCAGGGGTTGTACATATCCTAAGTTTACATATGACTTATTACTAGTCTATTGTCTAGCCCTTGTGGTTTTTTGTTTTCCTTTTTTTGTCCCTTCTTTGTCGGAGGTTGAGGATGTCGAGGCGGTACTCATGCCCCTCCCCCGTCCTGGAAAACTGTATTTTCAGTTTCCCCAGAACGGGACTACCTCCTTCCAGTCAGAGGAGGATTTTTTGCTTACCAAAGAAGGTCTGAGGGGTCTTCCCCCCTCACTCCTTCAGGGTCCATTCATGCCCTATCCTCTTTTTCTGCTTCCTTCATTTTGCTATCTTTCTCTTTCCTCACTAATGGTATATATTCTATTTCACAGAGACCAGTTTGGAAGATCCTTCTCCATGCAACCTCGATATTTACAAAGTTAGTCTTGACTCAATGTCCCATCGAAAGCTCATTGGGTGGAGACGATTTGTCTGATCGTGTTTACATGTGTGCTATCTTCATTTGTTTGTGAGAATAATGTATGTTGCTTTTTGATTTTAATAAACCTTTTTAGTGGTAATGCACTAGGTCGGTGCGCCCCTCTCTTGTTGTTGTCTTTTAGTGTTTTTGAATACCCTTGGTCCTGAGGGGGTGGCAAAATCACCTGTGATGCCTACAAAGACCATCTAAAATGATTTATCCTTTGTCACACACCACTCAGGAGAATTACCATGTTTTGACCTTTGCCAAGGCCTTGGCCTACGAGTAAACTATAATAAATTGCAAGCTTTAAATATCAACGTACCACCTACCCTGATCAGAACTCTCCAGGAATAATTTAAGATCTCCTGGAGTGACAAAACTATCCCGTACTTAGGGGTCAACCTGACCCCAAGGATGGATAAACTCTTTGAGGCCAATTTCCCTCCACGAATTGAAAAATTTAATTCTGACCTTGCCCGATGGAATTCCCTAGAGTTATCCTGGTTAGGATGCATACATTTGATAAGGATGACTTTGCTACCACAAGTTCTATATTTTTTCAGATCACTCCCTACTCCAGTCCCTAGGGATTTTCTGAGACACCTGCAGACCAAAATTGTTACATTTACATGGGGATCGAAAGGTCATCAGCTGCCCAAAACTGTTCTCTTTCGCTCACACAAACAAGGGGGCCTTGGTTTACCAAATATGCTTTGGTACTATCAGGCTGCCCAATTAGCCCAATTATCTGAGGTCTACAGGCGCTCAGATATTCTTGTCTGGATTTCTATAAAACAGCAAGCAGTACCCCGCTATACATTAGATTATCTTCTGTGGTGCTCGCCTAAATGAAGGCCCTCGATCTTGGCACCGACCCTCTCTCATTCATTTTCTCTATGGGACTCCTTCAGGAACCACGCACATCTGGTATCCTCCATTAAGCCTTTAGCCCATATCTTTAGAAATCCCCACTTCCCCCCTGGTATGGAAATTCAAGCCTTTAAATGGTGGCTAGACAAAGGGCTATATAGAATTGACCACTTTTTCCTTCCAGCTGGTCCAATATCTAAAACATTCTGTGTTAGTAAACTTAACATGCCACCTTCTGAGAATTTCAGGTTTTCCCAAATCTCCCATTATTTACATAAACTTTGGAACAAAACAACAAGTCCTCCATTTATCACGCCTTATGAACACTGGTGTGGTCAAGCCATGGAGCGGAGGGGAGGAATATCGGTGATATACAGCACGCTTTCCTCTAACTAGACCAAAACGAATTATATCTTAGCTTGGGAAAGAGATTTAGGCTTTGAGTGATCTCTTTTAGACTGGAATATGTACTCTCTTAGAGCCACCAAGAGTATTTTGAACACAACCCTGGCCGAAGCCAACCTAAAAGTTATAATGAGATGGTATTAAGTTCCCTCACGATTAGCTAAATATTATCCTTCCTCTACCCCAACCTGTTTCAGAAGCTGCGATCACATAGGGAACATGTTGCATGTGTAGTGGTACTGTCCCAAAATAAGATCTTTCTGGAATAAAACTTTCAACATGCTCTGCAAAATCACAGGCCTTCCTATTGCCAAATCACCCCAAATTGCCCTGCTCGACTTCCCCGATGCTTTGACACCTAAAAGCACCCAAAAACTCATTATATTCATTTTAACGAGAGTTAAGCTAACCATTGTTAGCTCCTTGAAACAACCTTATGTGTCTTTTTTTTTTTTTTTTTCCATAAGAAATTTTATTAAAGTTTAAATAGAAAACATACATAATATGTACGGTAAACAAAGACAGGTACATGAAACGTGTACAGAAAAAGTGAGGATGTCTTGGTAATACAAAGTTGACATAACAATGCAAAAACAACGGGTACATTATATATCAGTGTGATCGTAGTGGGTCAAGAGTATTCGGATATACAACTAGGCCAGGTGACATTATAACCTGTATGACAGGGTCCCTTGACGCAGGGGTCCCGTCTAACCGAGGGCAGGCATGGAGGAGAGATCATGAGCCACAGCGGCTTCTCTTACTGAGTAGTGTTAGCCAGGTTGCATGCAGGGTATGAAAAGAAATTGGCCAATAGGCAGGAAAGGACCCACTGGGTTTAGGGTTATGAGGCGGTTACAATAGATAAAGAAGACAAACATCAATATGGGAGGGAGAGAGGGGGAGGGGAAGGAAGGGAGGGAGAGAGAGGGTGAGGGAGGGGGGGTGAGGGGGGAGTGTTACTGAAAGGGGGGAAGGGGCAGAGAAGGTAAGAGGGAAGGAGGGAAAGGCGGGACGGGGTCGGAAGGGTGTTAGTGGATCACCTTAAGTTGGGTGGCAATGTGGGGTTAAAGTACAAGTTTATGCTTTAGTCTTGGTGGAATGTATAAGTTTACGTGGGAGGGCCCTTGGTCTCCATAATTGATTTGTATGTGGCGGTGTCTTTAAACCGGATCCAGTCGATCCATATGGCTGAGAATTTGTGGATTCGATCATTTGAAATGCTGATCAGTTCCTCCATTACCTCAATTCCATTGAGTCTAAGGAACCACTCTCTAGACGATGGGATGGAGGTTGATTTCCAGTGGCACGGTAGGCAAAGTTTAGCAGCATTTAGCATATGTCGGGCAAGAACGGGCCTGCGTGCTTTATGAGTATCTGGGGTATGGTTGAGAAGAAAGTGGCCAGGGGTCAGGAGGAGGTCACAGGACGTGACTTCGCGCACCAACCTGTGTACCATCTCCCAATAGGGTTGGATAATGGCACAATTCCACCAGATATGAAGCATGGTGCCTGGTTCCTTCTGACATCTCCAGCAGGTGTCTGGAACTCCCGGTTGGAATTTATGAATCCTGTCCGGCGTTCTGTACCAGCGTGTTAGGATTTTATACCCATTTTCTTGGGTTGTGACGTTAACAGAGGCCCGGTGGACTAAGCTACAAATAGATTCCCAATCTTTCTCAGAAAGAGAAAGTTGGAGGTCACGGGACCAGGCCTGTGTAAAGGGGGCAAGAGAAACTAAAGGGGCGTCAAGTAAGTGGCAATAGAGTTCAGAGATCAAGTGTCGCTGGGGTCTGGCTCGGATGCTAATAGCCTCCATGGGGGTCGGGGATCGCGACCACTCTCTGGGGGTCGCTGAGGTGTTAAGAAAATGTTGTATCTGAAAGTAGGACCAGAGTGGGAGGGTGCAAGGGGCTAGGGACCGGTTGACCTCTTCCCATGATAGGAGATTCCCATCTTTAAAGAATTGTCGGGCCAAAATTTCTTGGTGGGGCCAACTGTGTCGAAGGAAATTCACGGAATTGCCGGGTGGAAATGCGGGGTTCAACCTCAAGGAGGTCAGAGGGCCCACATGTGGGTCAATTTGGAACTTTTTCCGCCATTTATCATGGGCCAGTAGTGGTGGGCCAATTAAAGGATGGCGTTTAAGAGTTGGAGAGACCGCAGAAAGGGGCATCCAGGCCAGCAGGTGAAGCGGGATCTCCGAGAATGTGTTTTCAAGATTAACCACCAATTTGCAAGAGGAGTGGAGATTCCAGTCCAGAAGTCTAGCCAGGATGCAGGCCTTGTGATAGGTTTGCAAGTCCGGGAGACCCAGACCCCCTTTGTGTTTAGGGGCCGTCAGGCGGGCGAGCTTGATTCTGGGAGGTTTCCCATCCCATATGAAGCGAGAACTGTCAGTCCGAAGGGCCGAGAAAAACGATGTCGGGAGTTGGATGGGAACTGCCTGAAAAAGATACAATAGTCTGGGAAGAATGGACATCTTAAGTAGGGCAGCTCTGCCGAACCACGAGATGCGTAAAGTTTTCCACGTCTGCAAGTCCCTGCAAATAGACGACAGTAAAGGCTTATAATTGGAATCGAAGAGAGAATCGAGGCGACGAGGTATTTGTATACCCAGATACGGGATGGAGGCTGGTGCCCATAGGAAGGGAAAATTGGCCTTGCAGCTCTCCACTTCTGCTTCAGAGAGAGTGACATTCAGGGCCATGGATTTGGAGTAATTCACTTTGAGGTTTGAAAGGGAGTGAAAGAGCGTGAGGTCTTGAAGTAAGTTGGGCAAGGAGATGTGTGGTTGGGAAAGAAAAAGCAGCATATCGTCTGCAAAGGCCGCCACCTTATGGGTGGCGCCACCAATCGGAATCCCGCGAATATTGGGGTTCGAGCGGATCATGTTTAAAAAGGGTTCCAGGGAGAGTACGAAAAGGAGGTACAAAGTGAGGTGTGAGTATGTCCTCAAAAGCTCTAAAGTAGAGCAGGGGAAGGCCATCCGGTCCAGGTGCTTTACCCGGTTTCATCTCACGAAGAGCCCTAGAAAGCTCCCCTGTGGTGATGGGAGATTCAAGAGCTTCAGCGTCTTGAGCGGAGAGGGAAGGCAGGCCATAAGATTTGAAGAAATTCCCAAGTTGGGCATCCCTCGAGGCAGTCTGAGAAGGACTGTTGTGAGCGGGGGAGAGGTTGTATAAGCCTTTATAGAATTCTTCGAACTGGCGGGCAATATCTACGTTAGAGGAGTGTAGGGTGCCAGCCGAGTCCCTGATCGTGTGTATGGAGGTGAGATTAGTTTTGGGACGGGTGGCTCGGGCCAGGAGACGGCCACTTTTATTACCTTGCTCGTAAAATATTTTACGACTGAGAACAAGTCTTCGATGTGCCTGGAGACCCAGTAGGTCCTTCAAGCGAGTGCGGACCTCCAAGAGTTCTGCTGCGGCCGCTTGAGCAAGAGAGCGCTTGTATACCGTTTCAAGGACGGTCAGTCGAGAGTAGAGGTCTCGGAGGTCACGTTGGTGTTGCTTTTTCAGGGATGCTGCTAAAGATAGGAATTCGCCTCTAATTACGCATTTATGCGCTTCCCATTGGACTAAAGGATTAGTGTCGGGGGTGTCGTTGATCTTGAAATATTCCTTAAGTGTAGATGACAAACTGGAGAGAACTGTCCCGTCTTTGAGGAGCGAGGGGTTTAATCTCCATGTTTTGGACTTCGTGACAAGTTCGGGAAATCGGAGTGTCATGGTTATAGGGCTATGATCCGAGAGGACTCTAGGCTCAATAGAGGCTTCCGAGAGGAATTGCAGGTCCGGCTGTGAGAGGAAGATGTAATCAATCCTCGAGAATTTTGAGTGAGGGGCCGAAAAGAAGGAGTAGTCCCTGTCGTTAGGGAAGAGCGTCCTCCAAGAGTCATGGAGGTGCAGGGATCTAAGCTGGAGGTGGATTTGGCGTAGCGCCCGGAATGGTAGAACCGAAGTACCAGTTGAGGAATCCAGGAGGGGGTTGAGGGGGGCGTTAAAATCACCTCCAAATATCAAGAGCCCAGTAGCAAAATCCGCGAGTTCTTGGCATACTGTTCTGAAGAAGGGTACTTGTTTGGTATTTGGCGCATATATATTGGCCAAGGTTACTGGACGGGTGTCTAGGTGGCCTTTCACAAAGAGGAATCTGCCTTCAGGGTCTAGTCTAACATCCAAAGGCTTGAAATCAACGTGTTTGGAGAGTAAAATAGAGACACCCCGCGACTTGGAACCCTCAGAAGTGGCATGGAACGCCGTGGGGAAGTGCTTGTTGGAAAAAGAAAGCGGATCGCCCGTTCTGAAATGGGTTTCTTGAACTAATACTACTTGGGCCCGTAATCGCAAGGCTTCGGCTAGGAACTGTGAGCGTTTTTCGGGGACGTTCAATCCCTGGGCATTGGATGAGAGGATCTTAATAGTGCGATGTGTTTTGATCACTGCAGGGTCAGACATGGTAGCGTCCACCAGGGGAAAAGTTGTGTTAGGAGGTAAGGCAGAAGATATCGGAGGTTAGGGGAGGATGAGGGAAGGGGGGGAGAAACCGGGGGTAAGAGGGAGAGGGTGGGGGAGGGAGGAGATAAGGAGGGGAAGTAGGAAGGGGGTTGAGGGAAAGGGAGGAAAGGATTAGGGGGGGGAAAGGTGAGGAGGAACAGGAAAAAGGGCCGGGAAAGAACACAAGGATGAAAAGAGCAGGAAAGATCCCCTAGCCGCCCTCTATCAGCAAATCAGATCAATCCACCGCTAGAGGGGGGGTAGGGGGGAAAGACACAAAGTGTCACAGGTCAACAAACAGTTGTGAACTGTCGTTGAGGTGGGGAACAATAGTCCGGATACGGCCCCAAGTCAGGCATGGGACGGCTCTGCACTGGGGATCAATAGACCACGTATGGGAAATGTTAGCGGGTGCCTCGAACAGGCTGGCTAAGAGGGTCAGTGGAAGCATTAGGGTGATAAGGAAGTAAGGTGGGGATCATCGGACGCCCATCAAGGAATGAGTTTTCAACTATTTCATTCATAACAGGGTCAGGGGAAGTATGGCACAATCATAAAACAAGAAATTGGTAACATTAGCTGAAACAGGTAAACTGTACCACATGAGGGTAAACATTAAGATCAACAGCGTAGCGAGTCTGCAACTGGAACAGGCAGTTAGTAAATTGGCAGTAGGTACTCTCGACCCAATCCCGTTCCCCAGTCTTCCAGAGTCGGGGAGGGGGGATGGGAACAAGACAGAGTCAAAAGTTCCAAGGGGGGCCAGAGTCAATATTGGGAACATAGTACAGGGAGGTATGGGGGTCCCCTCAGGTTCACGTGATGTCAAGTAGAGGTTGGTCGGGAAGGGGGAATGTAGGAATACGTGGGATGTGGCGAGAATGGCTTGGGGATCTTCAGTCCAGTAGGGAAGTCTGGGATGTTAGGGAAGAAGTAGTCACAGGAGGTCAGAGGGAGAAGAGGTGGGGGGAGAACGAGAAGTCTGAGGAGGAAATACAGTCATCACTAATAGGAGTGGGGAGAATGTGGGAAGGGCAGTGGCAGACAGTCAAGGGACCAGTCATATTCATTATCCCATACATAACCACCTTATGATACATAACATCCTAGTTATACTTCAATATTCTGCAATGGCTATAGTGAGATTACAGGCAAAGTAAAGCGAGTCATCTCCCTCACCCCCCATACCTTACTCAAGCGTTAATCCCCACATAAAGTAGATTAGCAGAGGTTAGTATCAAGCCAACATGTGCAACAGACAATGAGGACTAAAAACAGCAGTAAGGAAAAACCTGTTGCAGCAAATGATGTTGCGGGGGGCACGATGCCCGGGGAAGGGCGATGAACCTCGCGGTTTGCGAGATAAGGTCAGGCAGACCAATAGTCCCAGATCTTCGGGGAGGTTGCATCGGGATAATAAAACCTGTGGAGAGTCAAACAAAAAAAAAAAAAAAAAAGGGGGGGGGGAGAAGCGAGGGGGGAATAATGGGGAGAGAAAAAAAAAAAAAAACAAACAAAAAAAAGTCAGTAGCAGTTCCATGGGTGACATAAGAGAGGGATCGATTGTCCAGGAAGGGGGGGGGGAAAGCAAGGACTGAAACATGATAAACAGTCTTATTCAAGTAGTGTCAGCTCCCGGCAGACGGTGTTCAATAGAACAGGGGAGGGAGGCTGTTAAGTTCGAGGCGCTGATTGGGATAAGGCCACAGTGGCAATGTCCAGAGTGGGGGAGCGTAAGGGGGACAAAGGAAGGCAGGGGCAGGGGGGGAGACAGGGCCGGAGTACCTTATAGATGATGCAAGCAGAAATCAACGATCATCTTGAGGGGTTAAAGGATCAACTTCTCCCGATGGCTAGGTGGAGATCGGAGAGGGCTGGAGCGACGATCTTCTCTGGAACGCATGGGGGTCGCATCATGTTGGGAATGACGGCGTCTGCGCTGTCTACTCCTCTGTGTTTTAGGAGTAGTGGAGGTGGTGACTGAGATCCAGGGATCCGAGGTGTAAAACTCGCCATACCAGTCAGGTAAGTCCAGCACTGGGATCTCGAAGGCTTCGCAGAAAGCAGGGATGTCGTCAGGAACTTTCAAAGATGCAGATCTGCCTCGATAGGTGGCAAAGAGGCAAAAAGGAAAACGCCATCTGTACGTAATCCCCCTGGTGCGGAGAGCTTCAAGTAGGGGGCGTAGGGCTCTGCGGTTCTGCAGAGTGATGGGCGAGAGGTCCTGGAAAAATTTCAGCTCCGTCCCCTCGAACTGCACACGGTCCCGGCCCCTGGCTTTCCGAAGAATAGCTTCCTTAAGGGGGTAGCTCACCAGGCAGCAGATCACATCGCGAGGCAGATCGGATTCTCCCGCTCTAGGGCGTAGGGCTCGATGCGCCCTCTCAAACTCAATCGGGGTATCTGCCGGTCGTTCAAGTAGGTCATTGAAGATCGTGGTTAGCGAGGTGACCAGATCGGGGGTTTCCACTGACTCCGGGAGGCCCCGTAGCCGGATATTATGCCTCCTACCTCGGTTGTCCAGATCTTCCAGGTGACGGTTGATCTCGATGAGGTGGGATGTATAGTGGTCTGTACCCCTCTGAAGTTGTTTGATGGCGGCCGCATGAGTGGCAGAGGCCTTCTCTGTGATGTCCAGCCTGGCAGTTACTGAGCGCAGTTCCGCAGCTAGTTCCGAGATGGCGGAACCCAGCGTTGATTTAATGTCAGCGGCCACATTCTGGAGGTCCATGAGGCTCGGAAGAGGTACCGCTGCGGTCGGCTGGGGTAGGGATCCGGTGGATGTGGATGATTGCGCCATAGGAGAGTCAGGCGTAGGAGCCGGGGAGGAGGCCGCACGGCGGTCAGACTTCTGTGTGCGGAAGATGGCCGGGATGTTTCCCGTGAGCTGGGATTCTTGGTCAGGCATCACCCGGCTGGCTGAAGCGCTGCGACCCGATCGTAGCATATTAGGAAGGTTATAGGCACCCGAAAAAGCAAGATATAGATCCCCAGTGCACGGAGCCGAGCTAACAAGCGGCCATTCGGGTCCGATGCCAAGCCACGCCCCCCCTTATGTGTCTTTTACTAGAGCTAAAAGAAAGATCTCCTGGATCATGACCCAGGAGAAGATGGTTGGCAAGCTTTTAGGCACCTCTGAAGAATTTGAAGCAACTTGGGAACCTTGGGCTAAATTTATGAAAATTCCACTCCCATGATTCTTTCACCACTATATCATATAAAAATGTCTTGTTCTTCTCTGGTCTGCTTTTACCTTTTTTTTTTTCACCGTGGTTTCTTTTTAGCCTTTCAAGCTTTCTCTTTTTCTCTCTTTTTGCCTAGTCTTACATTTACTGCTTTTTCCCCATTTTCCCCTGCAACATCCAGATTCATGCAAAGAGTCCTCACTCTATCTCCCAATCCTAACTACTTTCCTCTTCCCACTCTTTGCGTGGTCTCCTTCAGGTGACTTTACCATTGTGGTTTGCTCTTTGTCTTTTCGGTTATCCCTATACCGGGATTACCGGGATGTTTTTCTGTTAAGATATCTTAACCCTACTGTGTATTTGGGCATCTGGGGTGTTCTGTCAATCTCCCCCCTGACACAAAATGTTCCCATTAGGGGGTCTCAGGAGGTGAGCGATAACTCCCAGCATTTCATAACTAAACAGTGTTAAAACCAATATAGTTAATGATGACATTCTAAATGGATAAAGTCAATGCAATTCTATCTATACTCATTATTAATGTATGTTGAGGATCAATGACTGCATCTCTTCTCTATCTGTTCTGTTCTTACAATAGAAAACTAGAAAACAGACACAGAAGATGTGCCTGTAAATTGTTATTTAGCATGATACAGACGTGTCAAAAACACATGTAAAACGTGACAATATTGAATCTTAACGCAATAGATGCATTGATGGGCATCCATGGTACCTAAAATTTTAAATTACATCTAAACGATCCCTAAGTGTTATGTGCTGTGAGGCATAATTCATAAAATATTAAAAAAGTTGGTGTCTTAGCAACTTAGCAAGTATTTGGGATTTATTACACAATAAGCCAAGAGAACCTCCTATGAAAAATGCTGTGTACTTTTTTTTAAAGAGACTGATAAGAGCAAGCATTAATAGGGTATCTTTAACCTATAACCAAGTGGTCTCAGCAATTTATTTCTAGTGTTTTTTTAGAAGTAAATGTAGAGTTACAAAGTGCAACTACAGCAAGTTTACTGACCCACTGATTTTTGATTGAAGCAAACCATTAAAGGATGCAATTAAGATGCAGTTTCAAGGTAAGGATGCATTTGATAAGAAGCTAGATGTTTCCAGAGCACTTACTGCATTGAGACGGACAGAAAATCAGTGAATAAATATGTAATCGCTGTTCTTTGTGTTAGGCTTTTATTGTCCAGGTTCGTACACTGTTCAATTTAACAAACCATTTGATCTGCTCCATGTTTCCTGCATGCTGAGACAGAGCACAACCCGCTGAGCTGGCTTTAACACCCCAAAACAAAATGTGTAGTTTTATACAGTATAAACAGAATTTTTTTTCTTTTGAATATTAAAAATTAATTAACTAATTGAAAAGCCAGAAAAATAATTAACAAATTGAATAATACAGGTAAATGTGATATTGCTGGGTGGAAAAGCTAAAAAATCAGCTTAGTTAATAGTTATTATTACATCTTTTCCTTATGAATTTTTCATAAGGCTAAACTCCAGACAAACAGCTACATACACAAATGAAATGCATATATGGGAGCTGTTTCACCTACCAAAATATTTGTGTATTTGTTCATCCAGTCTTGAGACTAAGTGCCATTTCACATTTATGCGATGCGGGAACGCTGCAAATATACAGCGTGTTCACGCTCGCATCCGCACAACAGGCAGTTCCCACTGCCATATGCGATACGCTGGGGGTGTCAATTCAAAGTTAACGACACCCCCAGATCAGATCGCATATCGCAGTGCGATCTAAAAGTTCGCACAGAATCGGATCACACTAGTGTGAACCACCATGCGATCCGATTCTGTTGCAGACCACAAAAAGGGTCCTGTGCGTGTACAAACTGTATGGCTGAATTTGCACCGCATAGACATCGCATGTAATTTTAGGAACAGTGCACTCCAAATTACATGCGATCTTTGTGATCGCACAAATGTGAGCCGACACTTACACAGCTCTGCCACACAGCACAACCCCGATTTGGAGAGGAGCGAACTTGATTTTTCTCTGCTGCAGTTAAAGTAGTATTACCCTCAGTCAATACAAAATCCCCACACCCGCACAAAGCCAATATTTAATTAGAGAAGAAAATAAACCCGCACAAATAAAAAGTGAAATATCAAAATATGCTGATATAAAATAATGAAATATGTATGGGTTGAGTGCTTCTCGTCATAAGATTTACAATTAAGTCTAAAGACCAACCAAACAACCAAAAAGATGAACTGCGCTCTCACAATCCCCAGAGAAGGATAATACTGTCATCAAAATATAAATCTGCATGTAATTGAAATGTCCATAAAAAAGTCGAATTAATGTGCTCAGTGCAAAAACGCCTAACGTGATAAAAGGTGACAGCAAAGGATATCATGCTCTTCCTTTCCACCAAGTAAGTGCACAACACACTCAAAGACTCAAAAAAAGTCACAAAGCACTTTATATATCCCCAACTGGCAGTCTCTCATATGGGGCTATGGAGTTCAGATCTCTGTTCCATCCAACATAGAATTTGGACAAATGGATACCAGCATACACTTATTGGTGCTCCTGCACCTTTAGTAGACTCTACAAATAGCTTAGTGACATTAAGCGAAAGCTAGAGGACCTTCTAATAGTATAGTACATTTAGATTGTAAGACGAAACGCATTGGAAAGGACTTTCTACGACATGTTACTTCTTACTGTTTGAAGTGCAGGTGGAACACAAACCAGCTTTTTTAATTTCCTTTTTAGTACCTGAGTATTTTTAATTGATGTAAGTGCAATTTTATTTTTTCCATTCATTAAACTGAATGTACTACACTATGAGAGGCTCCTCTATCTTTCTCTTGTGTTTTTTAGCAGAATGTAAAAAATATATATATATATATTTTTTTTTTTCAGAATTGTCGCTCTTTTTTTTGTTTATAGCGCAAAAAATAAAAACTTCAGAGGTGATCAAATACCCCCAAAATAAAGTTCTATTTGTGGGGGAAAAAAGGACATCAATTTTATTTGGGTACAGCATCGCACGACTGCGCAATTGTCAGGTAAAATAACGCAGTCCCGTATCACAAAAAATGGCCTGGTCATTAAGGGGTTAAACCCTTCTGGGGCTGAAGTGGTTAATGCAAGGGTGGCTCCATAGAATAAACAGACTATTCACTTTTAATCAACCCTAATTTGCAGATATGGTCTACTATTGTCACTTTTAGAAAACCCACACTGAAAAAAGTCATGTAGCCATTGCTGGAGTACACAGAAAGTGGCTGCAAGGAAGCTGCAGGAAAAAAGCAGCACGGAGATGTAATAAGGGATAAAAAAAAAATGGAGAAGACAAGTATTTTATTTAAAATAAAAAAGGAAATTACATTTGTTTAGGGTACATACTGCTTTAGCAAATGGAATGCCAGTTAGGGTTTACATCCTATTTTAAATTTATAAACAATTCATTTCCCTTCAGCTAATATCTTCTAGGGGTGAAGTAGGGTTTAGTGAATATTACGTAGCTTATCTTTATTTGTTTAATCTAATTCTAGCTTCAGTCAAATAAAAGGTGAAAATTAGCAAGAACTATTGTGTTAGACTGTGTGATGTCCGGGAGCTGAACATAATCTGCCCACAAAATCTTCACCAAAATCAATACGTGATGTAGGCGAAAAACACAGTGTGGCACACTAATGTGAGCATTTTTTTTTTTTTGTCTTCATGTCAATGCCAGCAATATTTTTTAATCATATTAAAAATGTTAATTTAAGTCACACTACTATGGAGGTAATAATCATTATCATCATCTGTATTATTGTTATTATTAATATTATTTTCCCTAAGGTCTCAAAGTACTGTACAGAATATGATAAAAAGAAAGTAGCATCGTCAAAACAGTAAATGGATCCCATAGGACTGATAAATATGTGCATTCCGTATTTACAGCTAAGCTCTGGCACAAGAGAAGGAGAGTGGCTACGATAGGACTGTTAGGCTAAGCCAAGCATTGCTGTTGTAGCACATTATTAACCTGAATGGTCAAGTTTGACACTCAACTTGCCATTCAATGTTAAATTTGCTGCTGTCGGCTCATAACAGCACAACATGGTCAGTTTTCTGGCTGTGCTGGGAACTCAGCCTGTTGACACCCCCCCTCCCCCCCCCGCACAGATATTCACTGCAAAGACCAGTATGCTGCTGTTCCTCTTTCTCCAGCTCTCTGAGCTCTTTATGCACCTGAGAATAGAGGGAATGTAATCACAAAAATTGTATTTATAATGTTTTTCATATACATGCACATAACTTTTGCCTTTCATTTATATTTTAAACTGAAAGGGTTATTTACAAGGTGAGGGTTCACATATACTTAAAGTGAGAGAAAAACACAGTACCTACATAATAACACCCATCTTATTTGATTGATGGGACTTCTAATAGTTTGTAAGGAACTCTGTAATGCTGCGGTTAGAATGTGGAGAATCATAAATTATTAACCAGTTATATTAACCACTTAAGCCCCGGAGGATTTGGCTGCTAAAAGACCAGGGGGTTTTTACTGCGTGACTTTAACGGACAATTGCACGGTCGTGCAACGCTGTACCTAAACAAATTTGATGTCCTTTTTTTCCCACAAACAGAGCTTTCTTTTGGTGGTATTTGATCACCTGTGCGATTTTTTGATCATGCGCTATAAACAAAAAAAGAGCGTCAATTTTGCAAAAATAACAATATTTTTCACATTTTTTTATATGAAATTCCCCCCCAAAAAAATGTAAAAATCAAAATTTTTTAACATTTTCGGCCAATTTGTTTTATGCTACATATGTTTGGTAAAAAAAATCTCAAAAAGCGTATTTTGATTGGTTTGCGCAAAAGTTATCGTGTTTACTAACAAAGGGAAAGATTTTTGTCATTTTTGTCATTTTTGGTGTTTTTCGGCGATCTGCGATTTTTTTTCAGTACTGTGACATTGCGGCGGACAGATCGGACCCTTGACTGACATTTTTGACACTTTTGGGTTTACCAGTGACATTACTGCAGTAATCAGTGCTATACATATGCACTGTTACTGCAAAAATGACACTGGCAGGGAAGGGGTTAACTGTATTGGAGAGGGAGGGGTTAAGTGTGTCCTAGGGGCGTGATTCTAACTGTATAGGGACATGGCTATTGGTGTAAAAACAAAGATCAACGGTCCTACATAGTAGAACCGTCTGATCTTCATTTTTACACCAGGGAGAATGACGGGCGGCTTGTTTACATAAGCCGCTCCGCCTTTCTCCCTTCACCGGAGCGATCGTAGTGTGACCGGCGGACATCGGGTCCGCCGGTCACACGCACTGACTTGTCAGTGAACGAGCCGCGGCGGGCGCGCGCCTCAGCGGGCGCGCGCCCGCCCGCAATTGGCTCTCAAGTCAGTGACAGACGAGTGACGTACCCATACGTCACTCTGCCTGGCCGGGGCTGACCGCTGCAGTATATAGTCGTGCGGCGGTCGGCAACCGGTTAATGTGTGCTACTAGTGTGAGGGTAGGCAAACTATATCCTGACTTATGTTTAAGCCTGTGAGTCTTTAATTGGGTCAAGGTTAATAGAGTTCAGGGCAGCATCACTCCTACAGACAGCTATCTGGTGACTCCACCTGGTTCTAGAAAGTTGGAGAACATTATAGAGACTGGAGAGCAGAGGCTAGGATTGGCCGTTCTGTCTATTTAGGGGCCCTTAGCCAATCCCCACGAAGTGGGCCTGGTAGGGAACTATTGGCACTTTTCCACTGCAAGTACCGGCTCGTACCGGCTCGGCTCTACTCGGCCCGGCTTGGCCGGGTTTGCTTTTCCACTGCTGGTACCGCATGGTATAGTGTCGAAACGGTTCGGTACGGTACGGTATAGGTTTGCTTTTCCACTAAAGTAGTACTAAAGTTAAGTGGGTGGGATAACAACGGGGTGGGTGGGATTCTCTGACCAATCAGTGGCTAGTAGTGACTGCATGCAAAGGATTGTGGGATATGGTACCAGTTTGGTACCTGTTGGAACCACAATCGAGTAGGTACTATTTTTTCAGAGCCGTACCGTACCGTTCGGTTCCATGCAGTGGAAAAGAAAACCTATACCGTACCGTACCGAACCGTTCCGACCCTATACCATGCGGTACCAGCAGTGGAAAAGCACAAAAGCGTGCCAAACCGGTACGGTTCCATGCAGTGGAAAAGCGCCATAAGTGAGCCCCTTAAAAAGACACGAGTCATGCTGGGTAGTGAGTCGGGTGGAAGATGGAAATGCAATACTGAGGAGGCTGTCAGTGGCCCTTGAGACAAACCCCCTAGTCTGGGGGAAGGTGCTCTGCCTCAGGCCGGGGCTAAGGTGTTGGCCTGGAAGGATCCTACCGCAGAAGAAGTTGGAAAGAGGCTTTCCTGAGAGGCAGTGGGAGCAAGAAGGACAGTGTGAGTACTACAGCATGGTGCAGGGATTTACAAGGAAAGAGACTGCCACAAGTAGCAGTTCTCTCTTTAAGTCTTGCCTTGCCTTGGGAGATCTCCAGTGTCAGTCGAGTAGACTGGTGAAGAGTGTCAGTCAGATAGAGTGGTGAAGAGAAGAAGCCAGGTGGGCTAGCATTTCCTGCAGAGGTAGAGCTGGGACCAGTGTTTACAGGGGACTGAGAGATCCTAGCCTGTAAGGGGCTGTTGCTAAATTCAACAGAGACTGTTAGCCTGTGCAGAAGGATCAATTGGAGCCAAACAGAGGAATCAATTGAAACTGTAGAAAATAATCAATCAGAGTTGTACATAGGGAGGAATATGTCCCTGGTTTTTGATACGTTCATGTTGGGCATCCCTTAATTTCTGTCCCATTCCAAGTTATTATTCCCCAATAAAACAACCAAAAGCAAAGCTCAAAGATTGATCCCTGTGTTTGAATAAATGCTGCAAATGTTATGTGCCTGGCTGTGCAGCAGTGGTGAACCCTGTCACTTGCAGCCCCTATGGGGGTAGTGCTACATTAACGTCATATGAAGTCCTCCCGGATCATGCTCGGCTCAAGGCAGCAATGTGGCGCCATCTGACACTGGTTGTGTCCATCGGACACAGCTGATGATTAAACAGTGTACCGGCCCGCTGCCGGTAACATGTGATCACTGTGACCAATCACAGCAGATCACATGACAATTGTAAACAATGGATGGCTTCCTTTCTTGCCATCCATTGTGTACAATTATGTTGCTAGCTGTGATTGATCACAGTGATCACATATAGACATAGTCAATCACAGCCTATCTAGACCACAAGATTAAATGTGGCCAATCACAGCTAATCACAACAAAACACACTGAATGAATCCGTTTCATTCAGTAAAAATGGTTGCTTATACCAGTGAAATAAAAAAAATTAAAAAAAATTAAAAAAAATTATATTATTGTTTTTTTTTTAACATACTGTCACCAGTCAGTGTCCTTGATCACTGCAACGACTGTTATATGATAATGCTGTTCTGCACTGGTGACAGTATGTAAAAAAAAATATATATATATTTTTTTAATTTCTTTATTTTCCAGAAAATTGTGACAAAAAATTACAACTTCAAAAACTGGCCATGCCTCTTACTAAATACCTTGGACTTTCTACTTTCAGGCCTCAAGAAGTGACATAAGCCATCAGTACATCAGAGAATTGATCGATTTTCATATATATATCATTGCTTGTGGACTCTATAACTTTCCTATAGACTAAATAATATACACTGACTTGGGTTATTCTCACCCAAAAACTGTAGCAGAATACATTTTGGCCTAAATTTACGAAGAAAATTATTTATTTGCAAAATTTTATAACAGAAACTTTGTCTTTTTTGTTTATTTAGCAAAAAAATTTAAAAAAGGAAATTTAATACCACCAAAAGAAAGCTCTATTTGTGTGAAAAAAAAAAGATAAAAATGTCATATGTATACCGTGTTGCATGACCGAGCAATAATCATTAAAAGTGCGACAGCACTGAAAGCTGAAAATTGGCCTGGGCAGGAAGCGGGTGAAAGTGCATGGTAGTGAAGTGGTTAACATGAAATATCCACAACAGTTTGCCTAATGGGGCAAATGTATCAGTTTTTTTTTTTTTTTTTAAAGAACTATTCCTTCCACTGATATTCATCTTCTCTATACTCTCACATTATGAAGGAACTGGGAGTCTAACCCTGTGTGATCTACATGCCAGACATTGTTGGATCTTACCCAGGAAATATTGGCCTAGGGGTCAGGGAGGTTCCATGGTTGTTGGACTATAAGAGATGGCAATTTCAGAGTTCCTCCACATTTAGTTAGAGAAGCACTCAGTACCAATACAGTAATGTACTTCTTCCTTGTGTAGCACTGCCTCCGCATCAACTGCTCGATATTGTCTTTGCGGGCTCCCCTGGTTACCAGCACGTCTTTACTTAAACAAGTCTCTGAATCCCTCCTTGTTCCCAATGGCTCGTCACATAAATGAACAGTCTAGGGGTGTTGTTTGTTTTGTTGTGTATTGATAATTTGGGATAGGAGAAAGGGAATAGTGGGATACTCCAATTGAACTATTCACATCGTTTGAGGACTTCTAACTTCAGAGTTCTGCTTCAAAATATGGAACAGCCAGGCTGTTAATCCACACTGCCACTAGTATGGATGGGGTTAAGTCTCTTGTTCTCTTTGCTCTCTAACAAGGCAACTTGATGGACGATAATCTTTCTTCAGGACACTCTCACTAGCATACTCTTCTCGCTGACACGCGTCCACTGACTATCCTAGGAGCAGGGGTGGCCCCCTCAGGTCAGGCCCCTTGACACGAGTTCCTGTACTCACAGTATTGCAGTGACAGGTCCTCCAGTGTCTCCCCTCTCAGTCAGCTTCCCTGGACCTCTGTGTTCAGCTCCTCTCTGCTACTCTCCAGGGCCTCAGGGCGACCCCCTCAGGCCGCATGGCACCTCTACAGGGGAGGAGGCAGCCGCCCCCTCCCTCTGGGACTCCGCTTCCACATGAAAGACCTCAAGCACATGTGCTCCTGGCTTTTATACAGTATCCCAAAATGCACCAAGGGGACTTTCCCTCTGCCAATCATCAGGACTGTATCAAAAGCCCATGCACCCATTCGTCAGATTTCCTCTCACTGTCCAACATGCCTCCCTATTCGACCAGTGTGAAACAGTCTCTAGACAGAATGAGTTGCACCCTGAGCACAATGAGCAGACCTCACTAACAGATCCTGCTCTCTGGTAGGCAGAGAACAGTATAGATTTACCTGCAGTTCTTCTGGACTGGTAAGCAGACAGAGCTCAAACTATACTTTCTCACTAGCACCTACCTAGGAGGGTGCTACACTTGACCGATTGCATTTCTTGTAGTTTCTAGGGTTCTCTGTGATGCTTTAGCTAGAATTTGGAGAATCATAGATTTATCACTTCCAAACCGTACACTTTCACCCCCTTCCTGTCCAGGCCATTTTTCCATTTTTAGCGCTGTCACATTTTGAATAACAATTACACAGTCATGCAACACTGTATCTAAATGAAATTTGCATAATTTTTCTAAAACATAGCTTTCTTTTGGTGATATTCAATCACCACTGGGTTTATTTTTTTTGCTATATTAACTAAAAAAAAGGAAAATTAAAAAAGCACATTTTTTTTTTTAGTTTCTGTTATAACATTTTGCAAATAAATAATTCTTCTTAATAGCCTAAGACACCGTTCACATTAGGTCGCTCCGACTTCGGGGGCGACCTGTGAAGTCGCGTGCAGCGTGACTTCGGCGTGGCTTGCACGGACTTCATAACATGAATGTCTATGCAAGTCGCCTCCAGGTCGGCCCGAAGTAGCACAGGACCCTTTTTCTAAGTCGGAGCGACTTGTGTCGCTCCTATTAGAACGGCTCCTGTACTACACTATGGGAGCGACGGTGCACGACTTGTCAGGCTGACCAAGTTGCCTGACAAGTCTTAATAGTGTGAACCGGCCCTTAGTCCAAAATGTATTCTGCTACATTTCTTTGGTAGAAATAACCTGTGTATATTATTTAGTCTGTGTGAAAACAATAGAGTCTACAATTTATGATAAATATATTTGACAAGTGAGCAATCCTGATATACTGACTACCTATCTCATTTCTTGATGCCCTAAAATAAAAAATACCCCCAAAATTACTTCTTTCTGGAAAGGTGGCAGTCCAAGGTATTTACTAAGAGGCTTGGTGAGTTTTTTTTAAGTTGTAATTACGTTGTCAAATTTTTTTAGGAAAATTTAGGATATAAAGGCAAAAATAACATCTAATTTCCTGACTACCTATCACATTTTTGGAGGCCCTGGAGCGCCAGGACAGTGGGAACACCTATAAAATGACCCCATTTTTAAAAGCAAACACTCTAAGATATTTTCTGAGACTGGTGTGGCTGTGATCAGGGACACTGTAACCTGTGTGGTGGTGATTAGAGACACTGTAAGTGGTGTGATGGTGATCAGGGACACTGCGACTGGTGTGGTGGTGATCAGAGACACTGTAAGTGGTGGGGTGGTGATCAGGGACACTGCGACTGGTGTGGTGGTGATCAGAGACACTGTAAGTGGTGGGGTGGTGATCAGGGACACTGCGACTGGTGTGGTGGTGATCAGAGACACTGTAAGTGGTGGGGTGGTGATCAGGGAAACTATAACTCATGTGGTGGTGATGGGACACTGTAACTGGTGTGGTGGTGATCAAGGATACTGGGACTGGTGTGGCAGGGTTTGGGGCACTGAGACTGATGTGGCTGTGATCATGGACACTCTAATCTATGTGGGGGTGATCAGGGGCACTATAACCTGTGTGGTGGTTATCAGGGGGACTGTAACTGGTGTGGTGGTGATTAGAGACACTATAATTGGTGTGTTGGTGATCGGGGCACTGAGACTGGTGGGGCGGTGATTAGCGACAACATGACTGGTGTGGTGCTGATCAGGGACAATACGACTAGTGTGGTAGTAATTAGGGACAATATGCCTGGTGTGGCGGTGTTCAGGGACATTGTGACTGGTGCAGAGGTGATTAGAGACACTGAGTGGTGACAGTATGTGTAAAAAAAGACATACAGTATATATATATATATATATATATATATATATATATATATATATATATATATATTTATATATTACCAGACGTATTGGGATGCCTGCCTTTACATGCACATGAAATTTAATGGCATATCAGTCTTAGTCCGTAGGGTTCAATATTAAATTGGCCCACCCTTTACAGCTATAACAGCTTCAACTTTTCTGGGAAGGCTGTCCACAAGGTTTGTGAGTGTGTCTATGGGAATGTTTGACCATTCTTCCAGGAACGCATTTGTTAGGTCAGGCACTGATGTTGGACGAGAAGTCCTGACTCACAGTCTCCACTTTAAGTCTTTCCAAAGGTGTTCTATTGGGTTGAGGTCAGGACTCTGTACTGGCCAGCCAAGTTCCTCCATCCTAAACTCACTCACCCATGTCTTTATGGACCTTGCTTTGTGCACTGGTGCGCAGTTATGTTGGAACAGGAAGGGGCCATCCCCAAACTGTTCCCACAAAGTTGGGAGCATGAAATTTTCCAAAATATCTTAGTATGCTGACTCCTTAAGAGTTCCCTTCACTGGATCTAAGTGGCCAAGTCCCTCCCCTGAAAAACAACCCCACAACATAATCCCCCCTCCACCAAATGATTTGGACCAGTGCACAAAGCAAGGTCCATAAAGACATAGATGAGTGCGTTTGGGGTGGAGGAACTTGACTGGCCTGCACAGAGTCTGGAACTCAACCCAATAGAACACCTTTGGGATGAATTAGTGTGGAGACTGCGAGCCAGGCCTTCTCGTCCACATCAGTGGCGCAGACGTACACCTTGAGGTTGGCCATGCTTGTGGTTTGAGACTTATTATAAGTTTCCATCTTTGTAACTCTGCTTTCAAATTTTATATGACTGTGAGTATCTTGTGCACAGCTTGCTTTTTAAACTTAATAAATTGCTCTCAGTGATGCTTGCGCAATGATCGTTTTTTATGTTTGCATACACACATTGGTGGAGTCCTTTTCCATGAATCCAAGGATCCTGGATTAAATGACGGTGTGATCATATGAGCATGTGAGACTGCTGCTAACCCCAGCAGTCACCTGGATCTGGTAAGAGTCAGTGTGTGTCTCTCTCCTGGTGGTGGATCCATTTTTCCCCTCTTCACAGTATATGTTCTGCTTCACTGGAGAATCTTGTACTATTATCTGAGTGTTGCTGTTTTTTTTTTTAATCGTCCACATCAGTGCCTGACCTCACAAATGCACTATGATATACATTTTCTGTTACAATTTTTTTTACATACTGTCACCAAGGGCAGTGTAGTGTGACCATATTGGTGATCACATGGTACCAGGGCCGCTCACAGCAGTGGACACAGTGGTCACAGGTTGTGCCGCTGTGTGCTCTAGAGAGTGCGCACAAGTGGCTGATGTGGGGGGACATATGGGTATGTCCAGTTGCATTGGGGCTGCTCCCATCAGGCCGTTTATATATGTAGCACCCTCCTAGGTAGCATCTATTTGCTCCTTTCGCTTATCAGGGGAGCCTGATCTGTTAGTTTGCCGGTCACATGTTTCCAGGTGTGATTCACTGGGTCTGAGGGAGTGTCCCCACTGTATCTAATAAGGGAGTTGTTGGACAGTGGAGGAAACCTAGCCAGTGACACATTGTGTTTTATGGCAGTCCCAGTGGAAGGGCATTCCTGCAATGCATCCTGGGATTGACCATACATATGGAGGGGACATGTGACAGGGTGTCTTTGGCGGGAAGCAGAGTCCCAGGAGGAGGCAGACGGCTGGTCTCTCCTCCTGCAGTGTGAGAGGTAAGTGGTCTTAGGCAGTCGGCCTAATGAACTGGGTGTGGAGCTGAGCTGCAGAGGATCCAGAGTGCTGACGGTGGAGTTGGGGGCAGAGTCTCCCAGGAAAAACAGTGTCGTGAGTACTCGGGGACTTGCCAAGGGGTCTGCCCAGGAAGGTAGACCACTCCAGAGAAGTCAGGAGAATAAAGGAGCTAGCTCACACAGGAAGTGTAACAGTAAAGGGGGTGACGTGTAGTTGACCCTGAAGTATAGGAACAAAGGGGGTGCCAGGAAGGACCCTGAAGTTTGTTCTGCAGCACAGTACAGTTTACCTCAGACAGTTCATTTCTTTCTATGTCACTGCTACTGACAAGGTAGAGCAGCGGCCTAGCAACATTCAGCATTATTCAGTCGTCCCAGCTACTTGCAAATTATTGCTGCAGATCTGGTAAGGAGCCATCTGACAGTGTATGTCCAATCCTATTTTTGTTTGAAGTTGGAGTGTTTGGACTTTTCTTTCACTGGAAATCACATTTAGCACCTTTTACAAGAAGGAATCACCCGATATACACCTGTTTGAGAGACTTTCTTCTCCCGAGATATTTGTGCAGTCATATACTTAAGGTGTTCCTCTATTGCTAATTGCACGTAGCACTTTATGTGAAGGGATCTTTGCATTCACACTTATGTTGAGAGACTATTGCACATTAATTATGTTTTTTAGTAAATTTGTTGACAGAGATCAAGTGATATTTGTATCATTTCTCACATTGATGTATTCGTTTGCATTACATTCAGTTGGTGTTGTGTGAGTTGAGACTCACACATAATACTAAGCACAGGTAGAGCGCACTTATATTTTTTTTCTTTTTTTTCTATACTCTCTAGTTCTTAGAGTTTAAGTGCAGCCACCATATCATAGGTTAGCGCACCCATCTACATTTATTATAATGTGATCGATTGCCATTCATCCTCATGTGACAGCTCTTAGTCCTCAAATATCTACCTGTCAAGGCCTGAACTTGACCCTGGTACCTGTGCTGTGCCAGGCATTGACTCTTCTTGCTGAGCTACCTGAGATGCCAGACAACACCCTGCCTGATCCATTGGAAAACACTGCCTTGTGCATTTACTTCTGCTGAACCTCAAACTATTTGCTCCTCCCATGAAATTCCTAATTTAAGCCATTTCTCTGCACTTCCTGTTTGCCAGATTTTTGAGCTCCACACAATATCCCGCCCGCTACCTCAAGCTACCTATATTGCTATTTGGAATCAACCTTGTCCTGTGAGCCCCAACTATGAAACTCTTCTTCTACCCCAACCTTGGCTTGTGACTTCCGACTACGAAACTGCTGTTTTCGGCCATTGGTCTCCACTCACTACAGGTATTCTCCTAACAGAATATTCTGGCCAAAAGAACTGGCACACTTCACGATCCCTGAGTGAACATATGGTTTCCCTAACTGAGGCTGTTACAAACCAAGCCCAGATAATTCAAGGCTTACAATCACAAGTACAAGAGTTACAAGGGTATTTAAATTTAATTTCAATCACAACTTTTGCAGCAACGACAACAAATAGCTACAAACAGTGATCTTAACTGTCTTCCTCTGCCTAAAAAATTCAATGGGAATCCAAAATGTTATACAGGCTTCATGAATCAATGTGAACTGCACTTTTAGCTGCAGCCTTACGAACCTGCAACCCCACGTTTCAAAACAGGCTTTATAATATCTCTGCTCATTAATGAAGCCTTGGCATAGCGTTCTCCATACTTGGAGCAAGACCAAGCTATTCCAAGAGATTTTGAGGGTTTTGTGGCAATCATGGATTTCATTTTCAAAAATATTAATCACAGAGCAAATGCTGAAGCTGTTTTATTTAACTTGTGCCAAAGGAAAAGTCCTGTTGGTGAATATGCGGCCGAATTTCATAGATGGGTAACTGATACCACTTGGAACAACAGTGCAAAGCCCTCTCACTTTAGAAAAGGAATTTCTGAGGATATAAAGGATAAGGTATCCAGAAAAGATACACCAAATTAAACTGAGCATTAAGATCGATAGACGATTTATGGAGAGATAAATTGAGAAACAAGGATTAGTTGGCTTTAATTCCTCTTTTAATCTTCAACCAATGGCTAGACCTTTTACTAGCTCTGAACCGGAACCTGAACCTATGAAGATTGGATCTCTCAGCATTGCTAAAAACAGACTTAGACGTGAACTGAATCTTTGCTTGTATTGCGGTCAGTCAGGTCACTTCATCCACAAGTGTCCAAATAAATCAAGACAAACAATTGCAGTGGCCGGTCAAAGAGAATTATCCACATCTAGAAAAGAAGTGGGATCTATTACACAAACCTTGTCTTCTGTAACACAAGAAGAAAATGAGATTGTCCATCATCAGTTGCACTTTTTTTTTTAATCATCACTCTTAAAGAGAGAGACCAGTTATTCTCCACCTCAGCAATGCTGGATACCGAACTGGTGGTAACTTTATGAATTTAAAGCTTGCTGAAGAAAATTGCAATACACTAATACCTAAACCATCCCCAGTACATATGGAGACAATAGATGGATCTTTACTCACCTTTGGAGTAATCATTCATGAGTAGGGATGAGCTCTGTGTTCGAGTCAAACGAGTTCGAGTTTGTGTGTTTGCAGAACACAGGAACAAATGGGGCGCTCAGCAGGAAGTTTGCCCGCCTACGAGTGCCCCATAATGCACTGTGTTGTTGCAGTGCATGGATTGCTGATGATTGGCCAAAGAATGCACCTGACCTGTATGCTTTAGCCAATCACAGCACAATGTCCTGTCAGAGCCATGATTGGCCAAAGGCAGAGCACGTTTAGCCAATCATGGCTCAAGAGCTAAGTCCATGCCCCACACTATATAAGGCTGATGCTTACACAGCAGCCATGTATAGTGTTTTACAATAGAGATTAGGCAGATAGTTAGTGGATAGTGTGTTGAGTTAGTTTAGTGCAGTTAGTGTAGTGTACAGGCAAACTCCACTTCTAAATGTATGGATATGTTGTAGTCCTGGGTCTCCTCTCGGTGCTCCCCAAGTTTTGTGTCCCTGTCATTTAAAGTTCTGGAGCAGCGCCATGCCAAGCTGACCAATATTTCCCATAGACACTAATGTTAAAGACAGGGAGCAGTGCTATGCCAAGCTGAGCCATATTTCCCATAGACGTCAATGTTAAAGACGGGGATCTGTGCCATGTCAAGCTGACCAATATTTACTATAGACGCCAATGTTAAAGGCAGGGAGCAGTGCCTTGTCAAGCTGACCAATATTTCCCATAGATGCAAATGAGCACTGAAAGCTGAAAATTGGTCTAGGCAAGAAGGGTGTGAAAGTGCCCTGTATTTAGGTGGTTAAGGGGAATCGTATGACAGAATTAAAAAAAAAAAAAAAACAGACCCTTTGGATCTGGTATAGATTTTAAGGGGAATTCCACATCAAAATTTAAAAAAAAAAATGGTGTGGGGTCCCCCCAAAATCCATACTAGGTCATTTGGGTCTGGTACAGAATTTAAGGGGAACTCCATGCCAAAAAACAATGGCGTGTGGCCCCCCTCAAAACCCATTCCAGACCCTTATCCTAGCATGCAGCCTGGCAGGCCAGGAAAGGGGGGGGGGGCAAGCGCCTCCCCCTCCTGAACCATACCAGGCCGCTTGCCCTCAACATGGGGAGGGTGCTTTGGGGTGCCTCCAAAGCATCTTGTCCCCATGTTGATGGGGACAAGGGCCTCTTCCCGGCAACCCTGGGCTATGGTTGTGGGGGTCTGCTGGTTGGGGGCTTATCGGAATCTGGAAGTCCCCTTTAATAAGGGGGCCCTCAGATCCTGCCCCCCATGTGAATGGGTATCGGGTACATCATACCCCTACCTATGCACCAAAAAAGTTTAAAAAAGTAAAACCACAGAACACAGTTTTTGCAAAGTCCTTTAAAAAGAAAAAAAAATTGTGTCCCTCGATGTAAATCCATCATCAATCACACGCCCGCCGGACCCGGAAAATAGAACAAAATTAAAAACGCTTTGCATCTTCCGAGGCTACCCGCCGTATGCCTGCTCTTCAGCTTTGACAGCTCTTTTATAGGCAAGGAGCGGGACCACCCAGTTACGTCACCCAGTGGCATTGCCTCCTTTTGACTTCACATGATGCGCCAATTTACAGGCACATAAAGGGGACCCCCCAGGCACGATATTTGAAGGAATTTTTCATTTTTATTGTTTCACTGCTCCTGTAAAAACGATTGTTTAAAAATGTTTTTTTGCATTGATACATGTCCCCCAGGGCAGTACTCAGGTCCCCATACAATTTTTATGTCAATAGCTTGTATATAAGCTTTTAAAATGAGGACTTTTGATTTTTCATATTCATGCTCCATAGACTTTAATAGAGTTTGCATGTTTGTTAGAACTTTTTCCCTGTTTAAGATGTTCTAGTGCGAACCGAACAGGCCTTTGCAGTTATGTATCGAACCCAGACATCAAGAGTTAATATCTTTCAATCTGATGTCTTCCCCTCAATTTCCTGTTTTTATAGAAATACCATGGCTATCAGTTCATAACCCCACTATTGACTGGCAGGCCAGAAAACTTGCCTTTTCTTCTGTACATTGTCAGTTACACTGTCTAAAGAAAGACATCTCGCCTGCTATTATCAGAATGACATTGACTAACCCGGAAAGAAAGGAATTTGATCTGCGGGGTGCATACAATCTTGTTCGCATTCAACCTGGAGAGGAATAAAAGACAAGATATGGGCATTATGAATCCTTAGTATTGCCCTTTGGACTCTGTAATACTCCAGCTACCTTCCAACATTTCATAAATTATGTTTTCAGAGACCTGTTGGATCATTAAGTTGGAAAGAATTGATTTTGAACAGACCCATATACAGTTTTTGGGTTAAATCATTTCTCCTGAAGGCCTGAACATGGATCCCCAGAAAGATGCAGGACACCCTAGACTGGCCTACCCCCAAAAACAAAAAAGACGTGCAACGGTTCTTAGGAATAGGATTCGCAAACTTTTATCAGGGATTTATTTTAACATTTTCAAAAATTGTGGCCCCCATGACTCTAGTGACTAAAAATGAGTCATGTTTTCAGTGGTCCACAGAGATGGAAATGGCCTTCTCACATTTGAAAACCTTATTCACCACTGCACCTGTACTAGTACACCTTAATCTAGAACTTTGTTTTATAGTAGAAATAAATGCCTCCAATTCAGCCATTAGAGAAGTTCTTTCTCAAAGAATTGTTTAAAAGATGTTATTACATCCATGTGCATACTATTCTTGTCAAATGACAACAGTATTCTTCCCACATTTGTCACTTTTTTCACTTTTGTTTGTGTTTTATTTCACTGGATGAAGAGCGTGGGTCCTTGGACCTACCCTGAAGTCTAGGGGAAGGATGGGTGGCCATTAGGTCCCTTTCTCCCCTGACCCGAGCGCCTCACCCAGTACTCATTGGTCAGCTTCAGCTGACCATGAGGAGAGGGGTCCACCATGTCTTTTGGCCGGGTGGACCATGTTTGAACTTGTCCCAGAGGTCGCCAGAAATGAGGACAATTAAAGAAAAAGAAACCACAGTTTAAGCATTTGTGATTTTGCTATCCACACCACAGGCAAACAAATGTCACATTAGAAATAAAGCCCAGAGGAAGATACAAACTACTGAAGGAAAATGTTACCACTGCGGTCTTTTGGGGGCATGCATTGTATCAGCAAACTCTTCCTTATTATGGCTACCTGTCTTTCTTTCTATCTCTGCCATTTCTCTATTCCATCTATAGCTCATGTCTGATTTTTTCTGTCATGTCTATTTGTACTTTTTCCCTCTGTTATAATGACATTTCTATCCAATTTTTAGTGATCAGGCTTGATACTGGTCTCACTTTGGAGGGGATCTGGTGGTCGGCAGAAAATCAGCAAGTCTCTGCTCCCATGAAGCTTTCCTGACTCTCTTAACTCACACCCCATAGTCACCTGGGGCCCCTACACAGCACCACAGTCAGTACAATGTGGTATGTTTACCCCTGAATTAAATTATCTGCAATAGCAATGCACATATGAAAATCTGTTCCAAGATATTTACTTTCAGAATATTTAGCAGGTACAATTTGTTCAAACTTATTTTAGGTTCTGTTGTTTCCAATGTCAGTACATATTCATTCATTTCAAAATTCAAGGTTTTAAAAGTCTGCACACAGCTTGAGAGACATGTGTTCTGCAATTAATACAGCAATAAAAAGTGCTAATTAATTCAGCGCAAGCTATATATGTAAATTGGCAGTGCTGTCAAGAACTAATAATTCAGAAGATTGGAATTCAATAGCATACTTTATTTTACTTTAAAGTTTGCCCTTTTTAACTTCAGGGCGTAAGTCAGTCAACTGTGTATGTTGAAAGAATATTGCCTTGCAGTAGTAGATAAGGACTTCTAAAGGAACCCACACAGAAAAGGAGTATAGAGCCCTTAAAACGCTATTTCCTGTTACCTTACACAATTTATTTTCTGATGCCAGGGTCAGATCATTTTAAGTCCATGGTCCTTTTTCCTTATCAACCCAATCAGTCATATTACATGCATTGCACTCCTCCCTGGCTGTTGCATTTTGTAAGGGCCTAGGATACTTTCAACCGAACAAAGTAAAAAAAGTCAGTCTACCCAGAAATGTTACTGCCATAAAAAGAAAGGACTTCTGTGCAAGTGCAAATATGGCATGCACAAAACACAATAGTGTGAACCTAGCCTTAAGTAGTGACAGGCCTATGCTTTGTGACGTAATGAGATGGAATATGGTTGGCATTGGTTACTAAAGTTTGTACATTGAATGTTCATATTAAATATTCCCATCTGAACTCAACATATGCCCTATCTCCTAAGCTGGTTCTGCTTATGGAAAAAGTGGCCAGTAGCCTCTGACTTTTAGGGAAGAACCCAAAGAGAAAATCTCTTACAATACAAAGAGAAAAAACAAATAACTGTGTTCCACTAGTAACCATCTACAACCCAACACTAGAAAGGAAAAGAAAGATAATCAAAGAACTTCAACCCATTATAACAGAAAATGAATCGCTGAAAGAATTTTTCCAGCAACCTCCAATGCTGGCCTTCAGGCAACCTCAGACATAATTTACAAGCAGGAACTTCATTTTGATTACAGGGATGTGAACAAAAAAAAAAAAAACCTTGTAACATTAAATGCTGCAAATGATGCAGTCACATCAATCCATTAAAAAGTGTCACACACACAAAAGGAACCTTCAATAATACAGGATTATACAGCGGCACCTCCAGTAATTTGGTGTACCTAATCCTATGTAAAACGTGCAATCAGGGATGTTACATGTTGATTGGTGAAACAGGAAAGAAATGACTGATTAAAAAGAGATTAAATCTTCATAGACCCATTATAAAAAAAACATAGCGAAGGTGATTACTGCACACCTGAGGGACATATTTTCTCACAACCAGACCATTTTATGGAAGACTTGAATACTTTGAATTTAAAGGGAACTTCAAAACTACTCAGAAAAGGAAAACTTGTAACTAAGAATGATAATTCTATTTGACACAAAAGATAATAGACCTCAGTTTTCTAAATCACTATCAAATCATTTTATGACCATTCTCCCCTCTTTGACTCTTACCTCTATCTTACTTTTATTATCCTTTGTCTGTGTGCTTCTTTTTTTTTCTTTTTTTCAGACATGTTTGTTGTGAAGATTTCTTAACATTTTGGTCAACTTTTGTGTTTTAGCACTGCCTAACCCATTAATGCAAATCTTAAAGACTCATATATACTGGCTTTTGTTTCCATATGGGCTGCTTTTCTTTTACATAAAAGCCAAGATAATAGAACATGAAACTCCTTGCAGCTCAATGTGACTGAGGAGCAGCTTGAAATGACTCAGAAGCAGATGAAAGCAACCCAATGAGCATCTAAAATAATTGAAAGCAACTCAAACACATATCAAAGCATATCAGAAGCACTTGAACTACATTTGGCTTATGAGACTGATGCATGTATACATGAATACCTAAAGTTCCTTTTAGAGGAAACTAACAAACTACCATAAAAGTAGCAATTCAGGCAATAAGAGCCTTTCAATGGAATACAAAGTCTACCAGGACTGTATCTGCATGCTTGTTTTGAGTAACTCAAAGCATTAAAGTGATTGTACCCAATCACCTTGTAAAACAACCTATTCAGTTTAAAATAGAAATGAATCAGCACGATCCAACGAAACATAAATATTCCTTACCACCCCACTATAGCAGCTATATGTAAGAGCATGGCAATATCTTCTAATCTTAAGCTTAAGAAAGACTCAGTGTCTCTATCAGTCTATTATATCCCCTTACAGACTTATGAATTCTTAATGCCTGCCTTCTCCCTTATTCCTTGGAGATCCTTATGCTACGAAACACTAAAAGAAGTACCTGAGACAATTAAAAATAAGGATGATTTTAAATGGATACAAATTAAACATCTCTTACTCTCAGACAAGGATAAAATGGTTTACCTAGACCATAAATTATGGGATTATTATCATAACCCCCTACCTCTCATGGTTTTACTCCCACCTACATGCATGCTCACAAACAAACCAGACTAAATGGGAGATGTATCTAGGGCCTCTAGGGATCTTTTACTGACCAAAATTGGGATGCTGCATTTAAATCTCTTTATACGGCCTCACACTGTAGCTCACATTTGGAATCTACATTAAAAATAGCACACAGATGGTACCTAACTCCAACTAGACTAGCACATATGTACCCATCTTCATCCTCTGATTGCTGGCTTCATTTCAGTCAGAAGAGAGTCATTTTCCACATTCTATGGCATTGCAAATCTGTACTTAGCTTCTAGAAAACTGTATTTGTTCTAATCTCCACCATCACGGGTGACCTTACCCTGCCTTAACCTCAATTGGCACTACTAGTCCTGGAAATCGAAAAATTCACCACCAAGCTACGCACTGTGGCAGTACACATTCTAATTGCAGCCCGACTAACATTACTATGCACAGGAAGAACTGATAATGCACCTAACCTGTCAGAGGTCATACACCATGTACACCTACAATGATCACATGAACATGTTCATTCCGCCGGTAATTCAAACTTCAATGGGAACCTTGGATTAAGACATATAACCTCAAACATATATCTTGAAGTACAATGTCATCTTTTTCTTTGCTAGCTTTAATATTTTTAGTTTTCCCTCTTTTTAACCACACTCTGCACTGTGGTAGCACCTATGTAAGACAGTTTTCCCTCTTACTTCCTCTTTTATCTACTAATATGTCTGTCGTCCAGAGGTGCAATATATTTGAGGTCCAGTAGGACACATAAACCTACATGTAGCACACTATTTAAGTTCATATTTATATGATTATCAATATAAGATAATATGTGAATTGCACTGACTGCCAGTTGTGTTTTCTTTATGACTAAACAGTTTTTGTAAAACCTTTTTCTTAAATAATAAAATAACATTTAAAAGAAAATAGAAATGAAATGCAAAACACTTGTGTATAGATATAAAAAAAAAAAAAAATTATAAATATTTTTGTTTCCCTTTTTTTATAAGTGATTACATTCCCTCTGTTCCCAGCTGAATAAGAGCTGGGGGGAGAAGAAGCAGCACCATGCTGAGCTTTCCAGTGAATGGCTGTGCAGCTAGGGTGAGTCATGACAAGTCTGATCATTGGAAGAGAGCATACTGCGTTCCCAGCACAGCTAGAGAACTGACCACAGTGTCCTCTCCTGCTTAGTGTGGTCAGTTTTTAATAGGAAAGCAAGGGGACTAGCAAGAACACCAAGGAATTTACACAAAGGAAACAATACAAAGAGAACAAGAGACTTTCTCATACAAGTACATGGTACAGCAGGAACATATCAGGAATATGACGTGTTGGAGTATTAAATGCTTTAAAGCAAGGGCGTAAGCATAACAGCCAGACCCCTAGCATTTGTTAAGTACAATTCTAGGCAATGGCAGCATCTGTGTTTTCTCAGAGAAATTTTTACTTTAAAGGAGAAGTAGGGCCAAAGCTCTTTTGGCCTTATTTCTTCTGATGATCTCAGAAGTGCACTTCGTTCTGCATTCCTGTGACCCATTTTCAGTTGACAGTAGGCTAAAGCCAGTTAATCAGCCAATCTAGACTCTGGTGAGAGCACAACTAATGTCAGGATCTACCCAGATGCCTGACAGGCAGCTGGCTTAGCCTCTCTGTGCGCCACTGAGAGCCTGAGCCAGCCGCGCCCACCCCCTGCACAGCCCAGCACTCCAGTAAGCGCTGGAGGGGGAGAGCAGAGAGCCAGTGACTGACAATCACCTCTTTCTGCTCACTGAAGACCCTGAACTGAGCAATCAGCAGTCTTTGATCACTCAGTTCTCGATCTTAGAGACAGCGGGGACGAATGCTGCAACCACTTAAGCGAGTATGTAGGTTTTTTTTTTTTTTTTTTGTTTTTTCATATCTAACACTTCTCTTTTAATTGTATATTTTAAAGAATAATTCCCATTTGTTAAATTACATTTTTAGCTAGTATCACCCTTTTCTTTGAAAACATTTGACCAATATATGATATTTGAGTTTAAAAAAATCCAATTTGCCAAATTTATCCCTTGCATTTTCTGCATTAAATAAGTTCACACTATATGTCATAGGAATGAGATGTTGATGGTGGACTAAGGATTACACCCACACTGCTTCAAAATGTGTTGGTAGTTCACTATTTTTAATCAATAAAAGGATTCTTTTATCCTTCAGAGACTTCAATGGTCAGACTGGAAGTAATAACTTCCTTTCTCTATGCCATGACTATTACCACAGGGTTTTATCCTGCCTTCAGGGTCTCACTTTCAGTTTTCTTATTCTCTGTTTATTTTACATGATGGAAAATGTGGCAGTATGATTAAACATCTTTATTGTCAGTAGCTAGTCTTCCTAGTGGTGCTGTCCGACACACAGAAAAGAAATGTAGGAAATACCACAAATTTATAAACTTTATGTTGGAAAGGTATTGTTGTGTTTTTAACTTCCATCTAGACAAACCATCAGCGCAAATTCACACTGGCCTTTGTGGTCTGTTATGGTGTATTAGGCCTCATGTACACAGGATGTTTGAAAACCTCTCCTGAACGCTGGAACTTAACAACTAGTAACTGACAGTTAAAAACGATTGTTTTGCCACATTTATATGCAGCATTTATGCGCTTCTAGCGCCGTTAGCGTTTAGAAGTGTTTTTACATTGTAAAATGGTCAGAACAAGCATTTGGCGTTTCAAATGGCAATAAACTTCAGCCTGAATGCATTTTTTTGCTTTAAAAAAAATGCCACTAAACTCAACTGCCTCTAAATGACTATAAATGACTCAAGATGAAATAACATAGAGCAAAGTTCAGGGGCTGCTGAAACAAACACCCAACTGCTCCTAAACATCCGTTTAACAGCAGCAGTGTACATGAGGCCTAAAAGTTAAACCTAATTTACATATATATTGCTTGCTCTGGTTCCTCCCTTTCCAACTCATCAACATGTTAATGATTGTTATTTGATAAAACCTTTTCATTTTCATTGCCTACCTTACTTTAGATTCAGTGACATCATCATTGGGTCTCCGTGGCCCTATTTGTATTGCAGGCAGATTATAGCTGGTAGGAAACACTGGCAGGGTGCTCTACATAGCTTCCTATAAAATATCACAGCACCCTGCCCTCAAGAGCCCCCATCCCTGAGGCAAGCAGTGGGATGGCTCTTGAGAGGAGTAATGCAAATATCAAAATAGCCTGATGGGTGGATGCCAGTCTGGAGGAGAGAGTGTTATTAGGCAGACTGCATTTGCATGCAGACTGCCAAACATAACACTTTTATTTGATGCTGAGCTCTTTATGATTTGGCTGCCCCATGTGCAGATTTATGTCTATTATCAACAAACTCAAGGCTTTTTTAACTGGTTTAGGACCACCTTCCACAGATGTACTGTGGCAGGCAGCTGCTCCCAGGCAAATCGCCATACATGTACAGCGCTTGTTCTCTGGAGTCTAGGGGGCGAGTGTGCACCATTAGCGGCGCGCACCCGCCCCCGCTCACCAGCGGGGAAGCCGATACAGCGGGCAGGCGGCTCCGATTGCTGCCTGACACCCATGATCGTTCCCTTCTAAAAGAGAAGGACAGTCGGCTGTTGTAAACACAGCTGACTGTCCTTCTCCCTGGGATGATCATAGAGCCCATGTGATCCTGCTATATAGGATCACATGTCTCTATGGTCATTTCAGAAGCCCAACCCCCATACAGTTAGAATCACTCCCCTAGGCTTACATTTACCCCTTGATCACCCACAGGGTTAACCCCTTCGCTGCCAATGGCATCATTACAGTAACAGTGCATATTACTGTAGTAATGTCACTGGTACCCGCAAAAGTGTCAAAAATGTCAGTTAGGGGTCCGATCTGTCCACCGCAATGGCGCAGTCCCGCAAAAAATCTCAGATCGCCGCCATTACTAGTAAAAAAAAAAAACAATAAAAATTACATAAAGCTTTCCCGTAGTTAGTAGGCGCGATAACTTTTGCGCAAACCAATCAAAATACGCTTGTTGCAATTTTTTTTACCAAAAATATGCAGCAAGAAACAAATTGGCCTAAAATGTTAAAAAATTTAGATTTTTCATTTCTTTTTTTTGGGAATTTCATATACCAGAATGTGAAAAATATTGTTTTTTTTTTTTTTCGAAATTGTCGCTCTTTTTTTGTTTATAGCGCAAAAAATAAAAATCGCACAGGTGACCAAATACCACCAAAAGGAAGCTCTATTTGTGGGAAAAAAAGGACGTAAATTTTGTCCGTTAAAATAACGCAGTGCCGAATCGCAAAATAGGGCCTGGTCAGGAAGGGGGCAAATCCTTCCGGTCTTAAAGGAATTTTTCCTCCTAATTGTGGAGGGTGACGGTCAACTGCTCAGTCTTAAAATGTCTTTGACTCTGTTAAACCACATCCTTATCGAAGGAGGTGTAGTGGACTAGAACACACGCTCCGGCTGCTACCAAAAGTTAAGGCTATAAGAGAGGAATTTTAACGTTTCAACGGCACCGCATTGACCTGCAACAGATAACAAATAGGGTTACTCCTTAGATCTACAGATGTGAGTTGATAACAGAAAGGGCGAAGTAACAGGCAATGCCAGAAAATATGAATTAAAGACCCCGGGTCTTGCTGGCTCGCCATCAGGTAGGGGGAATGTGTGGAAACTGCTTATGTAAAGTCACCGGTACCTGATACCAGTGCATCAAAAGCTTGTAGCTTTGCTCCTGAAACTTGTTGGCCAAGTAAGCCCAATGAGAAAGTAGAATTGCTCTCCTTATCTGGGGTTCAGTAAGTGTTATATGTAATGCGGCTTCCCATTTCGCATATAGGGTGAAACATAGTTCTCTGGGGGTGAAGTAAGGAGTCTGTATACTGCAGAAAGGTAGTGTGGAGATGAAGTATTGCAGCACATACACTCAAAGGGGGAAAGTGGCCTCGCAAACTGTTTGGCTGGTGGTAAAGATCTAAGAAAGTGTCTAACTTGCAGTGCTGCTAGAGGAACCAGCGGGAGCGTGAGCATCCTTTGGATCTCTATAGTACCCATCCATTCTTGGTTTAAGATAAATTGTTGAATTCTACCCTTCCCTGCCTCTAAAAGACATCATAGTGGTTTGCTGTCCTTACCAGTGAGGAAGTCCAAGTGCGCTTCCACAGGAGTAAAAAGTGAAGGGTCAGGAGATATCATTGTAGACCTAAAAGTTTTGTTTACAAACTTAAAGGTAGGCCTAATCATCACGTTCATTTTGAGATTCTTCTATGTGCCAAAACAGAAAGAGAGATGGAAGTATTTTCTTGTTCTGCTGAGATCAGCTGCTTAAGTGATGACTGGGAACTCCGGGTCATTACTCTGATCAGATGAGAGGCTTTGTAATACTTGCTCATGTCTAGTAGACCGACACCGCCATTTACCTTAGGCAGAGACAGAAGTGAATAACTCAAACTCCGATGCTCTTTTGCCCAGATAAAAGACCTCATCAGGGCCCAAAGGTGTCTAAAACAGGCTTGAGGAACATAGATCGGGAGTGACTGAATAAGATAAAAAACTGAAGAAGAATAGACGAGTTAAGCACATTACACGTCCCAAACCATGTCAAAGTAAATAATTGCCAATTTTCTGGATCGGATTTTATCTTCTTCAATAAAGGTTGATATTCACTTCATATAGGTTAGAAGAATCTGAGGTGATCCTAACCCCCAAATAATTGAGGTATGATCCCACCCACTGAATGGGGAATTTCACCTTCAGTCTCTGTACTAAGGCTCTGGTATGGAAACATTAAAGCAGAGTTCCAGTCAGTTTTTTTTTTTTTGCCCAAAAAACACATCTGCGATAGTCTTAGGTTATCTAATCCAATTCAGGCATATTGTAAATGTAGTCTTTTTTTGTTATATAGTTATAAAATGTACTCACAGTATACTCTGTAACAAGAATGCCCTCATCTTCAGTGTGGGCATCTGAAGCCCACTTGTAGTTTCTTCTGGCATATGGTGCTGCTGGCTACCCAGCATGCACCTCCTGATCTCGCGCATGCACAGTGCATACAAAGCGTGGCGCACTGATTGAAGCAAAGGATGCCCATTGACTCCTGGAATTGATGACACTTATATCCCACAAACCCATGGGTGGCCTGATATAACGTACCTCGCTGCGGTGAGGTATAGCAGAAGTGGAGCTATTTACTGAACAAAAAAGGTAATATGCTTTACAAAAAAAAAAAACATTCCGAACAGTAATGGGACTGTGATTAGCAATGTCTAAAATAGGGTGGAACTCTGCTTTAAGTGCCTCAGATTTAATGTAATTAATTTTTAAATTAGACAGGTCCCCATACTAGTGAAGAGCATTTAGCAGAGTGGGGAGAGCAGAGGTTGGATTAGAAACAAAGAACAAAAGGTCGTCAGCAAATGCTGCAATCTTATGCTTTATCCCGCCTGTTCTAAAACCCGGGATTGATGACTCAGCTCTGGAGAGTGGCTCCAAAGTAAAAATAAATAGCAGGGGTGAAAGAGGGCACCCCTGTCATGTACCATTTGTTAATGAAAAAAAGGCTGAATGTGCTTCATGCACCCTTACCGACGCTTAGGTGTGTAAAAGCCACAATCCTAACTTGGTTTCATGCAGTGACCCAAACCAATATGCTGCAGGACGCAATGTAGAAATTGCCAGTCTACCCAATCGAATGCCTTTTCCGCATCTGTAGAAAGCAGCATTAACAGGGGCCTCCTTGACCTGGCAGAATGATTCAGATCTATTACTCTCATCGTATTGTCCTGGGCTTTCCGTTATGCCACAAATCCCACTTGGTCCACATGGATCAGTTGGGAAATATAAGGATTCATTTGCCACTGCCTTAGCAAAGAGCTTTCCCCGGATTTAAACCTTTAGATACCCAACAATGTACACACTGCAACAAGAAATGTAAAATATAAATTCCCTCTAAAGTGGAACCTTGCTGTATCTAAGTGCCACAAACTGAAAAAGCTATTTAATTCATGTTTAATATTTAAAGCAAACTCACCCTTCCATTCATGTCTCAATGCTTTATTTTGTTGAGAAATCACATTGAAAAACAGTCCCCTAGCATTTCCATCCATGGCCATCTTGAGTAAGGGCGGATGATTCATGTAGCATTTACTTCCTGGAATCCCTCTGCCTTTAGCTCAGGCAAGCAAAATGTGGTTGTGCTTAAATAAGAAAGCCCCTTCTTCCTCATGCAGGAGAAAGTAAAAAAAAATGCTCATGAAGACTTCTGGGATGTATTTAGAAGTTTAAAACATGTAAATATAATTTACCTTCCTTATCTATTTACTAATGCTAGCCGCATAAAAGTTAAAAAAACGTAATTTTGATTGACAGAGTTTACTTCCACTTCAAAGTCAACTACTTTTCAGAAAAGATAAAAGTTTGCCCTTCTGATATTTTTAAATGACTAAGCAACATTTCCTAGTCAATGATACCTTTAGTATTATAGCATAATATAGCTTGAAAAAAAACTTTAATTTTATCCAAAACCTTCTTGATATAATGGACTGAATTCACTCCACTTGTGTCTTCAGGCTGAATCATTATGAAAAGCAGCACAGTGTTGAGTATCATTAAGTAAAAGCAGAACATGCAATGTGCATTATGATAGTCCATAAAAATAATATTGCAGAAAGACATAATATTTTTAATGAGGTACAAAAAAGGGTTTGCCAGTGTAGCATTTTCAATAGACACTGCTGTTTAACAGCATAATCAGCAAAACCAAGTTGAACTAAGTTCTCAAAATGTTCTGAAAGTATAGGAGGAAAGTGTCATGCTCCATAAAACCAAAGCACCATCACTGGAATCTACACTTCAGGTTTCTGACATAAAATTGTAAAAGAGAGAACAGTTCCTCTTAAAAGGAATGAAGTGTATTTTAGCCATATACATTTTTTTATTTTTATTTTTATTTTTTTTTATTAAAGTGACCCTGTCCAAAGAACAAACATGCTTAAAAAGAACTATCTGCAAAAAAAAAAAAAAAAAAGTAAAAATGTACATTTCCAATGCCAGTGCTACCAGAGCAGTTCTCCATTCAAGAGAAATTAGCCCTTTCAGGAGGGTTGATCATTTTGGCTCCCTCCTGTGCTCAGTAATTTCTCCGAATGACCTTAGTAACAGTGACATTGTGTACTTAGATGCAGGGAAACGCCCTGTATTAAATGTTCACTAAATATTTTTATGCATTGCTACCTGAAGTCTGCAGCCTATTTTCCCCTGTATTGAAAAAGTGGAAATGTTTCTGTAGTTGGACCTCAGCTGAAAAATATATAATATTTGCTGTAGGGTAAACCCTGATTTGTGTTCCAAAGGCTGCAGCCTATTCCAGTGCCCAGGCACTATAAAGTTGTCACACAATGTTTCTGCAAATACAGTAAAACCTTGGTTTGAGAGTAACTTGGTTTGAGAGCGCTTTGCAAGACAAGCACATTTTTAAAATAAATTTTGACTTGATATACAAGCGATGTCTTGATATACAAGTAGCGTCATGTATAAAAAAGAAGAGAGGAGCCTCTAAAGTGTAGCAATATGGTTACATTTAATGAAGGTTCAATATTTAGCAACTCACATGGTTGATGATTGGAACAGGCACATCTAAGTATGCAGGCATTTGGGGTAAAGCTGTCCACATAGACCATCCTCTATACAGCCATCTTCATCATCCCTTCCCTGCTGCGCTCCACGAGTGATTCAAAGCCTCACTTTCAGATCACTCTACTGCAGGCTATTCTTCCCGGTCACGATTGCAGACTGACAGTGATGAGAGCCGGTGGTTTAGAAGATGGACAGCTTTACCCCGGATGCCTGCATACTTAGATGTGCCTATTTTAATCATCAACCATGTGAGTTGCTAAATGTTGAACCTTCATGAAATGTAACCATATTGCTACACTTAGAGGCGCCTCTCATCTCTCTTATACTCTGTAGCTCTGCTAGATTTTGCTTCTAATCCCCTTGGGAAGGCTGCATATTGTGGATGGACATTTTATGGTTACACAACCTATCACATTGCTATAATCTTTGTATATAGACTATAAACTGAAGGACTTGTGGAACGAATCATCTGAGTTTCCATTATTTCTTATGGGGGAATTTGCTTTGATATAAGAGTGCTTTGGATTACAAGCATGTTTCCAGAACGAATTATGCTCACAATCCAAGGTTTTACTGTAGTCTGTTCAGAGCTGCACACCCCTTCTGTGGGATTAAAGCAACTTTATTCTAGTGCCACCACCATGGGGACTGCATGGTATTGCTTGTCCTCCTGTGCTGCAACCTGGATTCAACAGTCTTGTGTATTAATTACTCAGCAAAAAAGGGTGTATACAAGCGTCAATCAGCCAAATCCTGGGAAAACACCCCAAAACCTGGTTGAATTTAACACTCAGCAGACTGATATGTACAAATAATAATAACAGTAAATGACAACAGCACTCAAATTTACAAAACAATCACAGACACCTAGCAATGAGATTATCAAAGTGACTTTAACTGATTATGCTACTACTAAAAGGGGAAAAAGGCTGGCCTAAAGTGACTCTAATCCTAATCAGTGATTGAGCTGTATAAGAACCACTCCCACTTCCCTTTAAAGACAAGAAGTGTAGTAGTCCAAAGGTTAGGCCCAAGGGTCATCTTCATCTGCAGAGTTGAAGCTCAGATGTGAGCAAGAAATCCTCACCATGTACCATAATGGTTCAATAATCAGCAAAGGAATGCTAGGTATGGCAATGTGTCAGATCCCTTTTTAATACAGGTTATGTTATGTTGTCTGCATGCAGTGTCCATATGTTGTATGTTATTGACAGGCAGGGGAGGGTTTGGGCGTAAGCCCGGTCACCAGATCCTGGAGACGGCTGACACTCACGCAGGAAGCGATGCATGGTCTGTACACTAGTCAGCAGGGAGCTGGATTCAGTGGATCAGTCAGCTGGGTATTCAGTGATCTAAGTTATCACCCACTGCGCTGTCTCTCTTTCATCAGCAAAGGTCACAGGGGAGTCTTTAGCGCAGCGATGCATTGCAGGTCCTCCTGGGCAGAAACAGCAGTGACTCCTGGTGCCGGGGTAGGCTGCAATTCCCACAGCTGGCCGGCGAGGCCAGTGCTCACTCGATGGATCCCAGGAAGAAGAAAGCATGGGCCTGTTAGGAGAATTTTTTCATAGCTTCTTCCATAATTCTCACTTTTGAGAGATGTAGTCTGCAAAGGATTCAATTCAATTCAGCTGCTCAGAGGACTACAATTGCCACAATGTTCTCCTCTGGAAATGTGATGCAGATGATCTGAGTCCAGCACTAGGGGGAAACAGAAATTGCTTGCAGAGGTGAAGATCAAGTCTGCTACATCCATATTACAGTAGTCCACTCCCAGCTACATTATTATTCCAGCACACCTATAACCTTTCTTATGTGCTATCTGATCAACATCCACAGCAAACGTAACCCAATTCTACCTAACCAGTGGGATTTTTTAAAATCCTTTAAAAAATAAAATGAATCCCTGAAAGAACCCCTAACCCCAAATTAAGAATCCTTGTTTTTTTAAGCAAAAATGTATTATGAAAATATGTAAGGGTTAATATATGTTTACACCTCTTTAGAATCTCATTTATTGTATATATGGAAGAAGTTTAGGACCTAAACACAGACATAGCTCCATTCCTTCTGCATAGTGCAGATTAGAAAGGAGCAGGAATGCCTGAAGCTGCTGGATTGTTCTTTAATGGATCAGAAATTATGCTTTCAGTGCTGTAACCCACCTTATTATCTGGTGTCTTTGGGACACACTTGGTTATGTGAATAGATAATTATCTTTACTGTTGGTACTGCCCACTGTTTTAAACTGTTTTAATACTGTGTGTATATATACCACCATTCTACTCCCACTTAAATACTTAAAGGTAAACTAACCTTTTTTATGACTAACCGATCTACATTCAAAACACATTGAATTTACAATTCCTACCATTTCCATAAAACCAGTATTTCTTACAGTACTAAAAAAAAAAGAAATGTATCCCTGTATTATTTACATTTGAAACACTATATTCTTTGAGGACTTTCATATTTCAAAGTTGGTGGACTATTTTGGTGCTCTAGCACTTAAAAATATTTGTGGCTATTGTCTCTTAAATTAAAGCGGAGTTCCACCCTAAAATAAAACTTACCTCCATCTTCATGCCCGGGGTCACCTGAAAAACAAATGGATAATCGCAATTTTTTTTTTTTTTTTTACTTACCTGGTTTAGAAGAAAATATACTCACCTTACTTCCTCTTCCTCCCCTCGGCGGTCACAGCGATTCATCACTTCCTGGCTTTGCAATGATTCCTGGGAGCTGAACATCATCGCTCCCAGGAATCAATGCGCCTGCACCGGCCCCGACGTCAGTTCTGGTGCAGGCGCCGTCATACCTTGCTAAACAGCTTCTGGGCATGCCCTGAAGCTGTGCAGGGATGACGCTGCGGCACCGGAAGTGACGGCGGGGCCGGTGCAGTGCATCGTGGGACCGAAGAAGACAGAAGAGTACGCAGAAGAGGATCGCGCTGGCTTCAAGCTGCCCACACCTGAGATGGCAGCGCTGGACAATACTTTTTCAAGGTAAGTATTTCTTCTAAAAGGTAAATGCAACCCGGGACAGATCAGAGGCTAGCCATTGTGGAATGTACTAGCCCTGACTGTCCCGGGGGTATTTTTATTAAAAAAGTATTCCCAGGGAGGAACTCCGCTTTAAGTTTATTACAAGCTAAAATCTGCCTTGTCTTGCACTTTTATATTGCAGCTTTACCAAGCAGCTTACATACTGTCCAGCCACTGCAAAATAGTTTTGGCTATTGTCGCTCAATTAATACAATCTAATTTATAATTCAAAGTAAAACATGCCTTGTTTTTCCTTTTTACATTGTGGCCTAACCAAGTTGCTTGGTTGTCCACTGAACATGAGTGTACTAGCCACTTAATATGTGGGGCTATAGTCTCTCAGGTAATACACACTGTTTATTTTACAATCAAGTCTGCTTCATCCCTCTCATTGGAGCCTTACTAAGTTGTTTACATGAAAAACCAGAAAAGCAGCGCTTTTGGTTCTAAGTTTTTCACTTAGTGGGCAGCAGCTGCATTTCATCAATTATATATTTTTTAACAATTCCTAAGCGCGGATTTAAAATCATTGTACTAAGTTGTTTACATACTGTCTAGCCACTGTAAAATATTTGTGGGCATTGTCTCTCACATACTGTAATATAATATACTCAAATTTTTATTGCAAGGTCAAACCTTGCTTGTTTCTTTCTATGTACTTCCTATTTGAGTACTCATGTAATGCCCTCTCAGTAACCAGTTTCTACCAAACACACACCTAAAGTCTATATTCTGAATAATTTTGGAATGATTGGGCATGTAGATAAGGGAGGACGATTTATAATAAAATTAAAATATAGTGCTCTAATGTAAAGGCCAAATGTTCAATAAAAACAGCAATGTGCAACATTCAATTTATTGCATGAATGCAGGATAAATTGACAATGCAAAAAAGATAGTGATATGCAAGCAATACAGGCAATGCAGCTATTATATTATAGTGATTGTAAAGTCTCATTTTTTTTAAACATATATGTTATACTTACCTGCTCTGTGCAGTTGGTTTTGCTCCTCTTCTTGGGTCCATCTTTGGTTCTCCTGGCCCCTCCCTCCTGTTGAGTGCATTCAGACACCACCTCTCTCTCCTGATTGGCTGAATGATTTTGATTAACAGCAGCAAGAGCCAATTGTGCTGCGCTGATGTCTCAGTCAATGAGAAAGGGGGGTCCCAGGCAGCTTAGACACTCCTGAAACATCCCTGGATAAAGACGGGCTCAAGTAAGTATTAGAGGGGCTGAAGAGGGCTGCTGCACACAAAAGTTTTTTTTTATCTTAATATATAGAATGCATTAGGATAAAAAAACCTTCTGACTTTACAATCCCTTTTAACAGCAGTTGCCCAGGAGCAGCTTCCCAATAAAGGCCCTAAGTGGCAACAAGGAGATAAACTGTCTATGATGACGTGGGTGGCCAGCTGGAAGGTTCCCTGGACCTATTCCACAGGCAAGGGGCATAAGGAATATCTGGTCTTAACACCAGAGTGAATGGCTGTGGATGCAGGACCACTGGAAAATCAACTTTTTTCTAAATAGCCTCCATATCAGTGTTCAACCCCTCATACTTTCTTTTCAAAATAGCTGCATATAAGCTTTTAAAATGGACAGAATTTAGTATCAAGATTCTCCAATTGACTTCAGTAGAGTCCACAGCTAAGTTCTAACTTTACAGAGTTCACAACAAATGTAATAAAGCCCCCCCCAAAAAAAAAAAATATCTAAAGTAGGGTTAACTCATCCGCCTGTAAGACCAATAGCTTTGCAATCAGAAAAATTCATACTCCTATATGATTGGAGAGTTATAGCTCTAACTCAGCAGGGAGCCTGATGGGGGCTTCCATATGGATAGCTAGAAGCTTTCTTTATTGCATCAGGCAGTATCTGCTTTTTAAATAAAAAAAACTGTAAGGAATAGTACAGCCTTTGTTTTTATGCACTTAAAATGTATTTAGTATTTAGTTGATTTATTCTGAAAGTTAATTTGGGCTTTAAGCATGCAGCCTTCAAAATTTGTACATTACACATTTATGTCTTGCTACACCTTAACCTACTATGAACTCTCATTTATCTGTGGCTTATAAGACTTGTTAAAAAATGTTTGACAATACATATTAAGTTTCACTCATCTAACGAAAGGTATAGAATTATGACAGCCAATTAAACCCCATCATTACAGAACCTTTTCACAGTAACTGTTTTATTTTGTCTTGAAAAATTCATATCTTCTCCCTGAACTGTAATTCCAGTACAGAATAAAGACAAGCAAAATGCCATATATTTCCTTAAGCATTTGCAGCTTACTCTGTAAACTGCTATTTTAGGCACTTAGAATTTGGTCAGCCTCAGAAAAACTGTCACGCAGAATTCAAACTGTGTCTTTATAATGTTAGATTGAATTATTTTATGGAAATGGAACAAGTACTCTGGTTTGAATACAGATATCTTCATTATATGCTGCACCAAGCTGATGTGCATAATTGTGATGTGTACCAAATTTTCTTTTTATTTGAGCTTATCTTTCAGGCGAAATTTCATGGACCCTTTGAATACATTTTGATGGCTCTTTTTAAGATTGTATCAGCTGAGAGAATTAAAAATTGCAACAAAAGACAGTCTTTGCTGGAATATGCAGAACAATGTAGAAGAAAAGCAAAGTCACAGAATAAAAGAAACAAAGTAACAGCAGAAAAAAAAAAAAAGGTATCATTTTTTATTATCAGAAGGCATTGCATTCCTTTTAAAAAGCAGATTAGACCTTAACAACAAAATACCGATTAGATCTGAAGTGTGTTATTGGATTTTTGGATGGTTTGCTGTTATTTATATCCATTGCAGAACTATGCATACGATACTACAATTTATCTGATTTGTATTGAAAAATGAATAGGCTTCACGAACCCAGAAGAAATATTAGGCAATAATACAAATATTTTTTTGGTTCTTTATATTTTATTGCTGGATGTCCAGTCCTGCTAGTTTATGGGGTAGAGTTTTGGCTGCAGAAACACTAGAAAAAGGTGTATGTGTGTATATATATATATATATATTTACACTACTGTATATTGTCTAAAGTATTGGGACGCCTGCCTTTACATGCACGTGAAATCTAATGGCATTCCAGTCTTAGTCCGTAGGGTTCAATATTGAGTTGGCCTACCCTTTGCAGTTATAACAGCTTCAACTCTTCAGGGAAGGCTGTCCACAAGGTTTAGGAGTATGTCTATGGGAATGTTTGACCATTCTTCGCATTCGTGAGGTCAGGCACTGATGTTTGACAAGAAGGCCTAGCTTGCAGCCTGCGCTCTAATTCATCCCAAAGGTGTTCTATCGGGTTGAGGTCAGGACACTGTTCAGGCCAGTTAAGTGCCTCCACCCCAAACTTGCTCATCCATGTCTTTATGGACCTTGCTTTGTGCACTGGTCCAAATAATTTGGTGGAGGGGGGGGATTATGGTGCAGGGTGGTTTTCAGGGGCTGGGCTTGGCCCCTTAGTTCCAGTGAAGGGAACTCCTAAGGCGTCAGCATGCCTAGGCATTTTGGACAATTTTATGCTTCCAACTTTATGGGAACAGTTTGGGGATGGCCCCTTCCTGTTCCAACATGACCTCGCACCAGTGCAAAAAGCAAGGTCCATAAAGACATTGATGAGCAAGTATGAGGTGCAGGAACATGGCTGGCCTGAACAAAGTCCTGACCTCAACCCAATAGAACACCTTTGAGAGGAATTAGAGTGGAGACTGTGAGCCAGGCCTTCTCATCCAACATCAGTGTCTGACCTCAAAAATGCGCTTCTGGAAGAATGGTCAAACATTCCCATAGACACACTCCTAAACCTTGTGGACAGCCTTTTAACATATTCTATGAAGCTGTTCTTTGGTTTGCAGATTTTACAACAGGCATCTTCTCCTGAAGAAGTGAGATTAATTTACTGAAACGCGTTGAGCTAAGGGATGTATCCATCATTATGTTTTGTGTAAAACTTGGAAGACTGGAATTTGTATATGTATCATTATATGAATAATATGTTGACATGTGTGTCATTCTGTGCAGAGACAGGCCAAGGAGGAGGCAGTTGCAATACCTGAGGTGAGAGATAACAAGGAAGTGAATAAGTAGCTTGGGGGTGTCATTAGTTGTCAGAAGGGAAGGCGCCAAGATTTGAACAGTGATTGGATCTGAGGCTGAAAGGGAAGGTTGGAGTATCAGGGAGAAACTGAAAGTTGTATTTTCTTGCTGAAAGAAAAAATCAGGGGACAGGCATAGGTAAGGGATGAAGAGAGAAAATTTAGGAGCTCAGGTTTAAGAATATTTTGTTTTAGGAAGTGGTGTGATATCTATACCAAATTAGTGCACAAGGAGATTGAAGGGGTGGGGTGAGGAGTAGAGAGATATATTTGGGTGTCATCAGCAAAGAGATGGTATTGAAAGTTGTCAACTGAAAAGTGAGGAGGTGAAAAAAAAAAAAAGAAAAGAAGAGGTCAGAGGACAGAGCCCTATAGGAAGAAGAGATGTATTGCAATATAGGAGCCAAATGTGAAACAAATCCAGTATGCAGGCACAATTATGAATAGTCAGAGTACTGTTTTATCAACACAGTGCACCAGGAGGCAGAATTTATGAACCAAACTGCAATCTCATGGTACATCTGTCTTACAATCATTGCTATTGTTCTGTGCTGGCTTGATATGAAGCAAGTGTGATAAACCTCTATATAAGCTTTACATTTCTGCCCTTATTTAAATAGCTTTAATTATTAAGACAAAGTATAATCAGATAGGTTATGGCGGGGTTAGCCAAAAGGAATCAAAATGCCTCCATTAAAGCACAGCAGAGCCTTATAACAATAGAATGTATCTACATGTCTTGCTTCCATCGCAAATATAAAAAAGAAAGAATTTATTCCTCAATTTGGCATGGTGAGCACAGTTTGGCTTTCAGCCTCTTGGCTAACCATACATTCAGAATCACCGGTTTATAACATAGACACATCCTAAAAGTATACAACTGTTTATTTCGATCTACTATATGTAAGGGTGTTTTTAGGTTTGCTGGCCATCAACTGTGCAGTGTTTGGAATGGTGTCTATGGAGAAGGGCTTTGGGACACAAAAGAAAGTATAGATAGACAGGTTGTTCCCCTTAACCATAACTTGGTTGTATAAGCTCAAAGCTGTGGTACGCTCCCCTCACCACCACTGACAACACTGGGAGTCTGATCATCAGGAACCAGTATCACATGATGGAAGTGGAGTGAGTTTCATGCTCAAGTCTGTTCAAAAGTACAGAGCTTTTCTTTTTTCTGATGATGCCTAAGCAAAGCAGCATGTAGTTAAAAAGTAGGTGATTATGTGCTGCATGATAACTAAGGTATAGGCTTTGAATTTTATGAAACTCATGTTTGTAAAACTGCAATATGTTATGTACAATGTTGTATGATATACCACATTTCCTTGTCAATAAGGGACATTGCAGCTGCACTTTGGAAGGTGAAGAAAAAAGGGGGAGAAGTCCAAGTACAGAGTGACCACATTTTTATCTATATCTTGATACTGAATAACAATGGTATTTGATGTACATTACACTGTGAGATTGTTGACTGCATTTTTCAAAATGACAGATATAAACGACAAGCGTTTTAAATGTTTGAAATACTTTACAAGACTATGTGAGACAATTTCTGTCAGGGAACTTCCCACAAGAGAGCTGGATCTTCCGCCCACACTAATGCAGCGACGCCCAGTGGCCTATTTAAACCAGCCTGCTCCAGCCATTAGTTGCTGGATGATCTTCAGCTTCCTGTTTCCTGTGTTCCTGAGTTCCTGTTCCTGTTTACTTGGATTACCTGTTACCGACCCGGCTTGTCTCACCTGTCTTGTCTCTCCTCCTGGCTCCGACCATCGGCTTGTTTACCCACTCTGCTTCAGTCTGCTGTTCCCGTGTATGACCCCCGGCTTGCTCCTACGGACTCCTCTTCTGCTTGATGAACTGTGTTTGACCCCTTGGCTTGATCTTGACCTCGCTCTTGTCGCACGCCTGGCTACCTTCTCCAGTCACCTTCAAGGCATCCTGCATTTCAGCACGCACTACGTGTCTACAACCACCGCAGTCACCTATTCACCGGAGCTTGCCGCAGCTGGCGACCCCTGTTCCTTTGGGCACAGCATTCCCTGTCTCCACCTCCAGGGGTGCCTTGCACTTAGCCACAAGGGAAGCCCTCTCAGCACCTCGGCCTCTGATCAGGTACGTGATAGTATCATCCAGCCAGAATATGTCAGAGGCCGACAGAGGTGCTTCCCAGCTGGAGGCTCTGTGCCAGCAAGTCGCAGCCCTCACCCAAGCAGTGACCAACCTACAGGACGGGTACTTCCAGTTGGAGGGTCGTTTACAGAACTTGGTAGTATCTTCCGCAACTACAGCTCCTCCTTCTGCAGGTCTTGCATCAGCCTCACTGACTCCGGAGCGTCACTCACCCACTCCTATGATGATGGCTCCTCCTCCTGAACCCAGGGTGCCCACTCCAGAGCGTTTTTCCGGCAATCGGAGGAAGTTCAGGGCTTTTAAGAATGCCTGTTCTCTCTACCTGGCTCTGCAACCAAGGACCTTCTCCCTGGAAACAGTTAAAGTGGGATTTGTCATCTCTCTGCTATCCGATGAACCGCAGTCCTGGGCTCATCACCTGTTGGAACAAAAAAGTCCTGTCATCAACACTTTGGACACCTTTTTTGAAGCCATGGGCCAACTATATGATGACCCACAACGCAGGGCCACTGCAGAGGCCACTCTCCATACCTTACAGCAGGGGAGGCGCCCTGCTGAAGACTACACTGTGGACTTCCGCAAATGGTCAGCGGATACTGAATGGAACGATGCCGCCCTCAGGCACCAGTACCGACTTGGCCTATCCGAGGCCCTCAAAGATGAGCTGGCACGAGTAGAAAGCCCCACCAGTTTGGAGGGCCTCATTCAGCTCGCCATCCAACTGGACAGACGCCTGCGGGAGCGGCGATCTGAACGTGTTCAGTCCTTCCGGCCTTCCTGGATGCTACCCAAGGTCCCAGTTGTCCCTGCACCTATTCCAGCCACAGCAGCCTCCTCTGAAGGAGAACCTATGCAAATTGGCATGGTTCGTTCTGCCCTGACCTCTGATGAGAGACTCCGCCGCAGGCGGGCTAACCTCTGCCTCTACTGTGGGGAGGCTGGACACTTTCTCCGCAACTGCCCTGTGAGGCCCAGTAAGTCTTCCCCACACAACTCCATGTATCAGCAAGTCCCAGGATCTTCCCTTACTCATCTTGTTCTCCATGTCTCCCTACAGGTAGCGAAAGGGGAGGTCCGACTCCCAGCAATAATTGACTCTGGGGCATGTAGTTGCTTCATGGATGTAACCCTTGCTAAGGACTTCCGGATTCCTATTCAGACTAAAGAACTTAAACTCAAGGTCCAGTTGGCCGACGGTACCACTCCTCGATCCGGGCCTGTTACTCACGAGACGGTACCTATTCTTACCATTACTGACTCTGGCCATCAAGAGTTCCTGAAGTTTGATATTTTATGTTCCCCCATGTTCCCCATAATTCTGGGGATACCATGGTTGCAGGCACACAACCCGCAGATAGACTGGATCCGAAGGGAGATCTCCTTTGGGTCCCCCTACTGCCTTCAGCACTGTCTGATGCCCAAACCTGTGTCTCCTTCCAGTTGCCTGACCGTCCAGCCAGTCTCCGACTCCAGCCAGGACGTTCCTCCAGTTTACCATGATTTCCTGGACGTCTTTGACAAAAAGAAGGCCGATATACTACCACCTCATCGCCCCTACGACTGCCCTATCGAGCTATTACCTGGTGCAGAAGTTCCCTTTGGAAGGATTTTTCCACTTTCAGAGACTGAGCTTGAGGTGTTGCGCCAGTACATTGATGAAAACCTTAAAAAGGGATTCATCCGCCCCTCATCTTCTCCAGCTGGCGCCGGAATTTTCTTCGTAGAAAAGAAAGATCATACCCTCAGACCCTGTGTGGATTACAGAGAGCTCAATAAAATCACAATTAAAAACCGGTACCCTCTTCCGCTTGTTCCTGAGCTCTTTCAGAGGTTCCGTACCGCCCGGGTCTTTACTAAATTGGACTTGCGCGGTGCCTACAACCTAGTACGCATTCGCGAGGGCGATGAATGGAAAACAGCCTTTCGAACACGTTTTGGGCATTTTGAGTACCTGGTTATGCCTTTTGGTCTATGTAATGCTCCAGCTACCTTTCAGCACTTCGTGAATAATATCTTTAGAGAATACCTGGATAACTTCATGATTGTGTACCTGGACGACATTCTTGTCTTCTCCCCTACCCTGGAACTACATAGAATCCATGTCAAGAAAGTGCTGTCCACACTAAGGGTACACGGACTCTATGCAAAAGCAGAGAAGTGTTCCTTTGAAAAGACTTCTATACAATTTTTGGGTCTGATCATTTCCATTGATGGGGTAGCCATGGACCCCCAGAAGGTATCTGCCATCCTGGAGTGGCCAGCTCCCACGGACAAAAAGGGCATTCAGAGGTTCGTAGGGTTTGCGAATTTCTATCGGAGGTTCATCAAGGACTTTTCTGGCATTATCGCCCCGATTACCCAGCAAACCCGCCAACACTGCCGCTTCCAGTGGTCCCAAGAGGCTCAAGAGGCTTTTGATAAATTAAAGGCGTTATTCACTTCTGCCCCTGTCCTGCAGCATCCCGACCCCGCCCTGCCCTACGTACTGGAGGTTGATGCATCTGAAGTCGCCACAGGGGCCGTCCTATCTCAACGTCTGGGCCCTAAAGCACTATTGCATCCAGTGGCTTTCTTCTCCCGAAAGCTCTCTCAGCCGGAAAGGAACTATGATGTTGGGGATCGGGAACTGCTGGCCATCAAAGTCGCTCTGGAGGAGTGGAGATATCTCCTGGAGGGTGCAGCGCACCCAATTATGATATTCACCGACCATAAGAACTTGGAGTATCTCAGATCTGCCAAGCGCTTGAGACCACGACAGGCCAGGTGGGCCTTGTTTTTCTCAAGGTTTAATTTTCACCTCACCTATCGCCCAGGATCCAAGAATGGTAAAGCGGATGCTCTGTCACGAATGTTCCCTGAGACCCCAAATACTGCCACCCCCAGCACCATTCTGTCTCCCCAGAACTTTCTTCTTATCCAGCCTGATCTAAGGGCCACCCTGGAACAGGTTTCTTCCCGGTGCCCTGAGTCCGAAATCCCCACACTTAGAAGGCAGGAAGGTCTTTTGTGGCACAGGGATAAGATTTTTGTACCCGAGGGAGCCAGAGTCCAGGTTCTTAAAACGTTCCACGACCACCAGCTGGCAGGCCATTTTGGAGTCCGCAAGACATTAGAACTGATCCAACGTTCCTATTGGTGGCCCAACCTTAGACAGGACTGCAAAGACTATGTAAGTTCTTGTACGACCTGTACCCGAAGTAAAGGAAGTCTCACGCAGACTTGGGGCTTGCTAAGACCTCTGCCTGTTCCGGACCAGCCTTGGAGGATGTTGTCTATGGACTTTATTGTAGAACTGCCCCCTTCTGAAGGTTTTTCCACTATCCTGGTAGTAGTAGACCGCTTATCAAAGATGGCACACTTCCTGCCTATGGTGGGCACTCCCTCAGCCATGGACACAGCACATATCTTCATCAAGGAGATTGTAAGGCTACATGGCGTACCAAACAGTATTGTCTCGGACAGGGGGGTACAATTCACCTCTCGATTCTGGAGGGCCCTCTGCAAGGCTTTGGATATCAAGATTTGCCTATCTTCTGCCTATCACCCCCAGAGCAATGGCCAAACGGAGAGAACAAATCAAACGTTGGAACAATACCTTCGTTGTTTTTCTTCCTTCTCACAGGATAATTGGGTGGCCTTACTGCCCTGCGCAGAGTTTGCTTACAATAACTCTATTCATGCTACCACCAACCAATCCCCATTCTGGGCCAATTACGGCTTTCACCCCTCTTTTTTACCCAACTCTGTACCAGAAGCAACGGTACCCGCGGTTCAGGATAGATTAACCTTTATCCAAGAGAACTACCTAACCCTCCAGGCAACCATGCGTAAAGCGCAGGAAGATTATAAGAGGTCATATGACAAGAAGAGAAAGGAGAATCCAGCCTTGAAAGTGGGGGATGAAGTGTGGCTCTCCACGGCAAACCTCAAACTACCCTGCCCATCACGGAAGTTGGGTCCAAGGTACATTGGCCCTTTCAAAATCAAGAAGGAAATCAACCCTGTAGCCTTCGAACTTTCCTTACCGGATTCCTACAGGATCCATCCTGTTTTTCATATCTCCTTGCTCAAGTCTGCCTCTTCTGGCCCTTTCTCAGGAAGGGGTGATCCACCTCCACCTCCCATCTCGGTGGGTGAGGAATTTGAGTATGAGGTAGAGGCCATCCTAGACTGCCGAAAGAGGGGAAGACAGGTCCAATACCTGATTAAGTGGAAAGGGTATTCACCTGAGGAAAGTTCATGGGAACCTGCAAATAACGTTCATGCCCCCAAAATTCTTAGAGAATTTTTTAACAAGCATCCTGAGAAGCAGGCCCAATTGGGCATCCGGAGGCTGCCCTTTGGGGGGGGGCACTGTCAGGGAACTTCCCACAAGAGAGCTGGATCTTCCGCCCACACTAATGCAGCGACGCCCAGTGGCCTATTTAAACCAGCCTGCTCCAGCCATTAGTTGCTGGATGATCTTCAGCTTCCTGTTTCCTGTGTTCCTGAGTTCCTGTTCCTGTTTACTTGGATTACCTGTTACCGACCCGGCTTGTCTCACCTGTCTTGTCTCTCCTCCTGGCTCCGACCATCGGCTTGTTTACCCACTCTGCTTCAGTCTGCTGTTCCCGTGTATGACCCCCGGCTTGCTCCTACGGACTCCTCTTCTGCTTGATGAACTGTGTTTGACCCCTTGGCTTGATCTTGACCTCGCTCTTGTCGCACGCCTGGCTACCTTCTCCAGTCACCTTCAAGGCATCCTGCATTTCAGCACGCACTACGTGTCTACAACCACCGCAGTCACCTATTCACCGGAGCTTGCCGCAGCTGGCGACCCCTGTTCCTTTGGGCACAGCATTCCCTGTCTCCACCTCCAGGGGTGCCTTGCACTTAGCCACAAGGGAAGCCCTCTCAGCACCTCGGCCTCTGATCAGGTACGTGATAATTTCATTGCATAACAACAGGGGAAAAAAACAAATACATATGCATGGACCTCAGGTGTCAACTGTTAATATCATTTTTAACAGAGGACCAGAATGTTTATGAATAATATCAGTATAAGACAAGAGCGAATTCAACATTAATCGTACACTGTCGGAAAAATGCTCATTGGCTGATAGTACAGAGTACATGCACAATAGTGCCTCTCATCCTGACCTTTTTGGTGTACACATAGCTTATGATGGCTAAGGGGTTATTTCATATTACCTTCCAGCTTGCAAATCCTTTGGATTTATCAGATCTCTAAGGATGCAATAAGATAGTTTCAGTAAGTGTAGCACTGAACATGGTTCTTGAAACGATCTTATCATGCGCATGAAAGCTCCCATTAATGCTACAAGCACGACATGAATAACAATAGAACTGCAATATATATATATCACATGACAAATGCCTTATAGAAAATTCCTCCTGCAATTTCCATATGAAATAGTATGGCACAGGTTTTAACAAAGAGCTGCATATGACTGTGAGAAAGTCCTGAAGGCAAGTACTTACTCTCTCTTCGGAAAAAGATTTATAGAAAGAGGACACAACACAGTGTGGTACAATTCAGTAGGGAACTGGTTGTGTTGAGAAGTCATGCTTTTGATTGAATAAAGTAGCTTTCAGAGGACAGATCTCCAAGTAGTTTGATTAGGCTTTCTCCCAATGTTGGTTGAGCTACCCCATGGTGCTAAATTGAGCCTTCTCTATGGAGTTGAATCCCTGGACCTCAGTGCAACATAAGCAGTCCACAAAAAAGTTTGTCTAAATAAAACACCTGAAAATGAAAGGAGACTATTAACAGAATTATTAAGGAAAAAATTACAGCCATCCATGTTTTTGAGAATGAACATTCTAGTGAAAAACCTGAATGTAGTTAACTACATCTGATGGCTTTCACAGTGGGAATAGAAAATGTCAGCCTCCCCAGGGGAAAAAGAAAAATTAAGATAAGTTCTATTCACTTGGGAGAGACTCTAGAGAAGTAGTGATAAGTCTTTGACCTTGTGAGGTCCTGATTTTGATAAGAAAACACAAAGTTGGGCACACTGACTGCAAAGTGTAGTCCTGAGGTGTGGAAAACCACAGTAGGTGGTCTCTGTGAGCAGTCATGAACTGTAATGTTATCCATTGAACCAATAATTGATCCAAGAAAAGGGATGACCACACTTTATTGGGTTTTCAATTATGTCTGCATAGACAATCGTAGCTTTGTGAAGGCATCTATAAAAAGTGTTAAACAGAACAGGTCATTGTCTGTCCAAATGATCAGACTGGGAGTAACTGTACCTTTTAGTTTACTAAAGAAGTGCAGATAGAAGCAATCAGGCAAGAAGGTTTAAAATGGCAAAGTGCATGCATACAATACAATGGAGAATAATACAAAGCAGATTATGAAAGATGCACAAAAATGAACTCTTCACAGCATCTCTATAAGACTGTATAGCAACAGAGAGTTGATTGGAGAGTCACTACTTCATTAAAACAGTTTAGAACATAAACGGCAACTTGCACTTCCCTTCATAAACAGCACACCTTTTAGTGAAGAGTCCAAGGCAGCTCTGGTAACACAGGTGAACAGCTGGAGGCCAGGCCCCAAGGACAAAGGACCACAACACTAGAACTGCAGAGCTCTGGTAGCAATTGGGAAAGCTGGCATTAATACTTCCCACAGTAGCTTGCTCTTTCAAAGAAGCTGCATGCTATTAGGCTCCTGACTAAGGGCCTAATGCCGGTTCTGACAGTGGAGAGCCATTCATCTGGCTGCAAATCACTTGCCCAGCTACCACTGCCTCTTCAAGTGTGGCCTCTATAAGCTTCTATAAGCTTCTAAGGGAGGGAAGCTGAGTTATGTATACTTCCTGGGCTATTCCAGTGACCTGAAAGTCGTGGGAAATGGATTAAAAGGGGCCTGAGCATAGTGAGTAAATGGGAACTATGCTACAGGTGAGTAGAGAAGAAAGGTATACAGTCTATGAAACATACTATTTTACAATGCTGTGCTTCTTTAAATATTGATTTATTGAGTAACAGCATCCCAATACAGTATCAATGGTCTTCACTGCTATCCAATTCCATAGTAGGAACTGCATTTTCCATCCTGTATAGTATTTTCCTTAAAGTGGCTGATTTACTGAGTATGCAGTAAGTGATCTTTGACTTTTAATCCTTGCCTGTGTTCTAGTTTAAAGTGGTTCTAAATGCTCAACATTTTTTTCCCTAATGCATTCTCTGCATTAAGTTAAAAAAAAGTCCCAGTTATTGTATCTGTTCTTCACCCCCATCTTGATCCAGGACTGTGCCTGTCTGCAGCGGCTCTCTTCTCTATCTCTCTCTCTCTCTGTTCACAGATGCAGCAGCAGAAGCCATTGGCTCCTGTCAAAAAAAACATGTGATCTCAAGCTCACAGGTGCACCCCATAGGAAGAGGCTTGCTATGGTGGCACAATGAGAAGAGAAGGAGCCTGAAGCACCAGTGAGGGATCCCAGAGGAGGAGGCTCCATGCTTCTCTGTCCAATTCCAATGTGCAAAAAAAAAACCAAATATATCCTTTAGAGTCCATTCACACTGCCGCGACTTGTGAGGCGACTTGTGTGCCCTCAAGTCGCCCCAAGTCGCTTGACATAACAAAAGCAATGTTAATCAATGAGTGCCATCTTAATTCACACTACTGAAGTCGCTCCGACTTCTGAAAAGGGTCCTGTACTACTTTGAGGCAACTTGTGATCCGACTTGTCCCATAGACTTCAATGGGAGTCGCCTCCTTATCTTATTTGAAGCGACTTGTGATCCGACTTGTGATCCGACTTTCCACTAAAATGGTCCTGAACAAGAAAAAAAGATAATTTTTCTTTTTTGTTGCAGGCATTTATCTGACATTTTTGGAGGCAGGAATTACTTTTTTTGGATTAAGTGTCTGGGGGGTCTAAAAAGTGTACCTGTGAAGTTTCAGCTCTGTAGCATGTCCAGAACCATAAAAAAAAGATAATTTTTCTTATAATTATTAATAGAGCAGGGTAGTGGCTTCTCTCAACCTGGGCGTTTTTTTTGCTGGCATTTATCGGGCATTTTTTGGGCGTCTTTGGAAGCAGGCATGACTTTTTTGGATTTAGTGTCTGGGGGGGGCGGGGGATCTAAAAAGTGTACCTGTGAAGTTTCAGCTCTGTAGCATGTCCAGAACCAGAAAAAAAAGCTAATTTTTCTTATAATTATTAATAGAGCAGGGTAGTGGCTTCTCTCTTGCTACACACAGCGCCAAATGTACTGGATAATTTTTTGTACAACTGGTGTGATAAACCAGTGGCCCCCCAATACCACATATTGAAATGGGGTGTTATTTAACAGTATACTTTTATAAGAGTGTATTTTAGTCCTGCAAAAATGTGGCCTCTTTTGCTGCGTTAACTGTGCTACACACAGTGACAAGAGTTACTGGCCAATTATTTGTAGAACTGGTGTGATAAACCAGTGGCCCCCCAATACCACATATTGAAGTGGGGTGTTATCTGAGTATACTTGTCTAAGTGTATTTGTGTCCTGCAACAATATTGCCTCTTTTGCTGCATTAACTCTGCTACACACAGTGCTAAACGTACTGGCCAATTTTTTGTACAACTGGTGTGATAAAAGAGTGGCCCCCCAATACCACGTATTGAAGTGGGGTGTTATTTAACAGTATACTTTTATAAAAATGTGTATTTTAGTCCTGCAAAAATTTGGCCTCTTTTGCTGCATTAACTGTGCTACACACAGTGACAACAGTTACTGGCCAATAATTTATAGAACTGGTGTGATAAACCAGTGGCCCCCCAATACCACATATTGAAGCGGGGTGTTATCTGAGTATACTTGTCTAAGTGTATTTGTGTCCTGCAACAATATTGCCTCTTTTGCTGCATAAACTCTGCTACACACAGTGCCAAACGTCCCAGTTACAGTCCCCCAATAAAGTAAGAGGCTTTTAACCTATGTAATAAAATTTGCAACATCGATGGCATTACGCTATGGTCTGCCTTATTCTATATTTTATTGGGGGACTGTAACCATCTGAGTGGCAAGAGGAACAGAAGCCCACTGGAGAGGTTGAGACCTGAGTCCATATCCCCATAGTGTTACTTCCGGAGGCTGGCTCATTACTACTGTTATATGCTGTATTTTCGCAGCTCTCAGATGAGAGGCTGGTACTACTGGTGGAGGATTTGAGCACTGAGTGAGAACACTTTGATCTGTGTTAACAAGTTTACAGCGCTGTGCACCTTAGGTTACATGGACTTGTATGAACTTTCCCTTATTTTCATGCAGAAGGATTTTACCTATTTATTTATGGACTTTTTATGAATTTTAGTATTTATTGCATCCTTATTGAGATTGTAGCGCTGCACTTTTTATTGCTGTGTTTTATATCTGGTGTTGTTTTTGTACCTGGGTGTTCAGCAGCTTGGTTATATTATATATTTTATGTTGCGCCGATATAATTCTTTCTATTTAGTCTGTTTTTCAATTTACAAATATCTGGCAGCAACATTATGGACATCTTTAACTACGTAGAGAAGAGAGAAATCAATTTGGGAGAAGTATTCTCTAACCATCCTATTTCTAAAGCAGACGGGGTTGTAGTGTCTCTCTTTAAGAAATTAGGTTATGCTTTAGAAAAGAAAATGAAGCTCTGGTGGGATTTCACCTCCTTTGAGCATTACATACTTGCTAAAAATCATCCCAAGGCGTCTCAGGTGGGATATCTCTCCCAATGATGGCCTTGTAGATAAGGAATCTATGGATGAATGGAGGTATTTCTTTACCAGGAAAGGCTTTGAGCTGATTCATTTCATGCTTCAGAGAAAAAAAGAGGAAAATGAAAACTGTTGAATGCCAGATTAAAGATATTCAGTCTTCCCTTGAACCTCATAAAGGCACTGAGGAATATAGGAATATGGGAGATTATCAGGCATTCTTAAGAACAGATTAGCGAAATGGGATTTAGAGATACAAAACAAAAAGAAAAATACATTTATAAGGGATCTAACTGATCTAAATACAGACAGTGTTTTTAAGTGGCAAAAAACTATTGTTAATTCTGATCAGGATATGACCTTGGAGGAACCTGACAGAGGTGGGGGAATCAAGTCACTGACTTGACTTAAGTCAGACTTAAGTCACCAGTTTGAGGACTTGAGACTTGCTTGACTAAAATTAATAAAAGACTCGACTTGACTTTGACTCGGTATTCATGACTTGAGACTTGACTTTGACTTGAGACATATGACTCAAAATGACTTTACTTTTTTAAGTTATTAAATATTTGCATTTTCTCAAGATGTGTTAAAGCAAAATTAATGTGCCTGTTATGTTTCTGACACCACAGTCACTTAAAACACCTCAGTGTGTTCTGATTTTTAGGACACTGGCTGTTTAACAGTGGAAATACTTAACATTTTTTAGTGACTGTGGTGTTGAAACATGACCGAACAAAGGATTTTGAGCTGTTTGGGCATTCAAAGTGTTTCTTTAATATGCCAAGAAAAAAGCACTAAGCAGTTTTGTTAATGTTGAAAATAAAACAAAACCTTTCCTGACCACTGACTTTTAACTGATTTAAAGGTGAAAATGGGGTAGATCAGAATTTTTTACTTGATTTGTGACTTGACCAAAATAAATGACTTGACTTGACTTGCTTGACTTCTAGCAGGGACTCGACTTGACTTGCTTGCTTTTCGCCACAGTAACTTGGGACTTGCTTGAGACTTGAAGGTTAAGACTTGAGACTTGCTTGTGACTTGCACATGTGTGACTTACTCCCATGTCTGGAACCTGAACCACCCCCTACCCCAGTGGTTATACCAGTAAGACCCCCCGTTCGCCCCCCCAGCCCAGAATGCTGGGACCCAAGATTATTATGCACCTGTTTATAATAAAAATGGTAAAAATAAGACGGGAGGCAGAGGAGGGAGAGGTGGACACCCTACAGGAGGAAGAGGGAGGAGTCAGGTTTATAATGGCGGGACACCTAGAAACAATTATAGCCATTCAGACTGGAATCAGAGAGACCAGTCTTATATTCATGGTTCTGGCCATTATACATCCAGTCCATTCAGAGGGAATAACCGAGGTAGAGGGAGACCACCACCCCCCGGCCATATAATCAAGTAGCCACTTACAATAGATTTGAACCCTTGCAACATGAGGATAATTTTTTAGGGTACCAGGGGGGATGGGAGAGGGCTCCCCCTACCCCCCTTCCCCCTCGAGTCATGCAGGAGGACGGATGGTGGAGAAAACAAATCCCGGGACCAGCCAGCCCACACCAAGGGAAAATAAAAAATTCAGAGGAAATCGAGGAGGCAGGAGAGTACAAAAGAAAAAAATCCCGGTAGGAGCTGGAATCTTTAATTTAAGTGGAGTCCCTTTGGACCCTAATGAATTAAGGGTACTTGATAAAGGTCTTAAATTTGCCCCTGTCAAAAACTTAAATAAGTTCCAGACATATGTAGGGATACAAAAATTCGTAAGAAGCCTGAATGTCAAAAAGAATTGTCCCTCAAACCCTATTCTGAAAAACTCCGCCCATACTAATGGTAGTAGTTCTGGTATAGACACCCATTTGGGCACCAGTTTAAAAAAACAAGTCTACATTTAATCCCGTCAATAAGGATAACAAATATTTAGACGTATAAGATCTTACCAGGAGATCCACTCCTGAAATATAAAGGAGAACTGCATAGGTTAGTTGACTTAGGGAACAAAAGAGGGATTCTCAGTAGGAAGGAGTCCTTATACCTAGACCCGCTGTTTTGCCGTACGCCAATAATATACTTTCTGCCGAGAGTGCATAAAAACAGTGAGGCCCCTCCAGGGAGATCAATAGTCAACGGTATTGACTCGGTAACCTCAAGATTAGGCCAATACATAGACCTTCATCTTCAACCTTTAGTGGTGTCAACGCAGGCATATCTAAAAGATACAAAACATATTATTAAGTTACTACAAGATCTCCCATGTAGTCCTACATCAATTTTGGTGACGGCGGACGTGGGATCTTTGTACACAATTATCAGCCATACAGAAGTGCAGGAAGCAGTAAAATGGGCTTTTAGGTCATCTGACCTTCCTAGAAAACATAGAAGCTTCTTATTAAGTAGTATTTGTTTTTGCCTATCAAAGAAATATTTTTGGTATGATAAAAAGTATTTTTTACAAACAAAAGGTGTTGCCATGGGCGCCCGATTCTCTCCCAGTGTGGCCAATTTATTTATGGCCCACTGGGAGGAAGAGGTTATTTTTATAGAACGCCCATCTGAATTAATATGTTATAAACGCTACATTGATGATTTATTTTCCGTTTGGAATGGCAGTAGAGATAGCCTTGACGTATTTATGACGAAAATGAACGACAATGATAAAGATATAATCCTTACATGGACCACCAGTGACAGTGAAGTGGTGTTTTTAGATTTAGTTATCTCTAAAGATAATGGTCATATAAAGACACAAACCTATTTTCAACCTACGGACCGAAATGCATATATCCCTCTAGACAGTTGCCACCACAGGTCTTGGCTGTGTAATATACCCAAGGGACAATTTGTGCATTTGAGACATAATTGTTCATTGGAAGAAGATTATGTTGCGCAGTCAAAGATTCTAAAAGAACGATTTGTGGAAAAAGGGTATGTTGACAACAAGTTGGATGAGGATATTATTGTGGTCAAGAACGTTGAGAGGAATAATTTGTTGTCTAATAAGAATTCCGCCCAAACTAAAGGCAATGAAGGATGTAGAATCATTTTAGACTTCAATGTTCAGCATAAGAAGGTAGAAAAAATTATTGCTAAGCACTGATCAATACTCCAACAGGATAAAGTTTTAGGCCCAACTCTACCGGTAAAGCCATTATTTGTATACAAAAAAGCTCCCACCATTAGAAATGTGTTGGCACCGGGAGTTATTGATCCTCCAGTACAAGGCGAGAACAAATTGTTTTCCTTCCTGTCTGGATTCCATGCATGTGGGAGGTACGTGGCTTGTCGTACATCTAAAATTAATTTAAGGAATAGAAAGGAATTTGTTGCTCATACTACTGGCAAGTCCTATAAAATCAAAGACTTGACTACCTGTACGTCTACGGGAGTTGTATATATGCTAGAGTGTAATTGCGGCCTGCAATATGTAGGCCGCACATCAAGAACCCTACAAGTTATGGTGGCAGAACATATGAGTAGCATAAAAAAGGGGCGCAAACCACATCATGTTGTGCAACATTTTAAGCAATATCACAACAAAGATCCTCGTGACCTAAAATTTTGGGGGATAGAGAAGGTCAAGAAACATTGGAGAGGAGGCAACTTTGTTCGGCAGCTTAGTAAAGGGGAGTCCTATTGGAGTTTTGAGACCAAAGTTGGTGTCCCTAGAGGCCTCAATGTTGATTTTGACCTTAATTGTTTCATTTCGGACCGGTAATTTCTATTATAATTTTTATTGTAATTTTTATTGTAATTTCTTACTGTAATCGTTACTGTAATTCTTACTGTAATCGTTGCTGTATTTTTATGTATTTTTATGGTATTCTGTATTTAAGTATATTTTAGGGATATTTAGGGACTTTTAGATTTTCAAAATGCTTGTAATCCAGATGACTGCGGTTGATGTAACAAGTATCTCCTCCCATTTTTCCGGGAATATTTTAAATATCTCTGGAATTATTTTTATTTTATTTCATTTTATTGTTCCAATCATGCCACCATTTATGGTATTGGCGTATTGTTTGGATTTTGTAAGGATATTCCTTAGTCCTTGTTTGCATTTATATAAAGTTTGCACTTTAATATATGCAATTAATTTTTAAATGAAAATCGGCTATATTTTGGGAGCAGTGTCTCTGTGTATATTGTCAGTTTTATATCCGGTTTATCCTGTATCAGGAGTCCGGGTTTATATATTACCATATGGGCGCCTTGAGGTTTAATATGGCTGCTTTGTTAGCCTACTTCCGGGTTAGCCTATTCTCAATGGCTCCCCTCCGGTTGCTAGGCAATGGTATACATTTGAATATGGGGCCGGAGTTTGGTGTATAAAGAGGTGACGTCTAACCTCCTCCCACACCGCTGACAAAGTCCCGCCCTTAGGGACGTAACGCGCGCGGAAGGAGGGAGGAGATCCTGACGTCACCCGCAGTCCTGCCGGAGGAACGAGCAGCGGCGCTCAGGACGCCGATCGCTTTGATATCTGACAGCCTGGTTTTCTGCTGTTTTCAAGTAAGAGGCTTTTAACCTATGTAATAAAATTTGCAATATTGATGGTATTACGCTATGGTCTGCCTTATTCTATATTTTATTGGGGGACTGTAACCATCTGAGTGGCAAGAGGAACAGGAGCCCAGTGGAGAGGTTGAGACCTGAGTCCATATCCCCATAGTGTTACTTCCGGAGGCTGGCTCATTACTACTGTTATATGCTGTGTTTTCACAGCTCTCAGGTGAGAGGCTGGTACTACTGGTGGAGGATTTGAGCACTGAGTGGGAGCACTTTGATCTGTGTTAACAAGTTTACCGCACTGTGCACCTTGGACTTTTTATGAATTTTAGTATTTATTGCATCCTTATTGAAATTGTTTTTTTATTTTCCTTTTTAAATTTAACCTGTTTCCTATATTCCTATACTGGACTAAGTAACATGTTTTTGCTACCGCCTTTTTCCATGAATGATTACATTCACCCTTATTTTTCTACCTTAACGGTCTGTTTGTCCGTGGGAGTGAAGATGCGTGGTTATAAGGGTTTCATGTGACCCTCTCCTTTGCCTCCAATGATAAAGCACTTGGTGCAAGAGAGAAAAAAGTGCTACCAGTGGGGCTAAAAGAGAGTCCTAGCCTTTTGTTAGTTCAGACATGCGTGACTTGAAGCTTACCAAGGGCTTTTTCTCTTTAAACTGCAGGTGAATGGAGGAACAAATGCTAAAAAGGAAATTATAAACAGCCAGAAAGTCAGCATTTAGGTTACCCTGCATAGCACAGACCATACTAAGAAATCAAATGTTAGCTTTCATTCTCTAAAGTACAGTAGAGATTCTTATTGGTCTATATGGTAAAAAGATTCATCATTATTTCCTTCTTTTGTAGAAACCAACATCTCTGTAAGATGATGGAGGTGTAAAATATTACCTTTAAATATATCTAAAAGTCTAAATTATTCCTTGGCCGAGTAACATTCTGGTGTCATTTATTATTAATGCACATTGGAATAACACAGAAATTTTATATTTCAAGATCACAATTGAAAGAGTGACAGGTTTTCATAAAAAATCACCTAACACAATTGATTCAGATAATTAAATAAAAATATCATGGATTTCTTTTTGCCATATGCCTATATCCATTTTCCAAAGCTTGCTGGAAAATATCTAAAATGCCTTGAAGCAAAACTTGCAGAATAATTCATTAGCTAAAAGTTCAGAACTATTGAGAGTCTTACTTCCTTAGTAGAAATCTAACTTTGGATCAGTTATAGAATACATTGAAAATTAATTACATGTCAAATACATTATAAGAATAGAATTAATTTATGAAAATACTTAGTTAAGTTTGGTTAATGATTCACCTGCATAATTTAAGCATTCTTCTTTTTTTTTTTTCTAATCTCTTAGCCAGTGATTTATTGTTTTCAATAGGGGAGCAGTATAACTTTCAAAGAATACTCCACTAAGTATTATTACATTTATACGCGTAAAATACTGTAATGATAACAACTCTTTGTGAGCAAAAGCACCTTTAACCCCTTGGTGCATGCACTATAGCTGAAATACGGCTACAGCGCGGGCTTAAATTGCCGGGAGGGTGTACATGAACGTTTTCGCACGCACTCTGTGATCACTGAGTCCGTAGGACTCGGCTGATCACAGATCAGAGTAAAGTGCCGATCCTGGCCCTTTACCACGTGATCAGCTATCAGCCAATGACAGCTGATCACATGATGTAAACAGAAGCAGAATTGCAGATTATGGTTTAGGAGGAGGACTAATAGAAATGTTGCTGGATGAAAGTCATTATTAGAAAATAGATTTGAAGAGTTGTGACATGTTCTGTTCAGGCATTAAAACAAAAAACTATGCCTGCAAAGTAAAGAATTAACACTTAGCTGCCCCCCTACCTGTATGACTGATCTTTTCTATGTAGAAGAACCACCACTACAGAAAAATCTTCTTCACCCAGCACACTTCTGGGTCCCCCACTGCACTGCATGTCACTAGTCCTGCTGAGAAGTAGAAACTATAGCACTCAGCATTGGATACATGTCTAGACCCTGCTGTCAGCAAAAAACTAGACCAGGAATCCAGCTAGTCCATATTGCCAGACTGGGGACAGGGTTATTACCCATGACCACAGCTCATTTACATTATCTACAGTGCTTTGCGAAAGTATTCCCATCTCCACCCACACCCCCCCTGCTGACAATTGCTCGGCCGGAGAGATTCCCCTGTCAGAACACTTCTGTGTTGATGAGGAATCATGTGAATTTCTTTCCTGCAACCACGGGTTGCAAGAAATTTGCACCATCTATGGCCTGCCTTAGCCTTTAGTGAAACATCTTCTATTGCAAAGCAATATATAATACACTGCTATACACTAATACACTGCTTCACTTTCTGTTTCCCTTACTACAGATGCAAGCGCCTGCACCCGAAGCCAATTGATTAATTGACTAGGGGTGCCGATATCGCGGGATATCTGGACATATACCATACCTCTTCTGCCGTTTCCATCAATGCCCTGGGAAAAGGCTGAGGCCACCGTGGGGGAACACTCAACCTGAAGGCAGACCTCTTTTCCTACAAATAAATGTACATCATGTACACTTGCACTGTAACTGTTCTCTAGTTAACTCTCGGGTCCCCGTGACAATGTAAACCTTCTCTGTTACTTTAATTTAGGAGGAACACACTGAGCCTCATTCACATCCACCGGTCCAGCATAATCCACTACCTCTCGTGGTAGCAGAACTGGCCTTGTCGTGCACTTAGCACAGGCTCTGTGCATTGCACTTAACTCTTGAGCTTTTGTACCTTGGGTGAAAACCTCTGTGTCATAGATCCACTCCTGTTACAATAGGAGACAGACCGCTGGCGGAAGGAGTGCCGACAACATCTCCCTCGCTGCTAGAGGCCATTCCACCTTTAACAGGTACACGCTACTGACAGGCTGCTTGAAACTTCAGTTACCCTAGGGTACCCCTTGTGTCTCCAAACTGCATTACTCTAGGACTTATGTCTTCATACCACAAAGTGCTTTAGTGACCTGAACCATGGAATGGTGCCAGTTACTTGCATTAGTCCCCTTAGGAACTTCAGGCCAGGCAGGAACAAGGTTTCAAAACTTTACTTGAAAAAGTGCAAAAGCCATTACAAAGTCCTACTTGCTGAGACATTATTCTTTTCTACATCGCTAACCCTAACTCAGGCTATGTGCCGCCCAAGCATAACTGAAAAGGTAGAGTCCATGTAAAATATAGAGTCCATCAGAGGCATTCTCCAGCAGCTTGTGTCTTTGGTGCAAACCCCAAGTTCTGATGACCTTTACATCACAGCATTGGTAAGCAGCATTTTTCTGCTTCTCAGGGGTGCTGTTTTCTGTCTCTTCCTTATGAGCCCTGGACTTCTCTGTTTTGGGACTCCTGGGCCTGGGGGTTCTCTGTATCGGACCACTTCCCCTCTTTTATATCACAGGATCAGTGGGTTGGACCCAGAGAAAAACCTGCCAAAAACCAAAGAACATGGAAAGTGTTGAAGCAGAGTTCCGGCCCATAATCGATTTTGGGCCATCCGCTTGCTGAGGGCCACCTGAAAAAGAAATGGATGCTCCCAATTTTTTTTTTTGGTCACTTACCTTGATATTGAAGAAAATATACTCACCTTCCTTCCACTTCCTCCCTCTGCGGCCGCGGCCCGCGCCGTCTCTTCCGGTTTGCGATGACTCCTGGGAGCTGAACGTCATCGCTCCCAGGAGTCAATGTACCTGCACCGGCCCCGCTCGTCACTTCCGGTGCAGGCACCGCATTCCCTGCTTAACAGCTTCTGGGCATGCCCAGAAGCTGTGCAGGGATGCCGAGCCTGCACCGGAAGTGACGAGCAGGGCCAGTGCAGTGCATTATGGGACTCTGACGTCACCGAAGAGGCCGCAGAAGAGGACGGGCTGGCTTCAGCTGCCCACACCTGAGATGGCAGCGCTGGAGAAGAACTTTTCAAGGTAAGTATTTCTTCTTACAGGTAAGTGCGACCCGGGACAGTTAAAGGCTATCCATTGTGGAATGTACTAGCCCTGACTGTCCCGGGGGTATTTTTATCTAAATTTGACCTCCGAGGCCGGAACTCCGCTTTAACTCTTACCCTCCCATCTGGGATAGCTCCTAACTGGCTATTTCCAACCTGCTTACAAGCATTTAGTAGGCTGTGCTATGTAAAATCATTCATTCAATCAGACTGACTGGACACTATTACAAATTCCTTTGGCTGGTAAACATTAGACATACATGTATTTCAAATATGTATTTAGATGATTGCTCAAAATTCTACTTCAAAGCAAGACTCCAGGCAAAAAAACCCTTTATCATTAAATTTTTTGAAAAAAGTTACCTCTACTAATGTTTACCCCACATCCAGATTGCTGCTCTTAACAGCACAAATCATTATTTTGTTCCCGCACAAACTACACTGTACTTCTAGCTTGTGGCTCTCACTAGTGTCATTTAACCTTTCACAGAACACTTATGATCCATTCACAAAATACAAGGCTTTCTGTGAATGGACAAGTGGAGAGAAGGGGTGGATAGAATTAAACTAGCGTGAGCCACAGCTGTCATAACTGCGACGGGCCAGATGTACAAAGAAAGCTACATGATCTGGTGTAAAAAAAAAGTGACTTTTTTTGCAGAACAGAAATGAGAAAAGGCTCTGTGCTTGGAGCTTCACTTTAAAGCCTTATGATTTTTTAAGCTCCTTTAAACAATATTGTCAATCTTTGTGCATTTTATTCAAATATACCCAAAACACATATTAAATATAATATACAAAAATATAAATACAAATGTCCACAAATGATTGGGCTTGGCAAAGAGGTGCTTCCTTTTAATCGCGACCTAATCTACAAACTACACATCATAGTTTTAATTCACAAATTTACAAAATGCATAAATAAATATATAAATGCTAAGAGCTAACATTTCTATGCTGCTCACTTCCAGCAGCTGAGAAGGAGCTGTATTTCCTAGTGCTTCTCTTCTAGGGAAAACGCTGCTTTTATAGCCCAATAACTTTTTACAACATACTATGTTTATTTCAAATGCCTTGGATTTCAACAGCTCTTTCTCTGCCAGATGAAAATGTTACCTATACAGTACTGTTCAGAAGTAGGTGAAGATTGGGGAAAACTAGAAAGATAGTATAAAGGTAATTAAACAGCTTATAGCTGCTTTTAAGGATGAGCGCACTTTTCTATCCCTTTACCCAGAAGTCTGAGCATATATTATACATACCCACAACAATACTGCCTGGAGATCTTCACTCTAACACCTGCCCATCATGGCATGGCCTCTAGTTAAAATCGTCAGTGTTCCTCCATATTTAAACACTATATGGCCAAAAGTTTGTGATCACCTGACCATCACACCCACTCTATAGCTAAAAGTAAACACACTCCAATGTCTTATGGAAAGCCATCCCAGATCCCAGCAGAGTAGAGGCTGTCTTAGTCACCTGGGGGGGGGGGGGGGGTGTAGGCAGATGCAGTCTATTTTTTTTTGTGAATACACCCAAAAGACTTACACCCTGTGCATAAAACAGTGCCCAGTGAAGAACACAAAAACTGCACAGGGTGTGCGTGCGGAATGGTCTGGCCTCCAAAGAGGTTGGACCCTGACCCTGATCCCCCGGGGTGCAAGGCTCCTGGCAGGGACTGAGGTACTTCCGATGGTCTGCCTGGCTAAAACCACGCAAACCCCGTTCTCTAGGGGGACTGCCAGAACAGCCCTCCCCAAGTACTAGGTGGGGCTCCCCGAAGGGAGACCCCATGAGAGAGGGCGAACTAAGCCAGAAGGCTATATCTGCCCCCACCCAAGAATAAAAAATTCCTCCGGTCCGAGCCAAAAGGCCTGTCCCAAGAGGCAGGTGTGAAAAAAGTGTGTATGGTGCAGTGAAAAAGGTGCTGAAAAACTCAAGGCGAGCTGCCCCTCACCATTTAGAATTAAGGCACCCCTGGGCTGCCATCCCAGGGGCACGTACACATTATGGGCTTTTTCCGGTCTCGACCTCCAGCAGACCCGTTGTAGCCCATCCCTACTAGGAGGCTTGGAACGTGGACAGCATTAGGGAGAGCCCACCTTCAACTGGAGAAAAAGGCCCCCCCTTACAAGGCCAGATTCAACCCAGGAGGTAAGGCCCTCCCACCGCCATCCCAATTCCTTACCAATTACATCCAGGAGCAGTACTAGCCAGAAATTGGCGAAACCGGCTTTCTCGCTCCCTTCAAACTGATAGGGGCGGATCCCATTCAAATCAGAAAGCAATGGACCCATCCGGCTTTCTCTGACAGTGCCTACTTCCCAGTCCCCCAGATTCGCCTGGAGCGCCCTGGTTCATTTCAGCCCCTGCCCCTACTAACCTTCAGGGTCCATACCAACTGATAAGAACAGATACTACACTTGATCTTAGCCAAGATGGCAGATGCAGTCTATTTTCTTAACTGCTGGTGGCTCTGTCCACAGCTGCAATGCAGATGAAGGAGGCAGTCGAAAGAAACCTGATTCCTCCATGGTTTCCTCGGTCACAGGGAGGCAGCTATTCAAATGGATGCTGGAATCCCTGATGACTTTGGTGACTATCTTGGATCAGGAACAGTCAATATAAGACCCTGGCTCCCGGGTTAGGTGCATTTTGCGAGTGGCTAGAGTAGGGAGAGGCATAGAGGAGTAGAGAGTGCAGGGATACGCCATCCTTCCTGGAAGCCTGCCCATTTGGGTGCAGACTGATCCTGGAGGTGCTGTCAACACCTCTGAGTCACCAGTCTGCTGTTGCATTGTTGGTTCATCTAGTGAGTGTTCCCAGTCAGATTGCCTTCCTGCCGGCTCTCTTGTGTATTGCTGGACTTCTATTACAATATATTCATATTACTGCACTTGAACTTGTGTGATTTCTGCCCTCTGCATCATGCTGAACCTACCCACATGGGGATGATAAATTTGTGTTAATGCCTACAATTTTAGACCAGAATAGCCAGTAAGCTCATACAAGTGTCCTCACACTTTTGGCAATGTATTTTACTAGTGCATGCACACCACAGTATCCCTTCTCTTCAGTGGAAAATATATCCAGGACCTTATAGTTTCTTGAAGTTCGAATCATACAAATGTCCCATTTGAAGTAATCCAAACCACATTCTTAGTGTCCATTAAGTAGTAGTCCATAATTTTCTTGGTCACCCTGTGCCCCTAATAGACACAGGGTGACTTACACGTAAGAGGGTCATGCGGAGCTGAAACAAGGGTTTCCCAATCTCTCCAAGGGAAGCCGGGTTCCATGGCCCCCCACCCAATGTGACTCCAGTCACAACACCCATGCAATCCGATTCTGAAAATCGCATTGCGTTTTGGGAACTAATTTTGGGGTGTCATTAATTTACACACCCGCAGAGGTTCGCATGAAGGGGGTGTGATTTCGATGCGGCGCAGTATCCGCACAGAATTCGCAGTGAATTCTGCACCGCATCAGTGTGAATGGGCACTGAAAACACCTGCTGGGTGTTTTCATTAGGGGACTGGCAGTCCGCCATAAGAGACTGTTCTCATAGAAAAAATCTGGAATTTCAGGGCCTATGTTGTGAAGTTTGGAAATGTTTTTCTCTGCAATGCTTATAGATAGAGAAATGAATAAATGCTTGTTGCTTTTATTGCTTGTTCAGAATTTTCAAATACTTTAATGTGGATAATCTTGGTTCAACATAAGGTGCAACTAGTCATTTTTAGCTGGAGGTTGGTCAGTTTTTGCATAATAGTAGTATTTTATGCTATTATTCCTTAGCATGACCCACAGATAGCAGCATACTTGTGGTGTGGAATACTGACAATTTTCCACAAAAAACAATGGTTTTCTACAAGGACACAGAATTCTTTCCTATACCCCAGACTACCTAAATTAAATTAACGCAGATTTTAATAATTTACAAAACCCCATGATATATCCTTTGCTGATCTAAAACTGGTCGCTGAGTCTATATTTGATCCGGATATTCCTTGCAAAAAAGGAAGACTAAATATTTCAAAGTGAATATATATTGCTGAAATTCTCTGTACAGTGGACTAAGAAAAAATAAAATATCCTGCTAGATTGTACGGTGTCAGCTCTTTAGTTAAAAACTGCTGCTTTTCTATCTTGGAATTAATGAGCACATTAGAGTTGTTTTGATGTCCCTGCATGCCACCTCTCAGAGTTGAGATGTTTATGTGCTTTATCAAGAGTGAATTTTAAACTTACTAAATGTTTCCACTGAGCAAAATTGTATTTATCTGCTACTTATGAAAAAATTCAAAATTGCTGTTAGAAAATGGAAAGAGCAGGGCATTTCTTAAATTTTGTTTATAATTTGAAACCTATTTGTTTAATAAATGTAATATAATCAGATTTCTGCACAGGTTTTTTTTCTTTCTTTTGTTTCTCCAGAAATCATTGGTTTAAAATATTTATCTGGTGTCGTACTACTTTTCTTTATATCAGTCACGGCAGACCCACTCTATGGCGGAGCTCTTGGAATATGTGGAGGCCATCCCGCTGTTGTCCCTGTCCGAGTCCGAGAGGGGCCTTCTCGATGCCCCCCTGACTCTGGAGGAATTACACCATGCCACTTCCCTCTTTCCTAATACTAAAGCCCCGGGCGAGGATGGGATCCCGATTGAAGTGTATAAAACGTATGCAGAGGAAACGCTGCCGCATCTTTTGGAGGTCTTTACGGAGGCGAAACAGAACATGCGGCTGCCCCTTTAATGTGTAAAGCTAACATTATCCTCCTACTGAAGCCAGGCAAGGATAGACTGGATCCGAGTTCTTACAGACCTATATCACTTTTGCACTTTTGTGACATTAAAATCCTAGCGAAGGTTCTGGCTTTGAGACTTAATCAGGTGATTGCCTTCATCATTCATTCGGACCAGTCAGGGTTTATGCCTCAAAATATTTGTCAACTGAAAATGAAAATTCGTTGATGGGTACATGTCTGTAATTGTCAGTGTCATGTATTGTACTGTACGTCAGGAGATGTTTTGAGGAGCTATACACCAACTGCCTAATGGAGCTACATTATAGCCAAGCTCCTTGCCCTATGGGCCCTCCACAGGTGACACCGCCTCCATTGATGAAATGCTTGTCATTTCCAGGTTGTTAGACCATAGATATGATCCTGGAGCTGGCAGAACCGCCGTCTGCACCCCAGTATAACCACTCAAATTTAAGCGATGTACTAGTACGTCACTGGCCCACAAGTGGTTAATACACTTGCTTTTTTTCAAATATCTTCTGATCAGTCACATGATGCATTGGGATTGATTTACTAAAGACCAATAGACTGTGCACTTTGCACAGTGCAGTTGCAGTTGCAAAGTGCAGTTGCTTTAGAGCTTAGTAAATGGGGTAAAGCTTCACTTTACAAAGAATTCCCAATAACCTGCAAGCAAAATGAACCACTTGCCACTCAGGCCAATTCTGACATATGTCTCCTACATGTAAAAATCATCATTTTTTTGCTAGAAAATAACTCAGAACCCCCAAACATTATATATTTTTTGGGGAAAAAAAACCCACTAAAGTTAGCCTGATTATTTTGCATAACGTGAAAGATGATGTTACGCCAAGTAAATAGATACCTAACATGTCACGTTTTAAAATTGCGCACACTCGTGGAATGGCACCAAACTTTGGTACTTAAATATCTCCATAGACAACGCTTTAAACATTTTTGCAGGTTACCTGTTTAGAGTTACAGAGAAGGTCTTGAGCTAGAATTGTTGCTCTCACTCTAAAGTTCATGGCGATACCTCACATGTGTGATTTGAACGCCGTTTACATATGAGGGCGTGACGTATGTATGCGTTTGCTTCTGTGTGCGAGCACACAGGGACGGGGGCGCTTAAATTTTTATTTTTTTATTATTTTTTTATTTTACTTTTATTTTTATATTTTGACACTTTGCCTTTGCATTTTTTTTTCCTTTATTCCTATTACAAGAAATATAAACTTTCCTTGTAATAGGAATAGGACATGACAGGTTCTCTTTACAGAGAGATCTGGGGTCTATAAGTCCCCAGATTTCTCCTTTAGGCTGGAAAGCCTAAAATAAAAAAAAATGAAAAAAAAAAAAAAAAAAAAACAATTTCGGCTTCCCGCCTGCAGCAATGGCAGTGTTTACAACTACTGAGGCCGGACATGACGTCATAACCTCGCGCCCGGCCTTCGAAGGTCATAGAGATGACCGGGAACCATCTTATCCGCAGTCAGCTCTATGTTAAAACAGCCACCGATGGCCAATTCATTCTCCGGCTCTCCGGGCAAGCCAGTAGAAGCAGCCACTATGATTGTTTTTATGGGGCATGGGAATCGCGGGCTGAAAAATAAGATATGTGAATGATGCCTGTAGTTGCAGGAATCAATCAGATATTCCTACTCAAAATCTGTAATGTCATATGATATCGTTGGGTGGGAAGTGGTTTGCTTGCACATGATTGGATGATGAAAATTTGCAGAACTTCCTCTTATTTACTATGCTCTGGAGCCACTTTACTTACAAAGGGCACAATCCAATTCGGTAAATTAACCCCATTGGGCCATATCTCAATCTCCTGTAGTGGGTAGTCCTAAGAGATGCAGTGATCAGCACTGATGTGATGATGTGCTCCTGTTCAGATTAGAGTATTTTTAATTTGCATGTAGACCCTTACTTCAGTTGGCTTGCTTTGGGTTTCAACTGCACCTTCTAAAGCTGCCGCATGAAACTCTGAGCAGTCTTGGCGGGTATCACTTTGCCATCCAATTATACTACATGGAAGATTAAACATGTAATCAAGACATTGCTCTCTCCAAATTTTTCAACAGAGACCAGTGTATTAAACGCATCACAATGTCCTCTCTACAATGTGGCAGGTGCCATAACAGAAAGCACATTCTCATACATAAAGTGTTGAGGTAAAAAACCTTCTGTGAACAGGATCCCCCCAGTTCGCTCTAAATACTTACCTGAGTCCCATCCCAATCCAGCGCTTTGACCGAGAGCAGGGGCTCTCTTCACTTTCTCCCTCCTCACAGGACAGAGGGGCAGCAGCCAGAGCAATTAGCTCCTGTTGCTGTCAATCAAATTGTGTGATGAGGGAGAGGGGGGCAGGGCTGAGCTGCACTTTCTGTGTCTTTGAATGCAGGCAGCGCAGCTCGGGATTGATCTTGCATGACTGCCCATAAGCGGCTTGCTTTGGGGGCACTCGTCAAAGAGGAGGAGCCAGGAGCACCAGCGGTGAACCCTAGAAAAGAAAGATCAGGGCTGCTCTATGAAAAACCATTGCATAGAGCAGGTAAGTATGAAATGTTTATTACAGTATTAAAAAAAAAAAAATATATCTTAAGGTTTAGAATCACCAGAGCCAGATGTGACCCTTTCCTTGCCTTTATCCAGCCCTTGGGGCACTATTCTTCCAAATTATATGAGACATTATTCCTCCCACTGACACCAACAATGGGGCTCTATTTCTTCCACTGATACCACTGATAGGGCACTACTCCTCCTCCTACTGACCACCAACCCTGAGGCCATCTTCACCCTCACTGATGCTGGTCCCAGGACATTTTCCACCCCCAATGTCCACAATCTTGCTCCTCTAAAGTCTGAAGGACAGAAAACTGGCCCTTTGTTTAAAAACTTTGCATACTCCTGGTTTAGGGGAGAGATGATAAAAAGTGTAGCTTAAGGTTTAGAATCCCTTTAAATGTTTGTTATGTCTAGGGGAGAGATTAAGAAGCTTTATCACTTACATTTTACCTTAAAACAATATTCTCCCCTTCTGCCTGAAGCTCCAATCTGTAGTGAGATCCTTGGCATCGTCACAAACAATACAGGGATATTAACAAAGTATGATACACTGAGGAGGTTGGAGTGCTACCAAAGATGATTGAGCCCTCAAGACCAGGCTTCAGGGGACTGGTCACATTCCTGGAGGGAGCCTGCTGGAGCAAGGAAAAAAGTAAATATTTACCCCTTTATTTTCAGCCCCTAGACTAAACAAGCATTTAACCTTTGCAAAGCAGTGGGGGGGGGGGGGGGTGCAAAGGGCAGTTTTTACATTTTCCTAGAGCTGGGCTTTAAAGTTATGGTAAAGTCTAATTTTTTTTAGTTAAAAATAGCAAACATGTTATACTTACCTCCTCTGTGAAGTGGTGTTTCACAGAGCAGCCCAGGTCCTCCTCTTCTCGGCTCCCTCTTCGGTGCTCCTTGCCTCTCCCTCCTGTTGAGTGCCCCCACAGCAAGCATCTTGCTATGGCGGCACCCGAGCTGAGGCACAGCTCGGTGTGTCCATTCAGACACGGAGCTGAGGCCCAGCCCAGCCCTGCCTCCTTTCTCTCCTCATTGACTGACTAACTTTGATTGTAAGCAGTGAGAGCCAATGGCATTGCGCTGTTGTCTCAGACAATGAGGAGGGGAGCCCCGGGCAGCCGAGACACTTCGGCAACATCGCTGGATCTAGAGGGACCTCAGGTAAGTATTAGAGGGGGTGAGAGGGGCTTCTGCACACAGAAGGCTTTTTATCCTAATGCATAGAATGCATTAGGCTACAAAACCTTTTACCTTTACAATCACTTTAAGGACAAAACTTGAAATACTGTTTTGTGAGATACAGAATAATACCACATGCAATGTATCTGTTTCATATGACTGTTTACAATGTAAAAGAAAACGCTATAACTTGGTCCATTTGCTAGCACAGTATGTGATAATTATGTATAATGAGTCTTTCAAATTGCTATATTTTGTTGACATGAGTTAATTACCTTGTTTAAGACACAACATATTACAAAAGATCCTACAATCATTCAAATTACAAATCCGAAGATAGAGCTCCATTCCTCTGTTCATAAACATGGTTATGATCACAAACTACAAAAAAATGAATAGCTTTGGCTAGCCATCATTTACAATGATTGAGAGAAAATGATCACTGGATTGCATACTCTAGATACACTGATACTGTTTTGACCTCCCATCCCAGCCATCATTTATTCAAATTATTCCCATCTGGTAGATGTTATGGGAATATTAAGGTAAGGACAAAAAATGCAGAAAATGCTTTTTTAGGAGGGCAAATAAAGCAATAAACGTGAAAATTAAATCAAGTTAGATAGCCAACTGATAGGGGGTCACTGTTTGTTATACCATGGATGTTAATTATTTATTTTTTGTTTCATATAATTTTTTTTTATGGACGTGTGAGGGAAGTATTATTTGTTTTTTTAATACAGGGAATATTCTTGAAAACTATATATATTTTTATTGTACAATGACATTGAAACTTCAGTAAATGAGAAGCAACATCAGATCCCTAGTTACATTTTTCAAAGTGCAGGAAAGAGTAAAACGTATTGGTGTTTCGGGCAGACTTTTTTTTCCCAGGTGTCCTTGCTCCATTTTTTTCTTCTTTCAGGTAATTTAGGGGGCTTGGGGGAGGATCCTGTTCACAGAAGGTTTTTTTTTTACTTAATGCAGAAAATGCATTAAGGTTAAAAAAAAAAATAACCTTAAGCCTTTGGAACAACTTTAATTCTTGCAGTGGGGGCATCCACTGCAAGGTTAGATTTTTAAATGTTTTAATTTTTCTGGAGTTGGTCTTTATTAGGGGCTATACCACATATTTGGTTTTCAGCTTTTTCAGAAAAGCTCCATACCCTTGCCCATGCTGTACTTTTTATCTTAGAAATGGTATAAATAAGGATTTATCTCCCTTTGTTGCATGAGACTGAGACACTCAGAATTAACACATTGAATTTGGGATGGCTGGACTGGGAGGATTGGCAACATTTATTTGCCAATTCTTCCTCTTTTGTGAAACTGGAAGTGCTTTATTCTGAGCACTTACAAGTTCACAGCCATCAGATCCTGCTGGCAACCAGGAATGTAACCAAATTGAGTAATGTTTAGTTGATTTGCTTGGAAGCATTGCAGGGGTGATGTCAGGGGTCTAATTGACCCATGATGTCTCCATAAAGTGGATCAGTTGTGCACAGTACAAATATATAGGGGGCATATCACCCTCTTTGCAATTGTTAAAAAGTGAAGCCAAACTACAAAATCTACCAAAATCTACATGAAAAATGCACTGAATCCTCTGAAAGACTGCTCTTACCCCGGAGCCACTGCCAGGTAAGTGTGCAACTGCAAAAGAGCCAAGGAGGCACCACCAACAAGATATCAGAGAATCAAAGGGGGACCATATCGCCAATATGACAATCTAAAATATATATATATATACATATCTACCATCATAATTGAGACAGTGCCAGAAAGATCTTTCTGGTATGGTCTCAATTATGATAGTGGATCTTTATATATATATATATATATATATATATATATATATATATATATATATATATATATATATATAATATTTTTTTTTTCTTTTAGATTGTCATTGTTCTTAGATTCGTTGTTCTTAAATGTATAATTTCTGTCTACAATGAACATTTTGTACAATAAAATAGAAAAGCCTCCTGAAGAAGCCTTCTCCTGGTGAAACATGTTGAGCAACGATTGCTGTACAGTATACCTGGATCACATAAGATTTTCACTCTGAAAAATACAGTTTTTAAGGCTGGAATGCCATTTTAATGTGTTTAATAAAATTTTCTATGAATTTTTAAAAAAATATGATGTAGTATATTATCTTTGTTTGGCACCTTAAAAGTCCCCATTTACTATCCCTTTATGTATTTGGACTTTAGTTCCTCTTTGAGGATGTCTAAAAGAGCTTTCTTTTATTCCTGCCTGGAAATGAACTCTAACACCTTCGTGGCCGCCAGGAGGGTGGGAGATTGCAGGAAGGATTGGTGATCATGTGACCATTTGATTGACTGTCACATATTCAGAAGCCAGTCCCTCAGATAACTATCGTTAGTGGGGACTGAAAGCTGTCCCACCCTTTTACCACTGCACATATGTGTTACATGGGTGACAATAGGTTAAGGGGATAAAAAAAAAATACAATGGGTGAGTGTGGAGGGTGGGGTAATGGTTAAGGTAAGGGCTTAGGGATGCAGGTTCCTTTTTTTACACTTTTTTTATTGCTGAAAACCCTGTGCAAAAAATTACCGCCACCAGGTTCTCACCACACCACCAAATCAACCCCATGACCCCTTATCTTTAAAGGAGAAGTGTGGGCTATCAAAAAACAAACATACATACTCACGTATATGGCTAAAACATGGATCCAATGCTGCAGCTGTCCCCCACTGGTTCTAAGATCGAGAACTGACGATCACATGACTGCTGTTTGCTCAGTTCTTGGTCCACTCTGAGCAGAGAACAGTGACCAAGCGCTGAAGGGTCAGGGCAGACCACTCTCTATTCTGCCCCTCCAGTGATCTGTGGACTGCCGGTCTGTGAAGGGGATGGGAGCAGCTGACTCAGACTCTCAGATGCATGCTGGGAAGCTGAGTCAGCTGCCAGTCAGGCATCTGGGTAGATCCTGACATTAAAGTTGGGATCCTTCCAGAGCCTACATCGGCTACGTTGTAGATGGGCAAAAAAAAGAGCACTCCTGTGACCCAGAAGAGAAGTATGGTCAGAAAAGTTTTGGCCATATTTTTCTTTTAACACTGGGAATTCCTGAGTACATATAATATGTAAAGCATAAGTCCCGGTTCACACATATTTGATGTGGGAACCCTGCGAATCCACTATGGATTCCTGCATTGCATTCAAATTGCAGGCAGTTCACACTGCCATATGCAAATCGCTGGGGGTATCAATACAAAGTTAACGACACCCCCAGATCAGTTCACATATCGCAGTGCGAACTGTCAGTTCGGACATGAATCAGATCGCATAGTGTGAACACCCATGCGATCCGATTCTGGTGCGGACCCAAAAAAGGGTCCTGTGTAAGTTGTGTCTGAATGTGATGCAAATTCAGCCATACAATCTGTATGGTTGAATTTGAATCGCACAGACATCGCATGCAAGTTGCAGAGCAGTGCGCTGTGAATCACATGCGATGTCTGTCATCGCACATATATGAACTGGCACTGAAATGCAAAATGTAAACAACCTAAAAAAAAAAAAAATTAATAAATGATTTATGCTTTGATCCATGCTCTGCTCAAATATATAAAATCGTTTTTAAATATTTTCAATTATTTTATCTCTTTCTTGCACATAAAAAAATTATATTACCCATTGCTGTTAAATAACCAAATGCAAAATGCAGAGCAACAGGTGTTTATTGTACATTATCTATTTGACTACATATTGAAAAATACATCACGGTAGCTGTTACTATATCCCGAGGGGGATGTCTGAGACAAAACTGCAAAATGGCTTTATCATGTTACTAATGCTGCATTAATTAATTCTAGGTGATAGATTAGCCATTTGCTGTTGAATGTAAAAACCCACAGGACTCTGCCAGAGAACACACACTATAGAGGTAAAAATGAAATTATTTTTGTCTCCTGTGTGGTTTTCACGATGCTAGAATCCTGTCTGGCTAAAGCACTAGATAAGCCAGAACTCTACAGCAGAACTGCTCCCAAATGATTCCCTATTTTTATTTATTGAATTTGATTTCGGTGGCTGGTGACAAGTGTTAGTGATTGATAATGATACATTGTGAGCGGTTCCAAAAGCATTACCAGGCCTGAAACTGTGCTGTGTGCCAGTTCTTTCAGCTGTGGGAAAACTGGAGACATGCCCGGAGCAACTTCCCCGTAATTCTAAAAGAGATAGAGAAAATAATGGCTTATTTGCTACTCTGCAAAATAATGTATCTTTTTAAAAGAGGGTCAGTTTCTTAGATAAAACTTCAGGAAAGCTGTATCTTAAAAGTTGCATGCAGAAATGTACAAAATATGTTGACTCCATGATGACCTTTTCTTGCCATGCACAGATATTGAAAGGCAAAACTAAGCAGGAATTAAATAATACTTGAATGTTTAACATGCAGTTTTTATTGTTAAGCTGAACTTCAAGCAAAGAGCTAAATATACTGCTGGAATACATAAGCGGGCGCTTGTTGGCTAGGTGCAGAAATGTGCGGCATGCAAAGAACACACAAAGTTTGGCAATAGCAATATATTATAGAAGGGTTCAGCAAGACACACAGGCACAGCAGGGAAGCACACCCTATATGCCCACTTACAACTGTGACAGCAGTAGTTTTCAAAATAGAAGATGCCAACAGTGTCTGTGATGAGGAGCAAGATGTGGCCTAGCTGATCAACACCCAAAAGGGAAGGCATCCTGAGAGGTAGACATAGTCCCTGCACTGTTTCTACTCCTCAGGAACCTTTCCTTATCTGTAAGCATTGTCCCTGCCAGCCCTGGGGGGGGTGTTGCCGGGGGAACCTTTTCTTTTTTTTCTTTTGTTAGCCACTCGCATAAAGCGAGCCAAGCCCAGGAGCTGGAGTTTTAAATAGACTCTGTCTGAACCGATATGGCCGCCAAAGTCACATGCGGTGACCGTATCCAATCACATAGCAACACCCTTGTGACCAAGGAAATCATAAAGTTCTCCTGACTTCCTCCCCGCTGCGCTGCAGAAGAATGGAGAATACAGATTTCACCTGCCTACCGGCTGTTTTACCTGCCAAAGATTTGTAGTTTTGTTCTAGTCCTGGAATACATGCATCCCTACCAGGTAGGAAACAAAGTTTAGTAACCTGACTTTATGATACTGAAATTAAGCCATATAGTGTGGACATTGGTAATCACTCACTTTTTGTAAGTATATTATTATATATTTTCATGTGACAACACTAAAGAAATGATACTTTGCTACAATGTAAAGTAGTGAGTGTACAGCTTGTATAACAGTGTAAATTTGCTGTCCCCTCAAAATAACTCAACACACAGCCATAAATGTCTAAACCGCTGGTAAACAAAAGTGAGTACACCCCTCAGTGGAAATGTCCAAATTGGGCCCAATTATCCATTTTCCCTCTTCTGTGTCATGTGACTCTTTAGTGTTACAAGGTCTCAGGTGTGAATGGGGAGCAGGTCTGTTAAATTTGGTTGTCTCACTCTCACTCTCTTATACTGTTCACTGGAAGTTCAACATGGCACTTCATGGCAAAGAACTCTCTGAGGATCTGAAAAAAATAAATAATTGTTTCTCTACATAAAGATGGCCTAGGCTATAAGAAGATTGCCAAGACCCTGAAACTGTGCTGCAGCATGGTGGCCAAGAACATACAGCGTTAAACAGGACAGGTTCCCCTCAAAACTCAAGAAAGCTTGCAAACAGTTTGCTGAAGACAAACAGACTAAGGACATGGATTACTGGAACCATATTCTGTGGTCTGATGAGACCTAGATAAACTTATTTGGTTTATATGGTGTCTTGCCTTCAGTCAAGCAGGGTGGTGGGAGTGTCATGGTCCAGCACTGGGGAGCTACAGTTTTTTGAGGGAACCATGAATTCAAAAATGTATTGTGACATTCTGAAGCAAGAGCATGATCCCCTCTCTTCAGAGACTGGACCGCTGGGCAGTATTCCAACATGATAAAGACCCCAAACACACCTCCAAGATGACCACTGCCTTTGCTAAAGAAGCTGAAGGTAAAGGTAATGGACTGGCCAAGCATGTCTCCAGACCTAAACCCAACTGAGCATCTGTGGGGCATCCTTAAACAGAAGGTGGAGGAGCGCAAGGTCTTTAACATCCACCAGCTCCAGGATGTTGTCATGGAGAAGTGGTAGAGGACTCCGGTGGCAACATGTGAAGCTCTGGTGAACTCCATGCCCAAGAGGGTTAAGGCAGTGCTGGAAAATAATGGTGGCCACACAAAATATTGACACTTTGGGCCCAATTTGGACATTTCCACTTAGGGGTATACTCACTTTTAGTTGCCTGCGGTTTAAACATTAATGGCTGTGTGTTGAGTTACAAAAGCTGTACACTCACTACTTTATATTGTAGCAATGTAGAGCAAAGAGGTTCCCCTAGGGGTGGGATTTTTAAGGCAGAAACCAGGACTTGAGTCGTTCAAAAAAGTAATTTTATTTAACAAGTGATTGACATAAAATAAAATTGGTGTTACATGTAACAAAACCACATGGAAAAATATATGAAAGAGAACATGGTCATAAATACGTCTTTGAAGAGGAGAACTGTCTGAGATGGCTGGAGAGGACCAGACGCGTTTCGGTTTTGCCTTTTTCAATAGTCCAGTGAAGAGAGCCAAATTTCAGACTGGAAATGCAAAAGATGGTAATTAGCACTCCAAAATTGACATTCGTAGAAGTACACATATTACAATAGTAGAAAGAAGAAAAATACATGTTTACAAAAACGTATTACACATAGTATTTGCTTTATCAATGCGTATAAACCAAGAAGTCAATGGAGTGCCAATGTTGATACATACCCAGATGGACTGTTCTCTGTATGACAAAACCCTTTTTTCAATAAATTGTCTGGAAGATATCACACTATCGGCTGCTTTATCTTTTACATCCTATGCTTGGGGATCAACGGCTTTGTGGTCTGAGAATTACCCTGCTATAGGCTGGATACAGAGGAGGAGGTAGTGGATACTATTGGAATTACAAGCGCTTATTACCTGCTGTCCGGTAAGGGACTAATTTGGGTGTTCTCACTTGGAGATTGGAAGCACTTTAAATTTGGTGGTTATCAGTTGATTTGTATTTTGCATGCACCTTATTTCCGTCTGGTAAGGAGGAATTTCACCTGGTGGTGGGTTTTTCACACTGAAGTTTAAGAAGCATTGTATTTCGTGAATCATCAGTTTGGATTTATCACATATGGACACTTATAATTTATTTATTATGGACTTTTGAACATATTATTTTATAATATCATGCACCTATTATCCAACATTTATGTTTGATTGTAACTTTGAGTTGCTTAGGTTGGATTCATTCATTGTTTTAGTGCACCTTCACCATTTTCAGTAATTAACACATATCATAGTGCCATAACCCCTTAGTAGAGGGAAGATCCAACGCATTTCAAAATATGATCTGAACTTGTAGTTCTATTCTTCGTCAGGGACTGTTCCCAACTCTACAAATAAAGAAATGACAATAGTTACATGAATCATGTGTCTACATATAGACATGTGAGGTAACAATATAAATATATGTGGGTGTTGTACTATTACTGACCACAGGAGGAGAAAATCCAAATAAAATCCTTTCTCCAAGAAAGCCATATAGAAATGTTTAGCCAGAAAGCAAATGTCTCCAGAGAAACTCAAAGTCATCATAAGCCGGATTTATCCCATATCTTCCTGTAGGGCCACGGGATATAAAAGATAGAATCCCAAAAAGAAGGGCGGTGACCCCTATATGAAGAAATATGAAAAAAATATATAAGTATATATACCCCAGATGTGTCAGGGGAACCCTACAAACACATCATAATGGGGTGTACACACCGACATTCAAAAAAAATTGAAAACAAAAACAAAAATATTGTCAGCAAAAAATGATGATGACAATAGTATTGGCTCCCCTATCCAAGGAATAGAGGGCATACATATATGAATATGTTATGTGTCTAGATAGAAACACAAAAAAACACAACAGATGGTTGGTGACCCAGGTGGTGGTGTTGCTGGCTGACCCTCTGTTTACGGGGTGGCAGGTGCCACTGTCACTACAGAGGTGGATGAAGAGGCTGAGACTGCAGCAGAAGAGGAAGCAAGAGCAGCCAGAGACCTTTCTTGGTTTTTGAGGTGTCTGCCTACTCCACTGCAGCTTGTGCTTTGCACTTAGATGCCTGGTCATGCAGGTTGTGCTCAGGTTGAGAACGTTTATGCCTCGCTTCAGGCTCTGATTGCACAGCGTGCAAACCACTCGTGTCTTGCACATTGTCTGAAGAACTGCCCTGCTGGGGAACTCCTTGGAGCTGGCTTTGGTGTGCTCAGGCCCTTGCTGCCTTGGGCAGTAGCAGGCGTACTGTCTAGGGGATGGCCGCTCTGCTTTTGCACTCTGCTCCCTCTTCTGCTGTGCTGGTGGCTCTGTGCGACCACCGCCTCTTCCTCCGAACTACACAGGTCACCTGCATGACGTTGATTCCATGTGGGGTCGAGGACCTCATTGTCCTCCACATCATCTTCCACCCAGTCTTCACCCCTGCCCTCCTTGTCGGTCTGCACAATTCCGTAAGCCGCAGCAGTTGGCACCTGTGTTTCATCATCATCCAAGACGTGCTGCGATGGTCCTCCCATGTACTCATCTTCAAACATAAGTGGTTGGGCATCGGTGCACTCAATCTCTTCCACTTCTGGGGCAGGGCTAGGTGGATGGCCCTTGGAAACCATGCTAACAGAGTCATCAAAAAGCAGAAGAGACTGCTGCATGGTTTTGGCCTCAGACTGCTTGGCTGATTTGCAAGGGGGTGAGGTGAAAGACTGATGGACATTGGCTGCAGGTGCCAACTCTGATCTTTCAGCAGGAGACTGGGTGGGAGACAATGTGATGGCACTGGAGGCACTGTCATCAACCCAATCTACTATCGCCTGTACTTGTTCTGGCCTCAACATTCGTAGAGCCGCATTAGGCCTGACCAAATACTGCTGCAGGTTTTGTCGCTTACTCGCAACTGAGAAAGGTGTTTCACTTGTGCGTGTAGCTGGCACAGATTGACCACGTCCTCTCCTTGCAACAGGAGCTCCACCAGCAGCACCACAACCGGGGCCACGTCCCTTATTTGACATTCTCCTCATATTTCTCAAATTTGAGGACAATTTGAGCAAAATAGAACAACAGTATCTAAAGGGTGTATCTCACAGTAACATAGGCAGCAAATGCTGCAAAATTATTTTTTTTGCCCTAAATGGGTGTTTTTTGAATAGCAGATTAGTACAACAGTATGTTGTGTATTTTGCCCAAAAAGGGTGTTTTTTGACTAACACAGTAGGACAGCAGCTTGAATTCTGCACGTACAGATGCAGCAAGCAAGAGCTATAAAATTGTGGATTTTAGCCCAAAAAAGGTGTTTTTTAAAACCCAGAAAATTATAGCTTTAAATGCGCACTGAATAATGCGACAGAGCCCCAAGATGGAGGGTGATGTCAAAAATGGGTGTTTTTTCAAACCCTGAAAATTATTGCAGTATTTCAAGCTTGTTTTTATCACACATGCAGCAAGTAAAGGGCTGTGAAACTGTGTATTTTGCCCGAAAAAGGTGTTTTTTGACTAACACAGTAGGACAGCAGCTTGAATTCTACACATACAGATGCAGCAAGCAAGGGCTATAAAATTGTGGATTTTAGCCCAAATAGGGTGTTTTTAAAAACCCAGAAAATTATAGCTATATATAGCTTTAAATGCGCACTGAATAATGCGACAGAGCCCCAAGATGGAGGGTGATGCAAAAAATGGGTGTTTTTTCAAACCGTGAAAACGATTGCAGTATTTCAAGCTTGTTTTTATCACACACGCAGCACAAATGCACACTGAATATGCTGGTGCACTGAGCTTGCATAAAATGCCCCCCCGCCGCCCACCTAACTAACAGATGGATAAAAGTATTTTTTTTGTCACTGGGATCAGGGCAGGGTAAAAAGATTGTGCACTGCACCCACACAACAAAATCTATGTAGATCGCTGAGTTGAAGTTCTGATTAAAGAATAAAGATTCTGTCCTCCTATATTCTCTCCCTCAAAGCAGCAGCAGTGCCCTAGTACACAACAAAATCTATGTAGAATGATCGCTGAGTTGAAGTTCTGATTAAAGAATAAAAATTCTGTCCTCCTCCTATATTCTCTCCCTCAAAGCAGCAGCAGTGCCCTAGTATACAACAAAATCTATGTAGAATGATCGCTGAGTTGCAGTTCTGATTAAAGAATAAAGATTCTGTCCTCCTATATTCTCTCCCTTAAAGCAGCAGCAGTGCCCTAGTACACAACAAAATCTATGTAGAATGATCGCTGAGTTGCAGTTCTGATTAAAGAATAAAGATTCTGTCCTCCTATATTCTCTCCCTTAAAGCAGCAGCAGTGCCCTAGTACACAACAAAATCTATGTAGAATGATCGCTGAGTTGAAGTTCTGATTAAAGATTCTGTCCTACTCCTATATTCTCTCCCTCAAAGCAGCAGCAGTGCCCTAGTATACAACAAAATCTATGTAGAATGATCGCTGAGTTGCAGTTCTGATTAAAGAATAAAGATTCTGTCCTCCTATATTCTCTCCCTTAAAGCAGCAGCAGTGCCCTAGTACACAACAAAATCTATGTAGAATGATCGCTGAGTTGAAGTTCTGATTAAAGATTCTGTCCTACTCCTATTCTCTCCCTCAAAGCAGCAGCTGCACACTTTCCCTACACTAGATAGAGGAGAGTGACGTGTCGCGCTATGTGACTCCAGCTTATATAGACGCTGAGTCATATGCTGCACTGGCCAATCACAGCCATGCCATTAGTAGGCATGGCTGTGATGGCTTCTAAGGGAACACCAGTCAAACGCTTGTGGATTGGCTGCCCTGCATCTTTTTTTTTTTTTTACGCACCATTAAATTGCCAGACACCGAACTCGAAAATGAACATACAGTACAGTGTTCGGTTTCGGGTATGGTACCGAAAACCCTAAAGTCTGGTACGAACCCGAACTTTACAGTTCAGGTTCGCTCAACCCTACTTATGGGCACTAGGTGAACTTATGAGTTTCTTTATAATGACTTGTTAGTAAGAGTCAAGCTGGCCTTACACCTGTAGAATTGTGTTAGAACAATATAATTTTTAGAACATTAGCTTGATTATCTAAGAGTTAAAGTTGTAAGAGTTCTAAGAGTTAAAGGGGACAATTCAACAATCAGTTTCAGCTGGAGCAAGCAAAAAAAAATCAAAAATTTAAAATTTTTCTAAAGTTTAAAACCTTAACTAGTCACTATGACATAGTTCTTGAGTAAAAGTTAATTGATGGGTCAAACAAATGTTTTTTATACTTTCTACTGCAAATGTTTGAACAAACTTCTACAGGTGTAAGCCCATCATTAGTCCTGCAACATCATAAAAAAATGCAAATTTGCACATGTAAATTCTGATACCCTTCAAATGAAACAATGAGCAAGCACAACGAGCGGAGCAAGTAAACGACAACTGTCATTTGTATGGTGTTTATAGGCCTGTGCTCCAGAGAGGCTGAGACGCACTCTGCTGCCACTATACTAACTTCACAAGTTCTTGTTTTTTTTTTAAAAAGGGTCACTTTAAGTACAGATGTGGCGTATTTTTAATTTACAAACCTTGGGCTCACCCAGCTGTATGTGCCTGAAATAAATGTTGATCATTTCTAGCAGTGGTTCCTCTCTACTTGTCAGGAGACTCCCAAGTTACAACTGAACACTGACAGAAGATTAATGGAATGTAATAGAAAATTACATTGTGTACCTTCTGCTACAAGAGCTGGGAGTCAAAGAAAAGAACATTTTATTTTGTTAGACTTTACTGAGTGCTAGCTCTCTATTTGCTGCCTTTCCGTATAGCAGAATATTTATATTTCAATACTAATACTAATGTTAGTTGTTATTATCTATAATATATGAGTTAAAATAAACCTTCAGCTTCTACCCTGCACAACTGTGAAGCACAATAGAGCTTCTCACAATAAAAGGAATCTACATGTTTAATTCTCATCATAAAATCCCCCCCCCCCCCCCCAAAAATAGAGATTTTTTCTTTAATTAAAGATAGTGGACAGCATTACGCAAATCATCACTTTATGCCCCTGGGCCAATTGTTCATCCAGAATGGCTGGTACAGAAAAAGCCTAATAATATAGCCAACGGTTCTAAATGTACCGTTAGCAGGGAGATGGTTCCTTTAACCACTTCTGGAGCCGAAGGTTTTGCCCCCCTTAATGAACAGACCATTTTTTGTTATTCAGCACTTTGTTCATTTAACTGACAATTGCGCAGTCGTGCAACGCTGTACTCTAATAAAATTTATGTCCCACAAATAGAGCTTTCTTTTGGTGGTTTTTGATCACCTCTGCGATTTTTATTTTTTTGCGCTAAACAAACAAAAAGTGACAATTCTCAAAAACAAAACAATATTTTTCACATTCTGCTAGATAACATTCCCAAAAAAAATGTAAAAATCTATTTTTTTTTTTATTCTTTTAGGCCAATTTTATTCTGCTACATATTTTTGGTAAACAAAAAAATCCCAATAAGCGTATTTTGCTTGGTTTGCGCAAAAGTTATCGTGTCTACAAACTAGGGAAAAGATGTAATTTTTATTTATTTATTTTTTACTAGTAATGGCGGAAATCTGCGATTTTTTTAGCCGTACTGCAACATTGCGACGGACAGATCGGACCTCTAACTGACATTTTTTACCCTTCTGGGGGAACCAGTGACATTACTACAGTATAAAGTGAACTTTTGAAGCTGTTGAGACTTGATTCTTTTGAAGTTTGGCCATCGGAAGTGAAGAGAAGTTTGTTATAAATTAACAGCATACTGTTTTACTTTCATCTCATAAGCAGCCTGTGTGACCATCATTGTCTGATGATTTTAATGTGATTCTGGTGACGGTCTTTCAGTTTTAATTATCATTTTTCTGGTGAGCTGCCCTTTTTTATCATTTATTGAGGGGCCTTTCTAGCTCTCGGTGGCGGGTCTTTGCTCTTAATTTAAAAGTTGGGATATACTGCACCATGAGATGTTTTCTTGTTTATTTGCATATTCCCTGCCATCTACATTGATCTGATTGAGCCAAGCTGGATCATTAAGCCAAGCTGGATTAGTGAGATTTTGCATCTACTCTACCTATCGATAGGTCTATTTTATCCTTTCATCTGGTAAGCAGATTGTATTGTCCTTATTTCTTCAAAAGGACTATTACCTGAGCGCCGCAAACCCATAACATAATTTATTTGATCTGAGTCGTCTTTACCAGAAATTGCTGGCAGCCACCCATCTTTGGACTTTATTATTGAAACCTGAGCGTGGATTTCCTTTCCATTATTGATTTAGGGGATAAACCCCAAACAAATCCTCAATGGATGATGGAACAGCCTACTGACTCACGGCTCCACTCCAACTCCAGCTTCAATATAGGGACATATAAAATACAAATGCTCATAGTGTAGTATATCTTCAAACTGCAATCAGTAGTGTAGCTCCACAGCTCATTAGTGTGTGTTCATGCTCTCTTTTAGTGGGTTCCTGGCCAGTTAGGATGTCCCTCATTCTAGGTTAGCGCTGCCATGGAACAGTTACTCCCCGGCTCTCCCACACTGTCAGCTTCCTGGGCTCCCACTGGCCATTATTTATTTCTAAACACTCATGTATGGACTTTTTCTTGGAAAGGACAGGCTTTTTTTTTTTCTTTGATAAGCGCTGCACTTTGCGTGAATAAGATATAACAAAATGCTTTCAATTTACTAGACCAAAAAAGAAAATAATAACTTAAGTTTATCGTTATTACTTAGATACACATTTAAATAATAATTAAAAAAGTGAGGAGACTGACGGCATGCAGGCTGAAAATAAATGTAGTTTTCTACATTCAAATCAGTGACAGATAAATGCTAATTGGTTATTTTTGCTTTCAGTACTTTGCCTATTGCTCTAAACCTTGTTGCAGGATTAGGCAGTAATGTTTCAATCACAATCTACCTGTAGACCACTAATAGGCCCCTAAGAGAGCACAGGGTTGCCTGAGTTTTCCGAAGCAAATGATGGAAGATAAGTAGAAACTGCACAGGCGCTACATGCCGGCCAGTCTCGATATTATGTACTTCATATGCATTGATAGAAAATAGCTGGAGCTTAACCCTGTAAGTGTTAAAGAAATAATTGTATTCTTGTTGTGTATCCAAAAAGAGGAAATGTGGACTATACTGGTACAAATGGGATGGAATTGACATCAGGGCTGTCCCAAGACGTTGTGCTGCCTGGGTCCAAGAATGAAATGCTCCCCCCCCCCCCAAAAAAAAAAAAAAATCAAACCTCAAAAAGGCCCCCCACGTCGATTATTTTATATCATGATGATTAAAAATTAAATTAAATTTATCAGGAAGTCAGATTTACATGCAACAGCACCTTGCTGTATGCAAAATTATATGACATCCCACTATTTTACGGCTCCCCCATCTTGGCGCCCTACTAGGGCATCCATTGGTGCAGTGTGTGTCAGCACTACAGGCTAGGGTATTATATAGACAGGCTAGGGTAGTATATGAAAAGGCTAGTATATGGGACAGGCTAGGGTAATATAGGGGCAGGCTAGGGTAGTATATGTGTAGGCTAGGGTAGTAAATGGACAGGTTAGGGTAGTATAGGGGCAGGCTAGGGTAGTATATAGACAGGCAATGGTAGTATATGGACAGGCTAGGGTAGTATATGGACAGGCTAGGGTAGTATATAGACAGGCTTGGGTAGTATATGGGCAGGCTAAGGTAGCATATAGACAGGCTAGGGAACTATATATGGACAGGCTAGGGTAGAAAATGAACAGGCTAGAGTAGTATAGGGGCAGACTAGGATAATATATAGACAGGCTAGGGAACTATATATGGACAGGCTAGGGTAGAAAATGAACAGGCTAGAGTAGTATAGGGGCAGACTAGGATAATATATAGACAGGCTAGGGTAGTATATGGACAGGCTAGGGTAGTATATGGATAGGCTAGGGTAGTATATAGACAGGCTAGGGTAGTATATGGACAGGCAAGTGTAGTATATAGACAGGCTAGGGTAAAATAATGGCAAGCTAGGGCTGTATAGTGATTTTTGAGCATGACAGAGTTTGCAACATTTGGCCATCCAGCAGATCAGCAGCCTCTACTAGAAAAAATGAAGGAGGCCCTTTGTTTTTTGTCACATAGAACTGACTTATATTACCTCTCTGTTGCTCTATCTCAGTGCTAACACAATCTTCAGTGCCTACCCTCACGCATGCACCAAAGCAGAATTAGGTGGACCCGGGCGCGAGGTTGGCCGCACTCCCTCCTCCAGTTCCACCCAATAGAAATGCAAGCCTCGCAAGCTGCGCCTGAACATGGACTGCTGGCGGAGCAGGTGGGGAAGGGGTCTTTTATTGCCCCCTGTCTCCTGTGGGTACCCCACCCCCAGCAGCACACACACCTGAGCTCTTCATGTGTACTCGGGTGTTTAACAGCCAATGTTAGACTGTGTGCGAGCGGCCTCGCACCCAAGCAACTATAAGTATGCATGTTGAGGGCAGCCTTTTTACAGGGCAGCAGAGCAGATGCCCCTGGATGACACACAAAACTGCTGGAAACAAAATATTGGACGTTAATTTGCGGCCCCTCTCAAAGTGTCGTACACGAGTTCAATGAACCCAGCAGGACCCATGGTAGGGCTAGCCCTGGCTGACATATAAAAATTATACACATATAATATATCTATTATTCCTATACAAGGTATACTGTATATACATTAGATATACGAGGTATATATACATTGGGGTTGATATACTAAAAATGAAGAGTGTGCCACCAACTCCGCTACACCCCTGATGTATTGTTGCATATTTTTTTGCATTTAATTATGAAGATTGTATGTCACAGGTGTCAAACACAAGGCCCGTGGGCCGAATGCGCCCCCCCAGGCCATTTCATGTGGCCCTCAAACCTGTCCTGCAGCTGCGGCACCCCCTTGTCTCTGCCTCCCACCTTGTCTCAGTAGTTGGCAGCAGAGGACAGAACTCCTTAGCCAGATCCTGTGCTTCTCTGTGCTGCTGCAGAAAGGCTTGTCTTTGCCAACCCTCCTTCTCAGCAGTCTGCAGCAGAGAGGAGGGCAGAACTCCTCCTACAGATCCTGCACCTCTTTGTGCAGCCACAGCACCACCTTGTCTCTGCCTCCCCTGGTCCCAGCATTCTGGTCCTCCTCCAGACCTTGCACTTTCTTCTTCCCAGATCCACCCGCATCTTCTTCCTGGCAGTAGCACCAGGTAAGGGGGTCTGCATTGTGATGTAAGGAAGGGTGGATGACTCTTGACATCTGATGGTGGGGGGGCTCTTGACATTTCATGTAAGGGTGTAAGGGGGCGTGGGGTGCTCTGGACATCTAATCCTACAGATATAACCGGCCCTTTGAGGGCAACCATAATGCTGATGCGGCCCACGATGAAATTGACTTTGACACCCCTGTTGTATGTAATGTTTTTAAATATATATATATATGTTTAATAAATATATATATATATATATATATATATATATATATATATATATATATGCGCAGTATATACAGTATATGCTTTGTATATCAAACTAAGAGTGTACATTTAACGATGGTTGTTGCCAACTATGAGGAGATACTGTGAATCATGGAAATTTTCGTTTTTTTTATAAAATAAACATTTTTAAAGGAATAATAAAATTATGTATAATTTTTATGATATGTTAGCATTATTGTACAAGTAAAGTCTGCATTTCTTCTTCGTGGATACATAGTAAAATTTTAGATGAGATACAGTGTTGATGGCCCTTATATGCTATTCATTTTAAACTTGAGTAAAATGAAAAAGATACAACACCCTGTAAAAGATGCAGCTTAATGATAGGGACTTGGGACCCTGTAGTGATAATTGATGATTTTCTCCAGTTCATTGAATCTCTCCCACAGCTGTGTCCTGCACATAGATGTGGCTGCCCAGACTCTCCCTGTCATTATGCTGAATACTCATGGGAGGCAGCTCTCCAACTCAGTAGCCCAGTCCCAGTCTCTGGTTACCTCTGACATTGCAAGTGAGATTGCCCAAGCCCCCGGCTTCTCTTTCCTTCTCCTCCTGCTGCGAGCTTTCTGTCCTCCTGGGACTTGTAGTCCCATCCAGTCCTTGGTTTGATAAGAACTGTCTCTTTGGGACTACATGCCCTATAGTTCCAGGTGGCTCCCAGCAGTCTTTTTTCTCTCCCAAGCTCAACAGCAGCCATCACAGTGTCCTTTGCTGTGCCTGGTGGTGGGTCAGGCATCCTTCTCTGTGGCAGCGTAACAGGCCCAGCAAAGTGTTCCACTCTCTCTCTTTCTCTCCTCTTCTGGCTCACTGTAAGTGGGAAGAGGGAGAAAACATGTTTGTGGATAGCTTTAGCATTAGAATGACAGCCTGGTTCATGCAGCAGCAGGCAGGACAACTGTGGACCCAGGGCTACAGGCCTAATCAGTTACCTGTTTTAATAACACTGTTAGGATCTGCTTATTTTTATTCAATGTGAAACAAGCAAAATTCAGAAACCTTCTTATGAGCAAGAATGCTATCACGACAAATAGTTTTAGTTGAATGGGCAAGATGCCTTGCTGGACAGCATCCTCCATCTTCAACTCTGCCATTATCGGAACCCTTAGTAATATGGCAGCTCAATTGCAATAACAAAACAAAAACGTATTCCTTTCCTCACAAAAATAAGACATTTCAGCTGATTTTCATTCGTTTCGGGGTAATAGGTTTCCTAATGAAACCTGCCATACCTGTAATTATTTTTTTGTTCAGGAGAAGCTTTAGCAGTGGTCTTTTTATAAGAAAAGTACATTGGGATTAAATTCAGAGGACTGTACAATTTATTTAGTGGTACCTGACATAATAAAAAAATGTTAAGCTAGACTTTCTTTAATTCTCTACAAAGAGAACAACCAGGCATAGCACAGTGAAATATTAACCTGAATTTTTAGTTCTTTGGATGTAGAATTAAATCACAGACCCGGGACTGATATGTTACAAAGGTTTAGCTAGCTCTGTGCAAATGATTTGGGAGCAGTGTCTGTTTAATTTACTCATTTCCAAAAATGTCAGTAATTATGTTTCGGCTCACCGACATCTCATTTGAACATTAATTGGGGAAAAAATACTCAGGATTCTTAGTTAATAGGGGCATTTAGGAAGACTGTTTTATCCTGACAGATAATTATTAGCCTGATTCCGAACGTGAAGGAATGCCTTTAACTTAAATAAATTATGTTTAATAAACTGAAAAGTAGAGCAAGCAGAATGAGACTAGTTACCGTATATTGGTTCTGATCATCCAACGTCACTTGTCTATTAGTGAGTAAGACAGGTGTCAGACAGTCTGAAAACTGATAGGTGCATTCCATACATGAGTACAGGCTGTTATTTATGGACAAATAATGTTGCACATCATGGATCATCTAATAAACAGTCACATATGGCATGTGAATATTCACACAAGGCTAGCATGATGATGAATGCAATCTGAGGTCAACTGCAAAAGAGATGCAACACACCAGTCATCTTTAAGGGGTTAGATGAGAGCTCCACCCAAAAGGGGAAGCTCTGCTTGTCTGCCTCCTCCCCCCTTCCAGTGCTACATTTGGTAACTTGTGGAGGGGAGTGGGTACCTGGTTTTGACAGGGAACCGATTCCACTTTCTGCTGAGTTTGCCGCGGCAAACTCAGATGGAAGTTATGCTCTCGCTGCAGCTGGCCCATTGAGAAAGCACAACGCGATTTGCTCATGCACAGTGGCAAACTGGCTGTGAAGCTGCAAGGACGCCACAGATTCCCTGGACAGGTAAGTGCCCTAATTAGTAAAAGTCAGTTAATTTTTGGTGGTGGGGGTGGGGGGCTGGAGCTCCACTTTAAGGCTTATAGTTGCTTGTTTCTCTAAGGCTAAGATTTTCTAAGTGTGGCTAAGCAGCCACTGTCAAGGTCCATTCTTTGTGTGCAGTGCAATGCTATTGGATGACTGCAGTGATAATGAGCCAATCATGGCACATTGCACTGTTCACTTTTTTAGATTACCTCGTACTGTGCTGTGCTGGAAAAAAGTACGGCCTGCTATACTTTTTTTCAGCGCACACCACTGCAATGGAGAGGTGTGAACTGGCCAGGTAGTAGACAAGGCATTGTTCCTTGTCTTGTCTTGTAGGACTGGGGTGAGACTGCATTGGAATAGCTGCTGTCTTACCACAGCTGATGTGAATAGACCCTAAAGCATTAGGAAGGTGATAAATTGATGAACGGCAAATTTTAATGGGATGCAAAAGAAAGCCAATACACAATGGATGCGGGCTCTACCTTTCACCATACTCACTAAATTGTCAGTTATGACTATTGCACGAAACACACCACTTACCACGTACCCCTCTAAATATAAAGCTCAACTCCCAATTGTTAAAATAAAATTAAAATCTTTTTTCCATAGAGAAACAAAAATGATTCCACAGACAACATGTAAACATATATGGTTAAAAACAACCTGCTACCCCAAATCCACCCATCCAACCTATACAATTAAGGTATAGATGCATTCATAAAATCTTCAAAAGACAATAGCAAAATTTCTTCAGGTAGCCACCAGAGAGAATATAAAAAAATGATGAAAAAGAAAAACTTTCCAGAGGGCAAATAAAGTTGGTAGTGAAAGCCCACTGTAGTTGTATCAAACTGACTCTGCTTTAAGGATTAAAATTACCGTATGAATATTTTGTCAAATCAAGTTACAATGGGACTAATGCCCTGCAACCAAATTCCAAACATTTGGCTTGTGGGATGGCTTCAATGGTTTAAATGGCGGAGTCTGACAGGTGGTTTCACCTGTCATGCCCCGTTAACTTTGTCACAATGCAAAGCATAGTGGCCATGGCATGTGCACTGCTCTCCTCTGGCCGCATTGTAGGTGGGTAGTTAGGGTTGGTAAAACCACAGCTGAACCCTCTGTTTACTCTGTATATAATGCCCCCAAGAGGTCTAAAAGACCTGAGAATTGTGACTCAATAAATAAAGTGAATGTTTTACTTCAATTTTCAAATAACATTAAAAGCAAATTCCTGTTTGTTAATTTTATCTGCACATGATTGCATACTCAAAGTGAACTACAGTTTATCAAGTGGAGAAAAGAGATTCTTAAAGCAAAATTCAATCTAAAAAAAAAAAAACGCTAACAGAAGTGACCTTTTGGTGTATTCTGTCATAAATGCTTCTCCCTGCCTGTTAGCATTAATGTACACATTCTCAGACCAACATACATTTACAGCACTGCTCTGTGCCATGAGGATGTGACTCCTATGCGTATGTGTTGGATTGACATCACTGTGGCCCAGCCAATCAAGTAGTCGAGCAGTCTGAACCTGAAAGGAAGACCAAGAAAAGATGGAAGTATCTATGATGAGCAGGAGCGTTGACAGCACTGGAGTGGATAATTTAAAGGTCTACCATAATGTGCTAATATGCAATGCTCCCGGGGACCCAGGTAATAAAAATAACTGCAGAGCATTAACTTATTTAATAAATCTTTTAGTGTGAGCAAGACATTACATGTTAATTAATATACATTGTGTAGTATTTGGATAGGCTCCCAGTTTTCCATGCCATCGGCTACCCCGCTGTCTAGAGCCCCCTGTTGCCACAGTGAAGGCAGTCACAATGTGCATGCACTCTTCGCGCACTGCCTGACTATTGGACGCCCAGGCTCGATTAGAGTCACATATCTCCTCAATTGGGTGAATGTCCTCTGAAGACATCAGTAGATGAAACGCGTAGCAAGATGTTTAGGAATGACATTAATAATTATTGGCACTTGATTTTGTAGTTGAGCTACCAAATGTTTTGGTTTTTCCCCTGAATATAAGGCTAATGTATTATGCATATTGTTTATTTTCATTCTCCTTTTTTTTTTCTCTTCTGCTTACCTCTTCTTTGTTTTTTGTTTTCTTGATCTTTGGCAAAATTGTAAGAGGCCTTTTATACTGTTTCGAGATTATGGACATATAGTCTGTACATGCCTTGGGATTGATTGCCTCAATTTTGTAAGTGTGTTTTCTTCTAAACGCTCAACAAAAAGCATTTGTAATAAAAAAAAAAAATTAATGGCACTGCTCTGCATCTGCATAGGGGCAGCATGCATTTGTGCATTGCAGGAAAGCATGTGATTTTGTTGTGTGTTCCTGCAATGCACTGGTGTGACCGAAGCCGAAAAAGCAGTCCTTATGCTCTAGCCATTGACTTTGTTCAAGATGAGATGATGTCATCAGTCTGCTGCAGGCAGGAGGGAGCATTTTTTCAGTATCCTCAAAACACACAAATGAATTGTGCAGGCACCAGGATTTTCATGATTGTGCCATCTCATCCAATATCTCAGTCCAGAAAGTAAAAGCTGACCCTAAGTGATGTCTGAAATAACATGACACCATTGAAACAATATCAAATGAAGGCAGTTTCAGAGGGAGTACAGTGATCTCTCTGAGCGGTAATAAATATCTAGTATTAATCTTACACAATAGTCTGCATGTACTTATAAAAAACACATCTTATGCTAGATCTGGTGTAATTAAACTGTATGTACTTAGGTGCAGGATGCTTGATATGCTTTTTAAGAATATTTCCTGTAACAATATATACAACTACTAGCTTTCCAGGTGATTTGTTTATTCATGCTTATTTCACTTCACATTTTACACCTAATGATTAATATTAGAGTTCTTCTCCCAGTGTATTTTTCAAGGTTATGCTATCATTTCTGTTGTAGCAATACTTTAGATTAAAGGTTTCTTGGATGTAATCGCACCAAAAGATTACAAAATTAAAGTTGCATTGTTCTATCGGGATTTCAATGATTTTTTTAAAAAAAATCATCTTTAAAGGAATTATTTATCTTTGCGTCCCTTGTTCTTTAAATTTATGAATACCTTTTATGTTAAGATACCTATATGCATTTTAATTATTTGGCAAATAACGTTATAAACCTTGATTTGCTCATACCTGCTGTAGATAGGCAGTCAAAGACCTTTAAATTACACGGATATTTACAGATGGATGGTGGTTGCACAGGTTTCACAGGTAAAGTATATCACAAAGGTGAGTACACCCCTCACATTTTTGTAAATATTTTTATTATATCTTTTCATATGGCAACACTGAAGAAATTACACTTTGCTACAATGTGAAGTAGGGAGTGTACTGCTTGTATAACAGTGTAAATTTGCTATCACCTCAAAACAACTCAACACACAGCCATTAATGTCTAAACCGCTGGTAACAAAAGTGAGTACTCCCCTAAGTGAAAATGTCTAAACTGGGCCCAAAGTTTCAATCTTTTGTGTGGCCAGCATTATTTTCCAGCACTGCCCTAACCCTTTTGGGCATGGAGTTCACCAGAGCTTCGCAGGTTGCCACTGGAGTCCTCTTCCACTCCTCCATGACAACATCATGGATCTGGTGGAAGTTAGAGACCTTGCATTCCTCCACCTTCTGTTTGAGAATGCCCGCAGATGCCCAATAGGGTTTAGGTCTGGAGACATGCTTGGCCAGTCCATCACCTTTACCCTCAGTTTCTTTAGCAAGGCAGTGGTTGTCTTGGAGGTGTGTTTGGGGTCGATATCATGTTGGAATACTGCCCTGTGGCCCAGTTTCCGAAGGGAGGGGATCATGCTTTGCTTCAGTATGTCACAGTACATGTTGGCATTCATGGTTCCCTCAATGAATTGAAGCTCCCCAGTTTCGGCAGCACTCACGCAGCCCCAGACCATGATACTCTGACCACCATGCTCGACTGTAGGCAAGACACACTTGTCTTTGCACTCCTCACCTAGTTGCCGCCACACATGCTTGACACCATCTGAACCAAATAAGTTTGTCTTGGTCTCATCAGACCACAGGACATGGTTTCAGTAATCCATGTTCTTAATCTGCTTGTCTTCAGCAAACTGTTTGCAGGCTTTCTTGTTATCACCTTTAGAAGAGGCTTCCTTCTGGGACAACAGCCATGCAGACCAATTGGATGCAGTGTGCGGTATAGTCTGAGCACTGACAGGCTGACCCCCACCCCTTCAACCTCTGCAACAATGCTGGCAGCACTCATACGTCTATTTCCCAAAGACAACCTCTGGATATGACGCTGAGAACATGCACTCAACTTCTTTGGTCGACCATGGTGAGGCCTGTTCTGAGTGGAACCTGTCCTGTTAAACTGCTGTATGGTCTTGGCCACCGTGCTGCAGCTCAGTTTCAGGGTCTTGGCAATCTTCCTTTAACCTAGGCCATCTTTATGTGGAGCAACAAATCTTTTTTTTTTTAGATCCTCAGAGAATTCTTTGCCATGAGTTGCCATGTTGAACTTCCAGTGACCAGCATGAGAGTGAGAGCGATAACACCAACTTTAACACACCTGCTCCCCATTCATTCCTGAGATCTTGTAACACTAACGAGTCACATGACACCGGGGAGGGAAAATGGCTAATTGGGCTCAATTTGGACATTTTTCACTTAGGGGTGTACTCACTTTTATTGCCAGTGGTTTAGACATTAATGGCTGTGTGTTCAGTCATTTTGAGGGGACAGCAAATGTACACTATTATACAAGCTGTACACTCACTACTTTACATTGTTGCAAAGTGTAATTCCTTCAGTGTTGTCACATGAAAAGATATAATAAAATATTTACAAAAATGGGAGGGGTGTACTCACTTTTATGAGATACTGTATGTAGTCATTTTGGGAGCTTTGCATGTGCCAATGTTCAAACATTGGGCTCCAAGTGTTGGTCACATAGGAGGCCTACACCAGGGTGGGTTCTTCTGGGCTATGCTAGGCACTTTGGATAGGGTCACTGCCTTACACATGGGGTGACTTTATGGGAACAGATGACTGAGTTCTAATAAACTCTTAATGTAATATACACCACTATGGTCTTTTGTTCAATTAGGAGGGACACGTAGAACCAATGCCCTCTTCATCTGTAAAGCGTATCACAGCTACTTCACTCGGAGTAACAGTATGGAGGCCGGCCATGCACCTAGCAGTGACACCATGCGTGCATTTCACTTAACTCCCCCTCTTCTGTACCTGTGTACAGGCTGGAGACCTCTGCAGTGCTGATCTGCTCCCGTTGCTATGGGAGACGACCTACTTATGAACAAAGTGTAGACAACAACTCCTCCTGCTAGAAGCTATCCCACCGGCCACATGTACACACTTACGACCAGCTGCTAGAGAAACTTTTGTTACCAATGGTAACCACTGTATCCTCACACGGTTTTAACTTCTGTACCATTAACTATATACTTAGTGACCCGAGCTGCAAACTATATGTTCCGGTTACTTGCATTACACCCTTTGAGTGTAAGATTCTGGTACCTTTGGTACCCTTATTTACCATTTTCCTTTCAAACATTGCGTCCCACCTTTCTAGTTAGGTGGAACGCATACACCTTTAAGACGGATGACGTCATCACTGAGCGCCGCTGAGCGGCTATTTCAATCACCGGCGTTCTCTCTCACGTTGTTCGTTCAATGTGTGCCTACATGCTTACAAGCCTTGTCTTGCTGTCGGAACCTCCAGCTATTTGCCTTTACCTGGAACAGACCGGAACCTCGCTACTGATCCCGTATCTCGCTACCGGATCACTCCCTCACTACTGGACCCCTCTACTTACTAAACCTTACTAGTGATAAGTACCCCACAGGGGAATCCTCCATAACTAACTTACACTATCATCTTCTGCACATTAAGGACTGTTACTATCTATGCATACTAATTCTACCATCTGCACTGTTACATAGATTGCTAGCTCTTGAGTCTACTACCATCTATCCTTGCACTGGGTTAGTCTATCCTGTATATGTCATCTGCTGTCCTTACCACCTGTTACCATACTTGATTACTAACCTATCTGCATTCTACCTATTACCATCTACTACTCTCCTGAACATTACTATCAAGTGCTTACCATTACTGTCACTGCTCACACCTGTCCCTTCAGCACATCACCTCCATACTATCATATACATCCTATCACTCCAGGAACATCTTATTGATTGTGTGTATATCTGTATGCTGAAGCAGACAGGCCCACAGTGATGAGTCTGGAGAGTTGGATCTGGTATTCCAACACATCTCTACATGACTACTGAGTGGAGATTCTGCAGCTGCAAATCCAGCTTACAATAAAAACGCAGGAGCGTTACAGATTGAACGAACCCTAAAAAAATGGATTCAGCAGAATTACCCACTCAAGTGACACAATTAACACAACAAGTAAATGCATTAATACTTGCTCTTACTGAAGTAAAAGAAGACAATCAGACTCTGAGACAGCAGGTAACCCGTCTTTCCCAGCTTACTGCTGCTCAGCCCCCTGAACCCAAAATAAACCCTCCTCTAGTGTTTACAGGTGATCGGAAAAAATTTTGTGAATTCAAAAACGCATGTCAATTGCATTTTTTGCTAAAACCGCGTACTTACCCTACTGATCAAATTAAAGTCTGTACCGTCATTTCATACTTAACGGGTGATCCACGGGCCTGGGCAGACTCTCTCTTTGAGAAAAATGATCAGCTTCTCAACTCCTATCCTTTATTCCTAGCGGAACTCGCTAGTTTATATGATGACCCCAATAGGCAGAGTACTGCTGATATCCAATTGAGGGCTTTAAAACAAGGAAGGAGACCTGTAGAAGACTTTGTAGCAGAGTTCAAAAGATGGACCCTTGATTCAGGGTGGAATGATAAATCTCTGCGAACTCAGTTCAGACTCGGTTGTCAGAAGCCGTTAAAGATGAGCTCGCCCGAGCGGATTTACCTGGCACTTTGGATGCCTTAATACAACTCAGTATCAACATTGACAGGCGACTGCGAGAAAGAAAGGCTGAAAAAATGGGAATGCCATTGTCTAGTCCTTCTCGGATTTCGGCCATTGACCCTACTCCTATGGAGGTAGGAACCATACGCCCACCTTTATCAACTACTGAACGAGCCAGGAGAAGATCCAGTAATCTCTGCATGTACTACGCATCCCCGGATCATTCGATAAGCGTCTGTCCCCTTGTCCGCAAAAAAGAGGGTGAGTGTTCACATGTCTTGCTAGGGGGATTAACGACTTCCTTTTCTAAACCCTATCTCTTTGTTCATTTAACATTACAGTGGGACCAGACTAGGATTACCACCAAGGCTATGATCGACACAGGATCTTGTGGGAACTATATCGATACACGTTTTGTTACCTTAAATAAAATACCTATTATTTCAAAACCTAAACCTGTTTCTGTTAGTTTCATTAACGGTATTCCGTTATCTTCTGGTCCAATCACTAATCAGACACAAGCACTCCTTGTCACTGCTAACGAGTCTCATATGGAGACCACCTCCTTTGATATACTATCTTCACCCCATTTTCCCATTATTTTGGGACTCCCCTGGTTACACACACATCAACCAATCATAGATTGGAAAAGACGGACTTTAAACTTCCTTTCTCACTATTGTGAGATTACGTGTAACCTCCCATCTTATGGAAAGATCCTGTTTGTGGTGTCAGACGAGATTGCACCATTATGCTATCAGGATCTGTCCGAAGTATTCCTTGAGAAAAATGCTCAAGTGTTGCCTCCCCATAGGGATTATGATTGCACTATCGATCTACTCCCTAACAGCAAATTGCCTTTCGGTCATGTTTATCCTCTTTCACAGGATGAACTCTCTCATCTCAAGGAATACTTGGATGAGAATTTGACAAAAGGGTTCATCAGACCCTCTACTTCTTCCACAGCTGCAGGACTTTTCTTTGTCCGCAATAAGGATTTAAGTCTTAGGCCTATTATCGATTATAGGCAATTAAATACCATTACAATAAAGGATCGCTATCCTTTACCGCTCATCCCTGAACTCATTGAACAAGTGCGTGGGGCTACTTACTTCTCTAAATTGGACCTAAAAGGGGCATACAACCTAATCCGAATCCGTGATGGAGATGAGTGGAAAACAGCATTCAGAACCAGATACGGATTATTCGAATATCTTGTGATGCCATTCGGGTTGTGTAATGCTCCCGCAGCTTTTCAAAGGTTCATAAACGACATCTTTAGAGACTTACTTGATGTCTGTGTTGTGGTATATCTGGACGATATACTTATCTATTCTCGATCTCTGTCTGAACATATAAAACTTGTAAGACTTGTGTTATCCAGATTACTCGCACACAATCTATACGTGAAATTAAAAAAAAGCCTATTTCATAAAGAAGAAATATTATTCCTAGGATACATCATATCCAAAACCGGAATCAAGATGGATATGAGCAAGATATCCTGTATTCTGGATTGGCCTATACCAACAACTCGTAAGGCATTACAGCGATTCCTTGGATTTTCAAACTTCTATAGGAAGTTCATCAAGAATTTCTCTGCTATTGTGAGACCTCTCACACAACTTACAAGTATAAAGAAACCATTCAAATGGTCAGAAGAAGCAAATGGAGCTTTCCGCTTGTTAAAATCAAGCTTTACTTCTGCTCCCATACTACGCCATCCAGACCCATCCCTCCAATATATTCTGGAGGTAGATGCGTCAAATATGGCAGTAGGAGCAGTTCTCTCCCAACGACCAACAAATACTTCACCACTCCACCCAGTTGCTTTCTTCTCAAAATCACTAAGCAGCCCAGAGGTGAATTACCCAGTGGGTGAAAAGGAGTTGCTTGCCATAAAACTGGCACTGGAGAATTGGCGACATCTACTTGAAGGTACCCAATTACCAATACTCATATATACAGATCATAAAAACCTTCAATACCTCCAGACTAACAAAACTCTTTCCCACTGGCAGGTACGATGGTCATTATTCTTCCTAAGATTCAACTTCCTAGTGACCTACACGCCTGCAGACAAAAATAAAAAAGCGGATGCGCTATCACGATTAACCGAAGATAACTGCGCCGAAATCCCTTCTATTCCTATAATACCCTATGAACGTATTATTGGTGTTGTTCGTTCCCTGAAGGAAGAGATTTTGCACAGTATAGGATTGGATTCACCTCCACCACAACTAAGTACTGATGCAGAAGGCTTCCTCTATTACCACGATAAACTCTACATACCCCCTACTATGCGCACCAAGATCTTGGAATTATCACATGATGTGCCCATGGCAGGACATATGGGTATGACGAAAACCCTTAATTTGCTTACCAGGCAGTTTTGGTGGCCTGATATGAAGACGTCTGTACAAAAAATTGTTTCTTCATGTGACATCTGTGCAAGGTCCAAAATTGACACTACAAAACCATCTGGTCTACTCTGCAGTCTACCAATACCCCAGGTCCCATGGGAAGTTGTGTCCTTAGACTTTATAGTAGAACTACCACCTTGCAAAGGATTTAATACCATTTTAGTGTCAGTGGACCATCTGACAAAGATGGCACATTTCATTGCTATTCGCAGACTACCTTAATCTAAACAAACAGCGGAACTATTAATGAAACATGTGTTCAAGTTACATGGAATTCCAAAGACTCTTTTAGCCGACCGTGGTTCACAGTTCATCTCCAAATTTTGGCATGCTCTATGTCAAATACTACGGATTGAGCGAAAGCTCACTTCTCCCTACCACCCTCAGACCAACGGACAGACTGAAAGAGTCAACCAGTGTATAGAACAATATCTGCGTTGCTACACATCATACCTACAGGATGATTGGGTGGACCTCCTCCCTCTGGCGGAATTTGCTTATAACAACGCAACCCACAGTACTACTAAGCAAAGTCCGTTCTACTTGAACTATGGGTTTCATCCCACACTTCTTCCACCACGCATCCTACCATCAAGTAACCCAGTAGCCTTGGATTATCTTACCCAAATAAAAGACTCTCTGGGTTTACTTAATACCACCATCTCACACGCTCATAGTCAACAAAAAAGGTACTACGACCTTCGTAGAAGACCTTCTCCGCAATATGCTATTGGGGACCTCGTTTGGCTATCGACAAAAAATTTAAGATTAAAGATCCCTAGCAAAAAGCTTGGACCTTTATTTCTGGGACCCTTCCCAATTAAGAAACTCATTGGAAAAGCTGCAGTACAACTCACCTTACCAGCAGATCTCAAAATACATCCCATCTTTCATGTGTCGCTACTGAAGCCACATGTTCCTAACCAAGGAATAAGGCCTACCATCTTGCCTCCACCTCCAGTACAAGTTGAAGGCGGAGAAGAATATGAGATTAAGGAGATTTTGGATTCTCGTATCCAAAGAGGAAGACTCCAATATCTCATAAGATGGAAGAACTATGGACCCCAAGACGACACCTGGTTGGATACCTCTGATGTTCACGCACCTAGGCTTATACGAAGGTTTCACTCGAAATACCCGGAGAAACCAGTGCTATAGGCCTTCCGGAGCCGGCCTTAAGGGGGGGGTACTGTAAGATTCTGGTACCTTTGGTACCCTTATTTACCATTTTCCTTTCAAACATTGTGTCCCACCTTTCTAGTTAGGTGGAACGCATACACCTTTAAGACGGATGACGTCATCACTGAGCGCCGCTGAGCGGCTATTTCAATCGCCGGCGTTCTCTCTCACGTTGTTCGTTCAATGTGTGCCTACATGCTTACAAGCCTTGTCTTGCTGTCGGAACCTCCAGCTATTTGCCTTTACCTGGAACAGACCGGAACCTCGCTACTGATCCCGTATCTCGCTACCGGATCACTCCCTCACTACTGGACCCCTCTACTTACTAAACCTTACTAGTGATAAGTACCCCACAGGGGAATCCTCCATAACTAACTTACACTATCATCTTCTGCACATTAAGGACTGTTACTATCTATGCATACTAATTCTACCATCTGCACTGTTACATAGATTGCTAGCTCTTGAGTCTACTACCATCTATCCTTGCACTGGGTTAGTCTATCCTGTATATGTCATCTGCTGTCCTTACCACCTGTTACCATACTTGATTACTAACCTATCTGCATTCTACCTATTACCATCTACTACTCTCCTGAACATTACTATCAAGTGCTTACCATTACTGTCACTGCTCACACCTGTCCCTTCAGCACATCACCTCCATACTATCATATACATCCTATCACTCCAGGAACATCTTATTGAGTGTGTGTATATCTGTATGCTGAAGCAGACAGGCCCACAGTGATGAGTCTGGAGAGTTGGATCTGGTATTCCAACACATCTCTACATGACTACTGAGTGGAGATTCTTCAGCTGCAAATCCAGCTTACAATAAAAACGCAGGAGCGTTACATTGAGTAGCTTCAGACCAGGCAATGTTTCAAAAACTTTACTGAAGGATAAGTTAACAAAACAGTACAACATAGAGTTCAGTCTTTTCCTAACATCCCTCGTCCCTAACTTCAGACTTGTGGCTGCCCCAGCATACCTGCTCAGGAAAGAGTCCATCTTTGGCAGAGTGCATAGCGGTGGTATCCAGTATTGGCATCTTCAGAGCAGACTGCAAGTCCAAACAGTACCTCCAGGCTGTCGCAGGGTCCCGTGTGCAGATGTACACTCATGGTCCCTCTGGGCTCAGCATGTTCACTCTTGCACATACTTGCTCCCATGTTTTGCATTTGCTCCCTTCTCTGGTCTGGACCCCTGTCCCTTTTTATAACACACAGAACCAGGGGGTCAGGCCCAGGAAAGCCCGCCAAGAAAGAACCTGGAAGCCGGGGCTCCGTCTTTCCGGGTCCCATTATCCTGCTTTTATCGGAGGGAATCCGGCTGTGTTTGGGGGTTGGGTTGTCAGGGTGGGGGGGGGGGACTTTACTGTTTTGATGTTGCTGTTTGTGTGACTCCCCCATGTTGGGGTGAGCTGGTCTATTGTTTTTGTATGTTTTGTTTGTGTGAAAACTTCAATAAAAATAATTTTACAAAAAAAGAAAGAACCTGGAAACATAATTAACACATAACATTCTGAGCTGAGGCAGCATAAAGGTGGCTGCCTATATATCTCCCCCCTAAAATGCAAACTGCCCCAATAATACACATGTATAAAAAACAGAGAACAAATTGTGGCCAGTTTCCTGAGTGCATGTGGACTCTGTAATGGTGATGCAGGACAGCAGCCCGACCCCTGGAGCAGCGGGAGAGGCCAATCTGGGGAGGTGGCTCCGGCTTGGCTTTAGAATCTTCGCCGTAGTTTCAGCTGAGGTAGCATCTCCAGCAGCAGAGATCCTTGGACAAGTCATCAGGACCAATGTCACCAGTGGGCTCTTCCTCGAACACAAGCTGGAACAGTAGTATGTCACACATGTGACCGTGAGCCTGGGGGGCAAGTGTAGCCAGGCGACTCTTACATGTGGAACACAGGACTCTGAACTCTTCCCAGGTGCCCAAATGCCAGAAATCAAACCCATGCACCAGTTGATACCATTCTCGGATATCGGAGCTGGGAGGGATCTGTTTCCACAAAAGCTGGTGTCTGGCCATAGAGGCTGGTATCAATGTACGTGGTGTATCTCAGTGTCTTTTCTGGGTTCGGTTGCTATATGCCCCTTACAAGGACATCTGTCAAACTTGTGAAAGTACTTTGTGCAGAAGCAAATCAGGAAGCAGACATGTATAGTTCACATGGACTATTATTGGACAAGCCTGGACAAGTTCTAACACATGCCATGAACACTTTAGAGATGGTCTTCAGGTATATACAGTAGGCGTAGCCCCACATTGGGCAACAAACATTTAGGCAGGGTAGGGTGACAGTGTTGTCGTCACATTCTCCATGGGCGCCAAGTGGGGGTTACATAGGAGGCTATGGGCTTCTGGGCTATGTAAGGCACTTTGGATAGGGTCACTGCCTATCCAAAGGTACACAAATGGGGTACTTTTATTATGTGTACTCTTGCGCGCTCCTGCTCCCTTTTTTTTGTGCTCTCTCCCTCCTCTGGTCCAGACCCCTGTCCCTTTTTATAATACACAAGACCAGGGGGTCGGACCCAGTAAAGTTCACCAAGAAAGAACCGAGAAACATATTTAACACTTAACACTCCCACCTGGGGCAGCACAAGCTCCACCTGCCAACAAGTTCTTAACTCTTCCACCCCCCTCTCTTTTTTTTTCCCCCATTTTCCTGTATTGCTTCATTCTCTTCAATATATATACTCACCTCCACAGCAAAACCAGCGTCATCCACTGTTTGGGTGGCATAGACAGAGCCTCCCACTATCCTCTTGGTCCTCTTTAGCTGGCTACTTCTTCTGGGTTTTCGCAGCCAGTTACTGATGATGTGCCAGGCCTGAGGCCTGCTGGGAAATGTGATGTAAGTATCCCAGGAGGCTGCAGGATCAGGCATCTGTTGGTCTGGCTTAGGCTAGAATGGCTAGAAAGGGAGATATAATAATAATAATAATAATAATAATAAAAAGAGAGACAAGAAACTCACATCTGACTTTGGAGGCAGGGAGGGTTTAAATACAGCACACTCCATTTTGGGGGTTAAGTTCCACTTTAACCCAGAATATTAAAGCTGTGTCTAAGGTCAGGCATGGATAAAATTTCAGAAAAGTTACATTAGACCATTTTTGGCAACATTTCACCTGCAGGAGTCATTTTGCTTTGGAGTCTGTGAAGAAGTCTGGTAAAATGATGGTGGTTTAGGGTTATTTGTATTGCTTTTAATTGATTTATTTATTTGAAATGCTCTGCTTGCCTTTTCTTTATGTTCAAAATGTTCTTTTGTATATTTGGATGTAGTTTGCTATTGATTGAGTTGTGAGTTGCTGTAGGGATTTGTATGAACATTTCTCTTCATGTTGGAGATACAACAGCTTTTAGCTTATCAGATAAACTGCAGTTCACAAATAGGACAGTAGATGTCGCTAATGCTAAGTGATATGCTATGCATTCTCCATGATGTATTGTCATTTCCTGTACACTGCCCTGAACTTGTTGGTTATCTCTTCCTGTCTGTGTTTTTATTACCATGAGAAAGTGACATGTTTGATTCCTGTGTTATGTTCCAATAAAGAAGCCAGTTCCTGTTTACTCCACAATGTCTGATCTGAATGGACTCCGCTGCACCCAGTGATCGCACTCTGCAACAGGTTATGGGCCCAGGATCCGGATAAAGTCTTATGACCAGGTGCGGCCCAGGCAGAACAAAGCCTTGAATAGGAGACAGTGTGACTGATGCGGAGATCGACATAAGGAAGCTTTCCAGTGACATCTCCTATAGACAAGTAAGACTGTTTATATATAAAGGAGGGAAAAATGTCTGGAAACTCAGAACTTAAACTCTCAGTGGCCAAGCTGAACAATGACAATTATCAGCTATGGAAGTTTAAAGTGGAAATGCTATTATCTAGAGATGACTTGGGGGAGGTTACCACTACAGAGAGGCCACAGGACAGTAATCAGGACTGGGACAAGAAAAACAGACAGGCACGGGCCACCATAAGCTTACTAGTGGAGGATGATCAGCTCATACATATACGCCATGAGGACAGCGAAAGGCATGTGGGACATTCTAAAAAGACTGCATGAAAGATCCAGTTTAAACAGCAAGCTGTTTGTTCTGCGGAAACTTTACAAAATGAGACTTAGCAGAGAACAGGACATGCAGGAGCACATAAACGCAATGCTGGAAGTGATTGCACAACTCAGATCAATCGGGGAGAATATAACAGACAGCCATGCTGTAGCCATGTTGTTATGCAGTTTGCCCGATACATATACTGCACTGATCAATGCACTGGAGACACGACCTGAGACAGATCTGACGCTAGCATTTGTAAAAACCAGGCTCATAGAGGAGTATCAGAGAAGAAAGGAATTGCATGACTCCACAGAAACCGACACCAGAACCGCTCTTAAAGCTACAGATGCAAGGTTACACAGGAAAGAGACCAGAGTGTGTTTCAGATGTCACAAACAGGGACACATAAAGAAAGACTGTACTATATGGAAAGCAGAGCAAATAAGACAGCGTCCCTCTTTGGCTAAACAAAAGGTGAAAGCCATAATCAATGATCCATGGGAAGGAAACTGGAATGCCACATTTAAAGCGACAGGCAACCATAAATGTCAAGGCTGGTGCATCGATTCGGGGGCAACCAGTCACATGACAAGTGATAGAAGTTTTTTGCACAGAACTTGATCTGAACAACAAAGAAACTATTTATCTTGCAGATGGAAGCAAAATACATGCAGAAGGATATGGGCATGGAACCCTTGTATGCCCTGATGATGCGGGACACAATCTAGCCATACCAGTGAAAGATGTGCTTTATGTTCCTAATCTAGAAGGAGGACTCTTATCTGTGAAGCGTCTGACAGCCAGAGGACTCACTGTAAAATTCCAAGGTGACAGTGTTCAATCCTAAATGGCAACCAGACAGTAGCAAGTGCCAAGCTGGATGATCATCTATATCACCTTGACACAGTGAAGGAAAAGGTGAGACTATGTGCACACAAGCACAATGACTGTATACATATATGGCACAGACGTCTAGGTCACAGACACCCAGAATGCATACAGGAACTACAGAGGAAGAATCTGACAAGGGATCTAACAATATCCCCTTGTCAAGTTACTGTTAAGTGTGAATGTTGCATTAAATCCAAAGCTACAAGAGCAACACTCCCCAAAGTCAGTCAGAACAGAGCTTCAAGACCACTTGACTTAGTTCACAGTGACGTGTGTGGTCCCCTAAACCCACCCACACCTGGAGGCAAAAGGTACATAGTGACTTTCATAGACGACTATTCAAGATAAACAAAAGAGAAAACAGGCGCCTCTGAGTTAAGACTGCGATTTAATATGGCAAACAAGTAATAAAAACTTACATCAAAGTAAGTATAAGCAGACAAGATGGGTCCTTCCGGTGTCCATGTGGAGGCTGGGGCTTGGAGTCATCACTGTGGGTCTGTAATCATCTCCTCTCTTCCTCTTCCTGTCCAGCAGGAAGTGGAGGGTGTCACAGCAGTGAGATGGAGCCTCCATCTCACTGCTGTGACACCCTCCACTTCCTGCTGGACAGGAAGAGGAAGAGAGGAGATGATTACAGACCCACAGTGATGACTCCAAGCCCCAGCCTCCACATGGACACCGGAAGGACCCATCTTGTCTGCTTATACTTACTTTGATGTAAGTTTTTATTACTTGTTTGCCATATTAAATCGCAGTCTTAACTCAGAGGCGCCTGTTTTCTCTTTTGTTTGTTGCATGTTTGGAGATCGCTTCTGCTCCCCAACAGGCTGGCCCTGAGCATTCAGACTATTTCCTCATATCACCTTAAGACTTTATCATAGCCTTGATGTGCTATTATATGGACTATCGTTTTTATGAAGTGCTAACAGCTTGCGCCACTTGTTCCATTTCTTGTGACTATTCAAGATACACAGTCACCTACCTAATGCAACACAAGAGTGAAGTTTTTGACAAATTACAAGACTATATATTAAAGACCAGTAACAAGTTTCAGAGGAAGCCTCTCATACTTCGGAGTGACAATGGAGGTGAATTCACAGGATATAAGATACAAGAGTACTTAAAGCAGAATGGAATATAACATCAAAAGACAGTCCCATATACACCAGAACAAAATGGAGTAGCTGAAAGAAAGAACAGAACTCTGACTGAAATGATCAGATGTATGCTGACAGACTCTGGACTACCACAAAAATACTGGGGTGAAGCAGCTATGACAGCTACATATTTGCAGAACAGACTTCTTTCCAGAACAGTAGAGAAAACTCCATATGAACTTTGGCACAATGAGAAGCCAAATGTAAAACACCTAAGCGTTTTTGGATGCAAAGCATTCATCTACATACCTGAAGAAAAATGCACCAAACTCCAAAACAGAGCATTTGAAGGTATCTTCGTTGGATACAGTGACAATGTCAAAGGTTACAGAATCCTTATTTCGAAAACAGACAAGGTTACCATTAGCAACAGCATAACTTTTGTTGAAGATTTCAGAGACAATGTAATGACTACAGTAGAAGCAAGAATAGAAGAGAAAACTGACATTGACCAGCCCATCTCCGTAACTTCTGAACAAACAGTTGAAGTGAGTGCAGACTCTACCAGTACTGAAGAGCAGACACAAGAAGGCTCAGACACAAAACTGAGACGTTCAACAAGAGAAAACAGAGGTAAACCACCTGTACGTCTCTCATACAAAGCAAGTACTGCCAGTATCAACGAACCTGCAACCTGGGAAGACATATCTCAACTTTCAGAACAAGAAGCAAGTAAATGGATAAAGGCTGCTGATGAAGAGATAAAATCCATGCATGACACTAAAACATGGACACTTACAGAACTACCACCCGGAAGGAAAGCCATAGGCTGTAAATGGACTTTTAAAGTGAAATACAATGCAGATGGCACAATTGAGCGATACAAAGCAAGACTAGTAGCCAAGGGCTATTCTCAAAAATATGGAGAAGACTATGACGAGACATTCGCACCATTAGTCAAGCACACTACAATACGGACTTTACTGACAGTAGCCGTCACAAGGAAAATGCAAGTGAAACACTTTGATGTGAAAACCGCGTTTCTACATGGCGAGCTAACAGAAGAAATTTACATGGAACAGCCGCCAGGGTTCAAAGATGAACAAAGGCCAGACCTAGTATGCAAACTTCGCAGGAGTATATATGGTCTAAAGCAGGGGTAATGAATTAAAATTCAAGGAGGTCCGGTTGCTAAAATTTTCTTTGGGCCGAGGTCCGAATCTGAAGTCTTTGCTATGACTCAGAAAGATTGGCAAAACAAAACGTGTCCATCAGCGTTGCTCTTAACATAAAATATGCCTGAGTGCCCCCTAACATAAAATATGCCCATCAGAGTGCCCCCTAACATAAAATGTGCCCATCAGAGTGCCCTCTAACATAAAATATGCCCTTAGCATAAAATTTGCTCATCAGCGTGACCCTTAACATAAAATAAGGGACACGCTGATGGGCATATTTTATGTTAGGGGGCACTCAGATGGACACATTTTATGTTAGGGGGCACTCTGATGGGCACATTTTATGTTAGGGGGCACTCTGATGGGCACATTTTATGTTAGGGGGCACTCAGATGGACACATTTTATGTTAGGTGGCACTCAGATGGACACATTTTATGTTAGGGGGCACTCTGATGGGCATATTTTATGTTAGGGGGCACTCTGATGGGCACATTTTATGTTAGGGGGCACTCTGATGGGCACATTTTATGTTAGGTTGCACTCTGATGGGCAAAACAAAACGTGTAAATCAGCGTTGCTCTTAACATAAAATATGGCCATTAGAGTGCCCCTTAACATAAAATATGCTCCTCAGCGTGCCCCTTAGCATAAAATATGCCCATCAGAGTGCCCCTTAGCATAAAATATGCCCATCAGAGTGCCCCTTAGCATAAAATATGCCCATCAGCGTGCCCCCTGACATAAAATATGCCCATCAGAGTGTCCCCTAGCATAAAATAGGCCCATCAGCGTGACCCTTAACATAAAATAAGGGGCACGCTGATGGGCATATTTTATGTTAGGGGGCACTCTGATGGGCACATTTTATGTTAGGGGGCACTCTGAAGGGCACATTTTATGTTAGGGGGCACTCTGATGGGCAAAACAATACGTGTAAATCAGCGTTGCGCTTAACATAAAATATGCCCATTAGAGTGCCCCTTAACATAAAATATGCCCATTAGAGTGCCCCTTAACATAAAATAAGGGGCATGCTGATGGGCACATTTTATGTTTAAGGACGGCACTCTGATGGGCCCCTTTTTTTTTTATGGGGCACTCTAATGAGCACTACAAAATATGCCCATCAATCTGCAGACTTTAAAAACCTCCCATCCGCTTTAAGTGCAGCTATGACCACATTGCATTCTCCCCTTGTGCTCCACATACCTGGAGCCAGGAGCCGAGCCAGAAGCCGCGAGCAGGGGGGCGGGGCGCGCACATAATGTCACGCCCCAACTCGCTGCCTGGCTGAATGGGAGCCGCAGTCAGGAGCGGGGGGCAGGGCGCGTGCGTGACGTCACGCCCCTACTCGCGGGCCGACAGGACACCGGCCGGGAGCCGCAGCGCACACACAGTACGTCACTGGTTGCTGGGACACCCGCGGTCCCAGCAAACCATTGAATCAATACAGGAGGTGGCCTCGCGGTCCGGGTGAAAGCATCGTGCGGGCCGCCAATGGACCGCGGGCCGCCATTTAGTGACGGCCGGTCTAAAGCAAGCAGCCAGAGCGTGGAATATAAAAATAAATGAAGTGCTTACACATCAAAACTTTCTGAGGAGTAAAGCAGACCCCTGCTTATACACAAAGAAATTGGGAGACAGATGGGTCTATATGCTTATTTATGTGGATGATATCCTGATTTGCTTTGAGCAAGAAGGGATGAAGCAGAAATACTAGAAAAACTAAATCGGAACTTCAACACCAAAGATCTTGGCAACATAAAGAATTACCTCAGCATCCAGATCGAGATAGAGGAAGATGGCAGCTTTCTTCTGAACCAAAGACACAAAATACAAGAAATAATTGAAACATTTGGAATGGAAGACGCCAAACCAGTAAAGTCTCCTATGGAAACCAACTACCTAAAGGAGATGAATTGCCAAGATAACCCATTACCTACTAATACTCAATACAGGAAGGCAATAGGGAAATTGCTGTATCTTACCACTGCTACAAGGCCGGACATTGCAGCAACTGTTGGAATCCTATGCAGAAAGGTTTCAATGCCAAGTCAAAAGGACTGGAATGCTGTAAAGCGAATCATTCGCTATCTTAAAGGGACTTTGCACTACAAGTTAAAGTTACCAGCAAGTGATGAAAGCACCTTGACAGGATATTTGGATGCTGACTGGGCAGGAGACACCAGCGACAGGAAATCTACCAGTGGATACTTATTTTTTCTGTCAGGAGGTGCCATCAGTTGGACTAGTAAAAAGCAACTCTCTGTTTCACTGTCGTCTACTGAAGCAGAATACGTTGCTGCAGCGCAAGCAAGCCAAGAAGTTATATGGCTGAGACAGCTATTAACAGACTTGGGTCAACCACAGTTGGGACCAACAGAAATCTACGAGGATAATCAAGGATGCCTTGCACTTGTGCACATGGAAGGAGTTAATTCAAGAACCAAGCACATTGATGTGAAGTTCCACTTTCTTAGGGATCTTCAAGAGAAAGGTCTTCTTGAGTTACTTTATTGCCCAACCGAGGATATGACAGCAGATATCCTTACAAAGCCTCTGACTGCTGAAAGACACTCAAGGCTTACAAAGAAGATGGGTTTAATAGACTAAGCCTTAGCTGTTGAGAAGGGGTGTTGGGGATACAACAGCTTTTAGCTTATCAGATAAACTGCAGTTCACAAATAGGACAGTAGATGTCGCTAATGCTAAGTGATATGCTATGCATTCTCCATGATGTATTGTCATTTCCTGTACACTGCACTGAACTTGTTGGTTATCTCTTCCTGTCTGTGTTTTTATTACCATGAGAAAGTGACATGTTTGATTCCTGTGTTATGTTCCAATAAAGAAGCCAGTTCCTGTTTACTCCACAATGTCTGATCTGAATGGACTCCGCTGCACCCAGTGATCGCACTCTGCAACAATTCAAAGTCACCAAAAAAAAAGCAAATTAAAAAGGCCATGACTTTATTGTACTTTGTTGTTGATTTTTTCAAAGTTTTATTTCATCACAACATGCTTGGTTGTAAACACTATTTATGATCATACATAATGCCATTAAAACAAGTAACATTTTAGGGCCTTTCCACTGTATAGTTTTCTTTTTTTACCTTTTGGGGAAGGGGGGGGGGGGGTTAGCCAACAAAAAAATTGAGTTCAAATAGCAACTTTAAAATATTACAAAGACAGTGCACTTTTTTACTTTTTTCCTTAATTGGTATATATTACTGTTACATTTTAGTAAAAAAAAAAACATAATAACAGTTGAAAACTGGGCACATGCTTGTGCTAATAAAGCAATATACACTACCAGCTCTAGATTTGGATTTACTGCTGATCTTTTACAGTAACAAGCTTAGATAGTCAACAACTCAACTTGCCAGAGCATTCTAAAAAGTCCCCAGCAATAAAACTGAGTGCAAAAAAAAGCAAAATAGCCTAAATAGCCAAGTCTGGTAATGAGTATACACAGGCAAGGTATTCAGCTATATCTATTATGGCAGTCAAGTGTCTTGCTTAAAATTCAATAGTGCACAGAAAAACCTCCCACATTATCACCACATGAGCAGCTGTGATCATTAGCTACAAATTTTAATGCATGCCAGCAATGTTCTTGATCTTAAATTCACATAAAGATATAATGGTGTCCATCTGGTTGCATAATAGTAGAAATCATGAGGCATTAAATCAGTAGTTTCAAATACTTTATCATATTCTTTAAGGCCATTTTAAAATTATACGAAAATAAATTGTTACACAGTTGGATTTTGCCAATGAATGTTGTTGAAAAAAAAAGAAAAAAAATGAGCTACATTGCATTTCAGATATAGAGAATATATTAAAAATAAGCATGCAGTTCTCCATCTAGGTCTAACTGTGAGCAAGCTGAGTCTCTGAATAGCTTTCATTTAATTCAGATTAAATATACGGCAGGAGAAAACTCCTTCTCATTGTACTTTTCTCTCAATGGCATTGTCCTTTCACATTTCACCTGCTTTTCTGTAATTGTTCTCTTCAATAATATTATTTCATCTTTACACCCACTTCTTTTAAGTTATCTCCTGTTGATTTGTATTCTGCTTTCATCCATTGACACCTGTCATTCTTTAGGAGAACTGGCTCTTGACTGGAGGACAGAATTGTCAGGGTTTTGTTTATTGTGCAGAAGCATGGTTTATATCTTAAAGTGAACTGTAACGGAACAGGGCACCCCGACCAGGTACCTCCAAAGATGCTCCTAGTGCTTCCCGAGGGCTCCAAGCACTCCACCAGACACCGTAGCCACTTCAGACCCCACGAACCGCCGCAGCTTGGCTAGGGTCTTGGCATCTCCTACCCACCCTGGACCTACGACAAGGCTCCAGGTTCCTGTGGGTGAACCTCTCTTTCCCCAGAGAGTGCAGCAGGACAAGCTCTTACACAAGTTCTTACAAGAACTCAGTGATTCTCTAAGGGAGTATGGAAGACCATAGCAATCCCTTGCCGCAGATTCCCCCAATAAGAGACAGAACTCTAGATTGAGGTTGAAGGAACTCAGCACAACTTTATTTGAACAGACTTATATACAGTTGTCACCCACAAAGTTACCACCCAGATGGACCTTGTTGAAGACTGAACATAATATTCACCATCCAATAGGAACAGAGTTTTACACTCTCATACAGTGTACAAAATTTACAATGTGGGACAATCCCCCCTCCCCCTTAGCATCCAATCCACATTCCTATAAGTTTTAAGGCAGACAAACAGAACAATGGGAGGTCATTATCACGTAACAATGCAAAAGGGCAATCCACATTCCCTCCCAATACACAACAGAAGGAATACCTGTCTGACATTGAAAGCCATGTAATATACCCAGCATTTAGGAATTACAGATTTAATGGCAAAAGGGAATAAATCTTAGTATTTCTATATGGAGATATTGCTGGCAAATATGAAGTAATCATTCCAGACCATTACTTATCCGTCTTTAGATTCCAGTGACAGTGAATACTGTCACATGAACTATGTTTTTTTTTTTTGCACTACTATATCACTGGCTGATGCAAAAAAAACGATGCCTGCAAATATCTTCAGGTCGAGAGTTGGGAGACAAAGTGCTATTTTACAAATAACTTCATTACCTGAGGTTAAGGCCTGCCCCACTCTCCCTTCCAAATGTCACTGTTGGTCCATTAGTTCAATGGGCACCCTCGATGACCACAAGTAAGGGAACCCAAAGCTTGACTTAATAAAAATGGATGAATGCAAGGATTTTTTATCACCAAACTAGAAAATTTCAGTTTCACCCATTAAGCTTCATATGCAAAATTAGTTTGAAAAAAAAAAAAAAAAATACGATCCCTTTATTTAGAGGGTGTGCATGCATGTATGGCTGTATGTGTTAAGTTATGTTATATAATTTTGTGTTTTTTCGTGTTTTGTTTCCATTTTTCTGCATATTTAAATGCTATTGGCGCACTGTTTCTTTACAGTTTTTCCTTTTCCTTTACTGTTTTTTTTTTTTTTTTTCTTTAGGTGAAAAAACCCCATAAATAATGAGGCTAATTAGGGACCATTTTTTACATGAGAACAGGTCCAGAGTAGATAAAAGAAGCTTTTGAAAAACCAGTTGCACCCTAAAAAACACTTTTATTTCACATTCTCAGATGACTCCTATGCATTTTGACAATAATAATTTTCTCCAAACTCTTTTGGTGTTTTGGAGAAATGAAAACCCTCATATTTGCTCATCTCTACTTAAGAATGTAAATTGCTATTTACAAAATTAAGCACCCTGTGAGATTTAATGTCTTCTGGTAGGTAGTTTGAAGAGAGCACAGTGAAAAAAAAAAAAAAGTGAGGCAGCTTTCAACTTATGCTCCTAGTAAGGCAAAAATCCTTCATGACTCCATCAATGGCAATCCTATTAATTCCCTGGATCAATCACTCCTTTGATGAATCTTCCTAATTAATGGAGATTACAGTTTCCAGTTAGAAAGGAATCCAATCCACCGATGAATTCACTTATGCTGCCAGCTAACACTAGTGTCAGATCATTTCAAAGTCTGACCACCCTTATGATTGGAATGTGTTTGTTAAGTTGTGGATGAGATGTTTCCCTTCAAGTCAAAAAGGAGGTACCCTTGTCACTAACACAATGCTTGTGATGAAAAGCTCATTATAAAGTTCATTATAATGACTTCCAATTCATTACTGGTAATTTATTTTTCTCTAGAATGCCTTTTTTTAAATAGTCATAAAAATATTGAGACTGGTTTATTAACAACTTCAATACCTGGCACTTTCACCCCCTTTCTACCCAGGCCACTTTTCAGCTTTCAGCGCTGTCGCATTTAAATGACAATTGTGTGGTCATGCAACGGTGTACCCAAACAAATTTTTTAGCATTTTATTGAGAAAGATAAAGATTTATTTTGGTGGTATTTCATTGGCACTGGGTTTTTATTTTTTGCTAAAAAGATTATCAGGAAGCAATGTTTAAATGTTTCTTCTCTCTTGACATATGTCAAGATATGGACAAACCTTTGTCTATCGTGATCACTTACCTAGGATACCTTGTAAAGCAGGGAGAATAGCAGGATCACCAGGGATTTCACACAAAGGAAGAAATGCAAACAGAATAGGATACTTTTTTTTATACATGTACATGGTACAGCAGGCACATATCAGGAATGTGAAATGTTGGGGCAACATATTCGTTCATTCAATGCATTGCAAAGGCTATATGCTGCACACTGGTAAAGTCAAGTTATCCATGAGAAACACAATTGGAGGATGATGAATAAGCAAATTAAACTTGCTTCTATATAAACCATGAAGTAACATTTATTGTGTGGCCATAGATAGAGCACACAGTCCAGATAAAAACATCATATTTCAAGTACAGTATCTCACAAAAGTGAGTATACCCCTCATATTTTTGTAAATATTTTATTATATCTTTTCATGTGACAACACTGAAGAAATTACACTTTATAATTTAGTGAATGTAATGTAAATTAGTGAGTGTACAGCTTGTATAACAGTGTAAATTTGCTGTCCCATCAAAATAACTCAACACACAGCCATTAATGTCTAAACATTGACAATGGTAACAAAAGTAAGTACACATCTAAGTGAAGCTGTCCAAATTGGGCCCAATTAGCCATTTTCCCTCCCTGGTGTCATGTGAATCGTTAGTGTTACAAGGTCTCAGGTGTGAATGGGGAGCAGGCGTGTTAAATTTGGTGTTATTGCTCTCACTCTCTCATGCTGGTCACTGGAAGTTCAACATGGCACTTCATGGCAAAGAACTCTCTGAGGATCTGAAAAAAAGAATTGTTGCTCTACATAAAGATGGCCTAGGCTATACAAAGATTGCCAAGACCCTGAAACTGAGCTGCAACAGAGTGGCCAAGACCATACAGCAGTTTAACAGGACAGGTTCCACTCAGAATAGGCCTTACCATGGTCGACCAAAGAAGTTGAGTGCACTTTCTCAGCGTCATATCGAGAGGTTGTCTTTGGAAAATAGACATATGAGTGCTGCCAGCATTGCTGCAGAGGTTGAAGGGGTGGGGGGTCAGCCTGTCAGTGCTCAGACCATACACCGCACACTGCATCCAATTGGTCTGCATGGCTGTCATCCCAGATGGAAGCCTCTTCTAAAGATGATGCACAAGAAAGCCCACAAACAGTTTGCTGAAGACAAACAGACTAAGGACATGGATTACTGGAACCATGTCCTGTGGTCGGATGAGACCAAAATAAGCTTATTTGGTTCAGATGGTGTCAAGCGTGTGTGGCGGCAACCAGGTGAGGAGTACAAAGACAAGTGTGTCTTGCCTACAGTCAAGCATGGTGGTGGGAGTATCATGGTCTGGGGCTGCATAAGTGCTGCCGGCACTGGGGAGCTACAGTACATTGAGGGAACCAAGAATGCCAACATGTACTGTGACATACTGAAGAAGAGCATGACCCCCTCCCTTCAAAAAAAAAGGGCCACAGGGCAGAATTCCAACATGATAACGATCCCAAACACACCTCCAAGATGACCACTGCCTAGCTAAAGAAGCTGCGAGTAAAGGTGCTGGACTGGCAAAGCATGTCTCCAGACCTAAACCCTATTGAGCATTTGTGGGGCATCCTCAAAGGGAAGGCGGAGGAGCACAAGGTCTCTAACATCCACCAGCTCCATGATGTTGTCAAGGAGGAGTGGAAGAGGACTACAGTGGCAACATGTGAAGCTCTGGTGAACTCCATGCCCAAGAAGGTTAAGGCAGTGCTGGGAAATAATGGTGGCCAACAAAATATTACACTTTGGTCCCAATTTGGACATTTCCACTTAGGGGTGTACTCACTTTTGTTGCCAGCTGTTTAGACATTAATGACTGTGTTGAGTAGTGATGAGCTGAACACCCCTCAAACAGGGGAAATGTTATAGCGAACACGAACAAGCACAAATCCTCATTTTAAGACTTAAATTTAAGTGACTATTAATTGCCCGCTGGTCCAAGGATTTTAACTCACAGCCTCTCACTTGCTAGCCTGTTATTCAAACAGCTATGCCACCAAGGCAGCTGAGTAACCTAACACTCTCTCTGCCTAACAATTCTCTATCTGAGATTGACAGCTCTTTTATAGGGCTCTGACATCACCAGCGCCCCATAAGCCATTTCTCAGGTGCAGTGAATAAATTACTGACATCACTTCAGAAGGGACAGGACAATTAATAGGTTTTAATTAAAATCCATAATTAATATTAATCAACCGCTGGCCTTGGGATTTAAACTCACAACCTTTTGTTTGCAAGTCAGTTTAGGTGCAGTGAATAAATTACTGACCCCATATCCATTCACATAGGGGGGAGGCCGGGATCTGGGGGTCCCCTTGTTAAAGATTTCCAGATTCCGATAAGCCTCCCCCCGCAGACCCCCACAACCACAGCCCAGGGTTGTGGGGAAGAGACCCCTGTCCCCAACAACATGCGGGCAAGGTGCTTTGGGGTGGGGGGCAGAGCTGAGCCCCCCCGCCCCAAAGCACCCACCCCCCCATGTTGAGGGCATGTGGCCTGGTATGGTTCAGGAGGGGGGGCACTCGCTCGCCCCCACCCCCATCCTGGCCAGCAGGCTGTGTGCTCGGATAAGGGTCTGGTATGGATTTTCGGAGGAACCCCACACCATTTATTTTTTAAATTTTGGCGTGGGGTACCCCTTAAAATCCATACCAGACCCGAGAGACCTGGTACGGACTGGGGTGGGGACCCCACGCCATTTTGTTTCAGCAATACTGACATAAACTGAAGTGCCTATATATGTACATACATAAACTTTGATCTCAACAAACTCTCTCTCTTCCCTGCTTGGGATTTGATCTCACAACCATTGCCAATGCAGGGCTGGTATTCTACCAGCTATGCCACCATTAAGTACAGCCAGGTTGAATAGATTTTCTCTGCCTGGTTGGTGGCGTAGGTGGTAGAATTCCACGCTTGTAATAATAAGAGCTGTGAGTTCAAATCTCCCTGCCAGCCAGTGATTTCTTTATTGGAAGTCAGAGAGTCCATAATAATGCAGGAACTCGAAGTTCCTGCGAAGAAGCCCATTTGTTCGTCATTCGACGAACAAGCGAACATACAATGTTCGAGTCGAACTTAGGTTCGACTCGAACTCGAAGCTCATCCCTAGTGTTGAGTTATTTTGAGGAGACAGCTAATTTACACTGTTATACAAGGTATGCACTCACTACTTTACATTGTAGCAAAGTGTCATTTCTTTAGTGTTGTCACATAAAAAGCTATAATAAAATAGTTACCAAAATGTGGGATTTGTGAGATACTGTATGCAGAATGAAAAAAACCCACAGAAATAAATAATAAAAAATTCTAAATACCAAATATAAATAAATAATAAAGGATCATGATTTATACAAAATGAAGGAACACTGATCCATGGACTACCACTGACTACATACATGACATCACACGTGTCCGCATAGGACCATGTGTATAAACCAGAGAATATTGGGTGGGGGAACACCTGTATGTTAAATTCTGCCACAATCCCCTGTTAAAGTAGAAGAGCACAAACTGTATTCCAGGTCTCCCATGGGGGAGGAAAGGAGGGACAGAGAGATAAAGGAAAGTGGGCATTTTTGAACATGCCAAAAAGTCAAACAATATATATCATAGCTAAAAGCAATGTATTTTTATTGTTACATACAAAGCTTAAAATAGCAAGACATATATTTAACATAGAGATATATCATGTTGTATATGTCACCATTCATTACAGAATGCTAAGTACTGGGTAATCCCATGCAGGTTCGGATCGACGTGTTTCACCTGAAGCACAAGCTTCTTCAGGATATGGTTTTCAATATATATATAAACCTAATAATAAGTGAACAATATAGAAAAAACATTAGTTTCCAGTGTATTTACATATACAAATATTTTAATTATTTTAATTATAATACACCAAGGATAAGGAAGAAAGAAAGAGACAGGTGATCCTGAGAGAAATAAAAAAAGGGGGGGGGGAACATAGAAACATAGAATGTGTCGGCAGATAAGAACCATTTGGCCCATCTAGTCTGCCCAATATATCTGAATCCTATGAATAGTCCCTGGCCCTATCTTATATGAAGGATAGCCTTATGCCTATCCCATGCATGCTTAAACTCCTTCACTGTATTTGCAGCTACCACTTCTGCAGGAAGGTTATTCCATGCATCCACTACTCTCTCAGTAAAGTAATACTTCCTCATATTACTTTTAAACCTTTGCCCCTCTAGTTTAAAACGGTGTCCTCTTGTGGTAGTTTTTCTTCTTTTAAATATGCTCTCCTCCTTTACCGAGTTGATTCCCTTTATGTATTTAAAAGTTTCTATCATATCCCCTCTGTCTCTTCTTTCTTCCAAGCTAGACATGTTAAGGTCCTTTAACCTTTCCTGGTAAGTTTTTTCCTGCAATCCATGTACTAGTTTAGTAGCTCTTCTCTGAACTCTCTCTAGAGTATCTATATCCTTCTGGAGATATGGCCTCCAGTACTGCGCACAATACTCCAAGTGAGGTCTCACCAGTGTTCTGTACAGCGGCATAAGCACTTCTCTCTTTCTACTGCTTATACCTCTCCCTATACATCCAAGCATTCTGCTGGCATTTCGTGCTGCTCTATTACATTGTCCTCCCACCTTTAAGTCTTCTGAAATAATTACTCCTAAATCCCTTTCCTCAGATACTGAGGTCAGGACTGTGTCAAATATTCTATATTCTGCCCTTGGGTTTTTACGCCCCAGGTGCATTATCTTGCACTTATCCACATTAAATTTCAGTTGCCAGAGTTCTGACCATTCTTCTAGTTTTCCTAAATCCTTTTCCATTTGGCGTTTCCCTCCAGGAACATCAACCCTGTTACATATCTTTGTGTCATCAGCAAAAAGACAAACCTTACCATCGAGGCCCACTGGTAACATGACCTTGTTTTGAATGTTCTCCATTGACTACAACCCTCTGTTGTCTGTCACTCAGCCACTGCCTAATCCACTCAACAATATGGGAGTCCATGCTCAATGACTGTAGTTTATTGATAAGTCTTCTATGTGGGACAGTGTCAAAAGCCTTACTAAAATCTAGATATGCAATGTCTACTGCACCTCCACCGTCTATTATTTTAGTCACCCAGTCAAAAAAATCTATAAGATTTGTTTGACATGATCTCCCTGAAGTAAACCCATGTTGTTTTTCATCTTGCAGTCCATGGGATTTAAGATGTTCCACAATTCTATCCTTTAATAGGGTTTCCATTAATTTGCCTACTATTGATGTCAGACTCACTGGTCTATAGTTGTTCGATTCCTCCCTACTACCTTTCTTGTGAATGGGCACGACATTTGCCAATTTCCAATCTTCCGGGACGACTCCTGTTACTAATAATTGGTTAAATAAATCTGTTAATGGTTTTGCCAGCTCACCACTAAGCTCTTAATAATTTTGGGTGTATCTCATCAGGACCCTGTGACTTATTTGTCTTCACTTTAGACAGCAATCTTAGAACGTCTTCCTCTGTAAAGACACATGCATCAAACGATTCATTAGTCATCCTTTCAAGTGGAGGTCATTTTCCTTCTTTTTCTTCTGTAAAAACTGAACAGAAGTATTCATTAAGGCAGTCGGCTAGCCCTTTATTCTCTTCTACATACCTTCCGTCCTTTGTTTTTAATTTAGTTATTCCTTGTTTTAATTTCCTTTTTTCATTTGTATATCTGAAGAATGTCTTATCCCCCTTTTTCATAGACTGAGCTAGACTGGGAGACTATACTGGGAGACTATACTAGACTGGGAGACTATACTGAGTCAGCATTTTGGGGGGGGGGGACAGAAAGCTGAAGGAAAAATGAAGGGACCATGCGCCTTAATATTAGGACTTACCCTTAAAACATCATCCACAAAGAAATGTATAAGGTAAGATGTAATGTCGACATCTATCCTAAAGGATACAGAAGCTTCTGGACTAAGATCAAACCTCAATATATGGCATTGGATCTGAATATTGAGATTGTGGGTGAGGTAGCCAAACATCTTTATAATATTTTTAAAATTTTTATTTTTTTTGTGTCACTTTTTGTGTCTGTTTATTGTCTTCCCTTGTGACCTTGATCCCAGGCACGGTTTTTTGGGCGTTGTGAATGTGTGGTCTGCTTTTTTGGTTTATGATTGGTTTCTCTTACACATTGGAGAGGTTAGGTATTCTTTTTTGTGCTCCCACCTTGTTGGTTGTTTGTGTGGCCAGGCCCATTTATCTGTTTTGGTATGCCCTGTCTTTATGTATGTTGCAGATTAGATCTCCCATCCATGGACGAATTAGGGCTGTGGAGCTGTCATGCGCAGTTTCCAGTTTCCGACCGACTCTATAGGGTCTATATATAGATCTATACCGGAAATGTGTCTCCATAATGGAGGAACGTCCCTCCACGTGCACACCGGTTTGTGCGGCCTCTTAGGTGGAATGTGGGAGACAGGAGGCGATGGGGGAGGGCAGACTACCATATATAGAGGCTCACTTGAGCCTCTAGTTTGCGGCTTTGCTTCTGTTTGACCAGGGATAAGGGTGATCCATTGTACCTCTGGGATATGGTTGGTTAATGGACTTACTCCCATTAATATACAGTAGTTGGTTGATTGTGTACTTTTACTGATATAATGTTTCATTCACTGGCCTATCCCTATTATTCACTCAGATGTGTATCACTACGGATAAATATCTTTGGTCTATATGTCTGATTCTGGATGCGCCTTTATAGACTGTTTGTGAGATTTCATTCATGTTATCCGTGTGGTGTGCACTATTTGACCTTGGTAAGATTAATGTAATTATATGGTAGCTAGTTTTACTGGTATCTTTGGATTATCTTATCTTTACACCTTCCTTTGGTACACTGTGGTTATATATTATATATATATATATATATATATATATATATATATATATATATATATATATATATATATATATATACACTGTGGGGATATTTGTAATTATTAGGATCAAGGTTCCAAGCGATGTTTTACTCTATTTCCTTTATATATTGTGGCCCTGGTTTGCACTAATACCTCGCTTTCCAATTTTTTCTCATCATTTATGCTTATTAGATATCTACTTGTCTGATGGCTACCTTACCCACAATCTCAATATTCAGATCCAATACCATAGATTGATATTTAATCTTAGACCAGAAGCTCTTATATCCTCTAGGATATTTGTTGACATTGACATATTTGTTGACATTACATCTTACCTTACAATTTTTTTTGTGGTTCATGCTTCTTTAAAGTCCTATCATTAAGGCACATGGTCCCTTCACTTTTCCTTCAGCCTTCTGTCTCCCCAATATGCTGACTTAGTATGGTCTCCCACATCTTTTTTCCTACCCCCCCCTTTTTTTCTCTCAGGATCACCTGTCTCTTTCTTTCTCCCTCATCCTTGGTGCTTTATAATTAAAATAATTAAAATATTTATATATGTAAATACACTGGAAACTGAGGTTTTATCAATATTGTTCACTTATTATAAGATTTATATTAGTGATGGGCCAAACACCTCCCTATTCAGTTCGCACCAGAACATGTCAGACAGGGAAAAAGTTCTAGCAAACATGCGAACTCTATTAAAGTCTATGGGACATGAACATGAAAAATCAAAAGTCCTAATTTTAAAGGCTTATATGCAAGTTATTGCCATAAAAAGTGTATGGGGACCTGGGTATTGCACTGGGGGACATGAATCAATCCAAAATTTTTTTTTTAAAACGATCTTTTTTACAGGAGCAGTAATTTTAATAATGCTTAAAGTGAAACAATAAAAATGAAAAATTCCTTTAAATATCGTGCCTAGGGGCTCCCCTTAATGTGCCCGTAAAGTAACGCATCTGTACGATGTATGTAGCCTGCTGCAGCAATTCTGACACTTCTAAAGGAAAAAATGTTATTTAACCTTGTTTGGGGCTGAAATCTATTGTAAGCTCCCAGCAATACAGATAAAAAAAAAGGATGCCCCCCCCCCCCCAATCCATACCAGACCCTTGTGGCCACCTGTGGTGTCATATGCATGGTCAGCGATCGGAACTCATGGCAGTTTAATACCATCATCCATTATTATTTGTAACCTGGTGAGCACAATATAAGGTTTCTTTTGTGTAAATATGATTGAATAGCTATTTATAAAGAATACTGAAATGATGTTTAGTAAATTGTTATCTTGTACTTAATGATATATATTTTCTTTTGTAATAGTCTGCCTGGGACATTACGCATCAGACCCGTTCCCCTCTTGGTTGAGACTACTATGGTTACTACATTTGGATGTTTTTGTATACTGTATTATGAGAATTAATCTCTTTTAACCACTTCTTTTTTACCTCAATAAACTTATATATATTTTTTCAACATGTTGTTTATTATTTGAAATTGTGCTCACCCACCAGGAGCCCTCCTCGACAATCCATTCCTTTTATCTTAGGGGAACCAGTGTTCCGTTACCTTCGGGGTCTGAACCGGTATCCTCTGATATAACTTACCAGACCCTTATCTGAGCATGCAGCCTAGTTGGCCGGGATGGGGGGGGAGCGAGCGCCCCCCCCCCCCTCCTGAACCATACCAGGCTGCTTGCCCTCAACATGGGGAGGGTGCTTTGGGGTGTCACCATGTTGAGGGGGACAAGGGTCACTTCCCGACAACCCTGGGCTGTGGTTTTTGGGGTCTGCGGGTGGGGGGCTTATCAGAATATGGAAGCCCCCTCTAACAAGGGGGCCCTCAGATCCCGCCGCCCCTATGTGAATGGGTATCGGGTACATCGTACCCCTACCCATTCACCAAAAAAATTTACAAAAAAATGTACAAAAAAAAAGATAAAAATTGTGTCCCTCGATGTAAACCTATCGTCAATCATGACTCTTGCTGCACCCGTAAAATAGAAAAAAATCAAAGATGCTTCAGCTCTTCAGAATGACGCTCTTGAACTTTAACAGATCTTTTAAAGGCAAGGGGCAGAGCCGCTCTGTTGCGTCACCCGATGGCACTGCCCAATCTGATGTCACTTGATGTCATGTGACATCAGAAGGGGGCGGTGCCACTGGGTGATGAAACTGGGTGGCCCCGCCCCTTGCCTATAAAACAGCTTTCAAAGCTCAAGAGCGTCATTCAGCGGGATGCCTTTAGAAGAGGCAAAGTGACTTTGAATTTTTTTTATTTTTTGGTGCGGCGGGCATAGTTGATGACAATGGATTTACATAGAGGGACACTATTTTTTTGTTTTTATTTTTGAATAAAGGACTTGTCAAAAACTTTAGTCTTTAGTGTTTTTTTTTTGTACACTTTTTTGGTGAATGGGTAGGGGTACTACCGATACCCATTAACATAGGTGGGAGGGCTGGGATCTGGGGACCCCCTTTTTAAAGGAGGCTTCCAGATTCCAATAAGCCCCCCACCGACCCCCACAACCACGGCCCACGGTTGTCGGGAAGAGGCCCTTGTCCCCATCAACATGGGGGCAAGGTGTTTTGGGGGGCACCCCAAAGCACCCTCCCCATGTTGAGTATAGAGGATAGAGTATCCCCATATTTAGGGCAAGCGACCTGGTATGGTTCAGGGGGGGGCTCGCTTGTTCCCCCCCTATCCTGTTCTGCCAGGCTGCATGCTCGGATAAGGGTCTGGTATGGATTTTGGGGGGACGCCCAGATTTCTTTTAATTTTGACATGGAGTTCCCCTTTAAAATCTGTACCAGACCCGAAGGGCCTGGTATGGATCTTGGGGGAGACCCCAATGCCGTTTTTTTTTTTTTTTTCATTTTGGCATGGAATTCCCCTAAAATCTGTGCCAGACCTGAAGGACCTGGTATAGATTTTGGGGGGACCCCATGCTGTTTTTTTTCTCATTTTGGCGTGGAGTTCCTCTTAAAATCTATACCAGACCGGAGGGGCGTGACCGGAAGCGGACCGAGGCGGACGTCTTTGTGAGGAGCTCCGCCGCTCACATTCAATCCTCCGCAATCCTCCTTCCCTGCTCAGCCCAACGGCTTACATACATAGTTACATAGTTAGTGAGATTGAAAAAAGACATCAGTCCATCCAGTTCAACCTATGATGTGTGTGTGTGTGTGTTTGCTATTAACCGTACATTGTATACCCCTGTATGTTGTGGTCTTTAAGGTGTCCATCTAATAGTTTTTTGAAACTATCAATGCTCCCTGCTGATACGACTGCTTGTGGAAGAGAATTCCACATCCTTACCGCTCTTACAGTGAAGAACCCCTTACGCACTTTAAGGTTAAACCGCGTTTCCTCAAGTTTTAGTGAGTGGCCACGTGTCTTATTGTATCTCCTCTCTCTGAATAGTTTGTTCCTTATGCTCGGGTCGCCAGTACAGTATTTGTACATTGATATCATATCCCCCCTCAATCTTCTCTTCTCCAGAGAGAATAGGTTCAGTGCTTGTAGTCTTTCCTCATAGCTGCTGTCCTCCATTCCCCTAATTATTTTTGTTGCCCTTCTCTGGACTTTCTCCAGTTCCAGCACATCCTTCCTGAGGACCGGTGCCCAGAACTGGACAGCATACTCCAGATGTTGCCGGACCAGAGTCTTGTAGAGTGGGAGAATAATCTCTTTATTTCTGGAGTGAATCCCCTTTTTTATACAACCCAGTATTCTGTTGGCTTTGCTTGCGGCGGCTTGGCATTGCATGCCACTGCCAAGCCTGTTGTCTACCAGTACCCCCAAGTCCTTTTCTATCCTAGACTCACCCAGAGGTTCCCCCCCTAGTGAGTAGCTTGCTTTCTGGTTTCTGGCCCCCAAGTGCATTACTTTACATTTTTCAACATTAAATCTCATCTGCCATGTAGTTGCCCACCCCGTTATTTTGTTCAGGTCCTCTTGCAAGGTTTCCACATCCTGTATAGAAGATATTGGCAAGCCTAATTTAGTATCATCTGCAAATACTGAGATTGTACTAGATATCCCCTCCTCTAGATCATTTATGAATAAATTAAACAGGATTGGTCCCAGGACCGAACCCTGGGGGACCCCACTTTCCACACCCGCCCAATCCGAGTACTCCCCATTAATCATCACCCTCTGGACTCTACCCTGGAGCCAGTTCTCTATCCAGGTACTCACCTTATGGTCCATACCTACCTTCCTTAGTTTGTACAGTAAGCGTTTGTGGAGAACGGTGTCAAAGGCCTTTGCAAAGTCCAGATACACCACATCCACAGGCTTACCTTTATCTAGGTGGCAGCTCACTTCATCGTAGAAGGTTAATAGATTGGTTTGGCACGAACGATTTTTCATGAATCCATGCTGATTACTACTTATAATACCGTTTTCATTACTAAAGTCTTGTATGTGGTCCCTTATCGTCCCCTCCAAAATTTTGCAGACTACTGATGTTAGGCTGACTGGCCTATAGTTACCCGGGATATATCTCGGCCCCTTTTTAAATATTGGTACCACGTTGGCTTTTTTCCAATCAGCTGGCACCATACCCGTCTGTAAACTATCCTTAAAGATCAAGAATAATGGTCTGGCAATCACCTGGCTGAGCTCATTAAGAACCCTCGGGTGCAAGCCATCCGGTCCCGGGGATTTATTTATGTTAAGTTTCTCTAGTTTAGCTCTAAGTCTATCCTCTGTTAGCCATGGCGGCACTTCCTGAGGTGTATTATTTAGTTTAGTTCGGCCTTACAAGTAAGGTTCGTGTAGCCCCCCGATTCCTTTGTGAAGACTGAAGAAAAGAAATTATTTAACACTTCCGCCTTTTCTCTGTCCTCTGTGGCCATTTTTCCTTTATCATCTTTTATGGGGCCAATGTGTTCTGACCTCGCTTTCTTACTGTTTATATACTTAAAGAACTTCTTGGGGTTCTTTTTACTCTCCTCCGCTATATGTCTCTCGTGTTCTATTTTAGCCGCCCTGATTTCGTCTTTACATTTCTTATTACACTCTTTGTAATGCTTAAATGCTGCCAATGACCCCTCAGTCTTGTATTTTTTGAAGGCCTTTTCTTTAGCTCTAATATACATTTTTATGTTGGAGTTTAGCCACCCAGGGTTTAGTTTTGCTCTTTTAAATTTATTTCCCTGTGGAATGCACTGGCCCACCCCTTTGTTAAGTATGCTCTTGAAGCACTCCCATTTTTCCTCCGTGTTCTTTGTTCCCAGGGTTCTATCCCATTTGATATTTTCTAGCAGCGAGCGCAGTTTAGGGAAATTGGCTCTTTTGAAATTCAGTGTCCTTATGTTACCTTTGTGTTTCCTATTACTGTAATTAATACTGAAACCAATTGACCTATGGTCACTGTTCCCTAAGTTGTCCCGTATTTCTATATCCGTGAGCAGGTCTGTATTGTTGGTAATCAGTAGGTCAAGTACCGCATTGTTTCTTGTCGGTGCATTCACCATCTGACCCATGAAATTGTCCTGCAAAACATTTAGGAACTGCCGAGCCTTGGCTGAGTGCGCAGTTCCTTCTGCCCAGTCTATATCAGGATAATTAAAGTCCCCCATTATAATGACATTTCCCATCCTTGCTGCCAATCCTATCTGTAACATGAGGTCCGCCTCACCCTCCTCCCTCTGGTTGGGGGGCCTATAGCATACGCCCAATATTACCTTCCCCACCGTGCCTTCCCTTTGAAGCTCTACCCATAGGGATTCTGCCTCGTCCATAGCTCCATTATTAATATCATCCCTCATATTTACCAGTATACTGTTCTTAATATACAGACATACCCCTCCCCCTTTTTTACCCTCTCTATCCCTGCGATGAAGGGAATACCCCTGAATGGTCGCCATCCAGTCATGAGAGCTGTCGAACCAAGTCTCAGTTATCCCCACAAAATCTAAGTCCTCCTCAAACATCAGCAGCTCCAGCTCTCCCATCTTGTTGGCCAGGCTTCTGGCATTGGTATACAAGCCTCGTAATTTTGATTGGTTACATTTATCCTCGTTTGATGTTTTTAGGCTGCTCTCTTGATTTTTCCCCATACCCACCCTGGGTTTAGGAGCTCCGAACACCCTACCGCTAATGCCCCCATTTCTGCCCTCTGAAACTTGCTTTCCACTGGCTAATTCTACATCTGTACCCTCCCCCCCATTCCCTAGTTTAAAAGCCCCTCTAACTTTTTGGCCATCCTCTCACCCAGTACGGCTGCACCCACCCCATTTAGGTGCAATCCATCCCTACCAAAGAGCCGGTGACCGGCTGAGAAGTCGGCCCAGTTCTCCAGGAACCCGAAACCCTCCTTACTACACCAGCTCCTCAGCCACTCGTTAACTTCCCTAATCTCCCGCTGCCTCTCTGATGTGGCTCGAGGTACAGGTAGTATTTCAGAAAATACTACCTTGGAGGTCCTAGTCCTCAACTTAGCGCCTAAGTCCCTGAAATCGTTTAGGACTCTCCGTCTTCCTCTGCCTATGTCATTGGTACCCACGTGTACCATGACAGCTGGGTTTTCCCCAGCCCCACCCTATAATCTGTGCACCCCATCACGACTCCCCAGACCCTGGGGGACCCGCCGGACTAAAATTTTTTTTTGTCGGACCAGGATTTCCGCTCGCAGTCTAACTAGGCCTGAAGCCGGGGACTTTCCTGCGGACCGGACCCGAGGCCTGCGCGGCCGCCGCGGCCCACCATCCGGCACTTCAGAGGGGAGGTAGGCACTATTAAAGTACCCACTCACCATCCTGCCCTACGGATCTACCCCCCTCTGTCCTAATCTGCCCCGCTGTGCCTCTGGGACCATCTCCACGGCCGGTCGCGGCCTATCAGTCAGCACCCGGCCGCCATCTTCCCGGCCCCCTCACGCTTGCTGGGCACCCCTGGGTCCCCACCCCCCGGCCAGGACTCCGGACCCCAGACCTCACCTTCACCCTGGGAAGGTCCGAATGACCGTTGGCCCCTCTGAGCAGGACATGTCCGCCTAGTGCTCCGCATCTCTGGGGGCATTACAGCCCCTCCGCAACGAGTCACCGCTGCTAACCTAACCACCTACAGACCCACCGGCTGCCAGGGTCAACCTATGATGGTCTACGGCGGACCGAAGAACAAATTTAAGAATAAATCCATCAGGGACGATCTCCTCAAAACCGCTCCTAAGATGGCGGCGGCGCCATCTACCCGCTCGCCTCACGCAACTCCTCACACCAAGCCTGTGGTGCTGCACCCAGACGGTGAGACAGACTATGATTTTGGCCTCACACCTCTAACTTTAAGGGGAGACACACTGCAGCCAGACCTGCTCCAGCAATTTGAGTGGATGCTCACTAGAGCCCTCAAAAACACCTCAGATGCCATTACTGACAAGCACACCAGGGAAATCAGGGAGGTGGGCCACCGCACTACTCTCTTAGAGCAACGCACTGAGGAACTAGAACTCACAGCAGGCAATCATTCTGAGGACTTGGAAGCCCTTCGAGAGGAAAATTCATCCCTACACTCCCTCTTAGAGGACTTTGAAAACAGGGCCAGGCGATCCAATGTCAGGATCAGAGGTATCCCAGAGTCTGTGGAGGACCTTCAATCCACCATCACTGCCTTATTTCAGGAACTAGCCCCATCAATTCCTATAGAGCGTTTGGAAATGGACAGGATCCATAGATCACTGGCCCCGCGCTCAGATGACGGTCCTTTCAGGGACATCATAGTGAAACTTCACTTTTTTCGCACTAAAGAACAACTTATGGTAGCTGCCCGTAATAGGGATTCCCTCATTTTCCAGGGTCACCGTTACCAACTCTTCCAAGATTTATCCCAAGCTACTCTGGCTAAACGTAAGGCTATGAAGCCACATCTCCTTGTTCTTCAACACCACAAGATTACCTACAGATGGATCTTCCCCTTTGCTGTCCGCTTCTCCTATAAAGGCTTCTCTTACCAATGCAAATCTCCTGAGGATCTTCATGGTACTATTCGTGAACTCCACCTGACACCCCCTGATCATTCTCCTGAAGGCTCCAGGCGACGTGCTGCATCATCCTCTCCACAGAAGACCCAAGCTCACCAGGATCGTGTCTCCCAGCACGGGATCCACAAGAGAGGTCGCTATTCATCACCAGCTCCGACTCCTGAGGACACCATGGACTGAGGACACCCCGCGGTGTTCACCTGCTCTTTGTTACTAGGACGGTTGTATAGCTGCCCTGCTGATCCCTTTCTTTGATGACACCATTTTTGGTATCCTCCTGGAACCGTAACTATATTGTTTTATATTGCTTTTTATATATATACATATGTGTTTTTTTTTTTTTTTGTCTTTTTGGGTACCCTCCAGGACGTACCATTACTGTAGGTGAGACTGGTGGCTGGGTTTCCCTAAATTGGACTTTTTCCTAAATTTTTTAGCTCGCTCTGCCATCACCCTCACTTGAGTGCTATATTTTGACTCGGGTCCTGACCCGAGTGAGAGCTCTACATTATACACTTTCAGGTACTCCTACTGGTTGTCTGCTGCACCCCTATTTATGCTCATACCAGGCACTTATGGCAGATCATTTTGTTGTTCCTTCTTGCACCATGAACGGTGCTGTGGCCTTCCTGGGTTGCTCCGCCACTGCAAACGCTTACGGGATGAACGGGCGCTTCCATTGGCCTGTTCTCCTGACTCCGCCGTCATACTGCCTGTTCTGAGCATCCTGGTTCGCATTTCTCAGTGGGAGTCCCCACGTCCCCTCCCCTTTTTTTTTTCTCATTGTTGGGTCTGCCATATTGACCTGATTTGTTTTACTGTTTGTGCTCTGATATGTTATTGACTCGTTACCTCCACTTGCGTTATGCTTGTTACTAGGCTGTCCCTACCCCAGAGACTGCTCACTGCACCCCACTTGTAGTCCTTCAGTACCAGACCTTTTTGGACTGGTATCTCTTGGACGAGTTGACTCCTCCTGGCGGGACGTTTACTTCCTTTTAGAGGATCCTTTTCTCCTTTTTTCCTTCCTTCCCCTTCCATTCTTGAGTTTTTTTCTCTCCTCCATTTCCCTTCCTCCCCCTTTCCCGCCCTCTTGCTCCTGCTCCTCCTGTCTCCCATCCCCACCCGGAGAGAGTCCCCCGCCCGCCGTTCCTGCCTCCTACCCCTGCCACGCTACTTTTGCGCTCCATTATGTGAACCTTAAACGTTCTTACTCTTAAAGTACAAGGCCTAAATTCCCCCTCCAAACGTGTGAAGGCATTCCGATCATTCTCTTCGCTATCGGTTCATGTGGCTTGCCTTCAGGAAACGCACTTTTCCACTCACTCGACTCCCACACATTTTGGTCACCAATACCTACAAGTCTACACTGCCTCTGCTCCCACGAAGCAACGGGGTGTGCTGATAGCTTTTCACAGAACTACCCCATTTACTCTGCAGAAGGAAATAAAAGACCCCGAGGGTCGCTACCTCATACTGGTAGGACGGCTTCTTGACTCGGATGTCACTATAGTTTCATACTATGCTCCTATTAAGAAACCCCAGGCCTTCCTTTCCCACCTATTGTCTGTCACGGACACCCACAAACAGGGTACCCTCTTGCTTTGTGGCGACTCCAATCAAGTACTCTACCCCCTGCTGGACAAATCTCTCGCTCCGCTATCCGCGCAGCGCCTCTCTTTCAAACAACTCCTAACTCAACATTCATTAGTGGATACGTGGCGTGAACACAACCCACGCCGACGACAGTACACGCACTATTCCCATCCACATAAGCTGTTTTCGCGAATTGACCACATCTTGATCCACATTGGCACATCTCCTCTCCTTTCCACCTCCACTATCATCCCCTGCGCCTGGTCTGATCATGATGCGGTCATCTCCTCTTTCTCTTTCTTGGTACCTAAACCCAACCTTCGCTCTTGGCAGATCAATGACGGTATGCTGGCTAACCCGACCCACCGTCTCGAATTAGAGCACGCAATTTCTGACTATCTGTCCACCAACACTCATCCGGACACGTCCCCACTCATGTTGTGGGAAGCCCAAAAACCAGTTATACGGGGGGTTTGCATTAGCCGAACCTCTCACCTCCGTAAGGAACGTCGCCTCTTACTACAAAATTTAGAAGCTGCCTTCTATAAGGCCTCCGCAGATTTCCAAGCCACCCCCTCGCCCTCCAGGAAACAAGCCCTTGATAAAGCTCGACTTGAGCTGGATCTTCTCCTTTCAGAATCGGCGGAACAAATACTCCGAAAGTCGAAACATACTTTATATATGAAAGCTAACAAACCTGACACCTTCCTTGCCTTGACGCTTCGCAAAGCCGATTATACTCCCAAACCTATACGCCTTAAGCAGGCTAAGGACACATACACCTGTAATCCCCTTAAAATTCTCCACACCTTCCATGATAAACTCTCCACGCTCTATAAGGACCCCTCCACATTTGACCGCACTCACTTAGACGCCCTCCTGTCTTCTGTCCACCTCCCTGCACTGTCCGCCTCCCACAGGGAGAATCTTGATAAACCCATAACTGCTGAGGAACTCTTACAGGCAATTAAGACTTTGAAACCACATAAGCGTCTGGGCCCTGACGGCTTTTCTGCTACATACTATAAACGCTTTGCCTCTGTTCTTATCCCCCCATTGGTTGGGGCACTTAATTCCCTGCTGGACGGTCACTCCTTTCACACGGATTCGCTCATGGCTGCCATCTCCATGATTCCCAAACCCAATTCAGATGACACCTCCTGGTCCAATTATAGACCCATCTCTATACTCAACATTGACATTAAACTGCTCGCCAAAGTCCTGTCCTCTCGCCTCAATGTGGTCATAGGCACTTTGGTCCATGCTGACCAGACGGGTTTGTCGGGGTTATTGGGGGTTGATTAAAATAATAATAGGTAAAAAGAAAAATGATTTTAAAAGCCATGTATATTTCATATTATGCATATATGAGATTCTGAACAGGATGGCGTCCATCTTGTTTTTAAGGTGAAACAAAGTTCATATATACTTGTTAAACAAAATGTCTCTCACAGGCTTACAAAGGGTCTATGGTTTCAACAGAGATCTTTGTATTTCTATGTAATCGTAAATAAGATCCCTTTTGACATCTCGATCAGATAAAACTTAGTCAGTCTGACGCTATGTTAAGGGGGATATCTCAGTCTGTCTATAAGTATATAACAATGGACAATACCCCAGTATATTCTAGCAGACATTTAAAGATGAACCATATAAGTTTTTATAGAAAACATCATCATATGTAAGATGTATATTAACGATAATACATTGTATTCTTATTAATATAGAAGTGTGAACTTGATACTTATATAATATTAGATATATAATATATATATATATATAAGTATACTTTTCTATGATGTGTAAGGACTTGTGCGTCTTAAAAACAAATTACTTCATGTTAAGGCATGTGGTAGGAGTGTTTATATAAGGATTGCTTTGGACTGGTTTAGTGCTCAAGGTGTCGTAAATATTCCCAAACCTAGACTATATCTGACAGCCCTTTGGCATGGTCAAATAAGTAATTGCTTTTCACTAGCCGACAGGTCAATAGGTCATCAGATAACAAATTGTTTTAATTATATTAAATACAAAATCTAATGAACGGTACAATACTGCCCTCTGGAGACGAAATACCAGGTGCAGTCTTGAGATAATTTGAAATATTCCAATATAAAAATATTATATTGTGTTAAATAATATAATTATTGAAATGGCATTACTTGCCAAGATGAATAATGGAAATACAGGTGGACATTTATGTATGTACTGGTAGTCTGGACAAAGTTTTATGTTGTGTTTTATGATTAATCTCACATATAGAGAAATCATCCTTATTTTATTATACCAAGTTTTGGGTTAATTATCAAAAGAGGTGTGTCTCTGACCTCATCAGTTTAGGTATAGAATATCCCGACCAATAGGGATAATGTTTCATCCCTCTGGGTTTTACTTATGGTAATTTTTATAGCTCTTTGTTCTTACCATATAAAAGACCAACCCAGATGAGAGAGAGGACATCACATTACACTACTGACAACACACCTCACACTTACACCACACACGCTATTACATTTTTCGAAAGACTCATCCAGACATACTCCCTGGTCCATCATTCATCTGAAACTTGGAGGAAACTCCTCCCTCACTGGCATCCATCTTAGGACTCTGGTAACACCATCTTAAGTGTGGTAATTATGCCTTGCTATGTTATTTGATTTTATTCAACAATTGTTTATTCCTTCCTTATATGTTTTATATTGCATATTTAAAGGGTAATGAGATTACAATCCCAGCCGTATAAGCCATGGTAGATTTTTCTCTAAAAAGCTGATTTTTGTTTTTATACATTATTATTAATATCAGATTTCATGCATTATTTGCAATTTTAAGTCTTCCGTTTTGCAAGGCTTATTCTCATTCCTTCTGCAGTGGAATGACTTTGGGCCGTGTGATTCGCAGACCATTGGAGTCTGTTTATATAGAACATTAATTTATGGCTTATACTATACCTGGGAAGAAATGGTAATCTTGCTGTCGTTTTACTTTGGTTTCACTTTCACTTTGTTTCATTTCACTTTGTTTTAGTTTCACTTTCATTATTGAGCTAAACATCACATTGCATTGATTATTTGAAGTTAGTATATTTTATGCAGAGTTATCTTTTTGTGTCACTTCTTGTTTGATCATATATCGTGTTTGCATGTCTTGAGAATAAATATTTTTATATATATTCCACGCTGTAGACTGTACTCACTAAGATTGGTATATGCTTTTAAAAAGAAATTAATCAATTAAAAAGAATTCACGACATTGATTTATGGCAATAGGTGAAGACTCTCCTTTTTCACAGATCTTTGCTTATTAACCATGAATAAATACACTGCTATATTCAGAGCAGTATAAATATTCTGACATAAGTACGAGCGCAAGATATTTATTATTAAATATTCTTACATATAATGGAGGCACTGCTGAGATAATTATTGATTTCTTACATATGCCAATCATAAATATTGATCAGGTGACATAATCAATAACTTTAAAAAAAAAAAAAATTTTTTTTTTTTGGAAATTTTTTTTTTTATTAATTGTGAATGTGATAGAAATGCCTTAATTAAAAATGTTTATAGCAGGTAATGTTCACGCTGCCAACTCTGGCAAGGTGTCAGTCCCTAGTGGTAATGCCACAACTCCAGTAGATTTGGCACAGATCATAAATGTGTGGAAACACCTCTCTGAGTCTGAAATGGTGTAATATGTAAATGCTGGTTAGAGTCATATATCAAAATCCTCAGAAAGTCGGGCCAATAAAGGGCATCTGACATGGGTAGAGGACAACCTGTATGTATGAACTCACCAATAGCTTATCTAACACCAAAAGACGTCAGGAAGTGTAATCACATACTTTTTGTCATGGCCAATCTTACTGTATCTTTATGAGGAACTGCACCAGAAGGCTCAGCAAAAAGGAGTTTAGTAAAGTTTCAATCTCAACTCCAAATAAATGAGAGAATGAGATTAGGAACCTCCTTGAGCAGGTGAAAGTAACCTCTATTGGGACACATAAGTTAAGAGAATGTAGCGTGAAACTGCAAAATAAAGTAGAACTGTGGCAGAAGTTTTATCAAAAGTAAGCTGTAATGAAAGTAACCATTGAAAGAGAAATGTAAATGATTAATGCAATAATTAGGAAGTTTTGAGCAAGGAAAAATGTTTTTCTAGCAAAAAGTTGCCGAGTAACCAGCAGTGGAAAAGTTTGAAATAAAAAAAATAATAAATAAAAATGTAACAGTTCATGTCATGACAGGAACTCATAAGTAAATACATAGCAGAGTTCCATAAGGTCATGGTGTCCATACAAAAGGGCAATGCTTTATTAGTCCTGCTTTAAATATGATGTAATTATTCACAGACCCAGATATGACTCGCAGTCTGTTGGTTATGACTCAGACAAGGGGGGGAGTCAGGCAAAGAGTCCACTTCCTACCCCAGCCATCTTCTTAATATAGGAGGGTAGAAATTGGGCAGCCATACATAAATAGGTATGAATCATATCAGGTCACTACAAAAAGACTAGCACCCCTAAAAAGACACCATACACCTCTAGAAATTTAAAAAGTTTTAAAAAGAGTACTGTCCTGATTTTTAGAAAAGGGTCCTTAGACATTATTGATTACCCTGAGGCCTATGAAAACAACTTTCTGTGTTGTGCCTGCAGGATGTAATTTAAAATGCAGCCCATACAAAAACTTTACTGCTGCTAGAGCTGTTATCTACAATTTAAAATGTACACAGCACCAAAGCTCCATTGAATTATTTTTTTTTTTGCTGTACTCAAAAGTGCTTAACACCCTTCAATGAAGGTCTGAGTACAACCATCAGGAATTTAAATCCCTGTGCTTTGAGGCATTGCCCATACACATAATAATAAAAAGTTTGGAAAAGGAGCAAGATATGCCACCTAGGCCCCAAGGGCACACCGGATACCTTAAGGAGGACACCGGACATCCCATTAACAAGGGGGGGGGGACACCCACAAATAAATAGGGATTTGCCCCATCCTAGGGTTCCCCAAAATCCTCGGGAAAATCAAGAGCCATTCAGGCCCAGACCTCACGCCAGAACCACGTAACTGGTTCTGATAGGGATCTGTCCCAATATGTCTGAACCCGAGAGATATAGGCACCGCAGGAGGCGGAGCCAATAATTTAATTCTGTTAAAGTTTTCAGCAGAATAGAAGCCAAGTTGGATCAGCTGATCAATTGGTTCACTCAGGGCACTGCAGCCCAGAACTAAAATAAAATCCATCTCTAGGAACAAATCCTATGGCCAGCCAAGGGCCACAAAATCCTTAAATGCCCAAGTGGCAGGAATCAGAGGATACACTGAATAGAGGCATAGGATACAGAGGTTCTAACACCATTTTATTCCAGGTCACAGCATTGAGGATCCTGAAATCCCTATCAGGGAATCTTGGTTGTTATATACTAACTACCCTCCTATTTTTCAGTGGTCACTTCATCCCTCTGACTCAAATAGGTCACTCAAAGCGGGCACATTTTTGAAAAATCGCCAATGACGGTGATACCAAGGAAGATCAAACCCTAATGACGTAATGCAGTCAAGAGGTTAAAGGTTGTATACGGTAACCAAGAAGGAATCCTCAATGCCAGGTAGTTTGTTGCCTACAATAAATTGCATTGATGCCCCATAGGGGGAGATATTTTTTTTTTTCTCCTAAGTAGTAGGTAAATTTTAAACAAAATATTGTATCATTGTATTATTGTCCAATGTGTAGTATCCATGGCGATAAATACAATCCCCATGTTAATAAGCCCCAGAAGTCAGTCGCCCTAGGAAAGGTCACATATATAGTCTCACCTTCCCTGGTGTTATATAAAAGGACTGATCCCACGGTGAATTAAATGAGAACTCTGAGAAAGCTTAGGGTACCAACATCGCATTGAAATGTCAACTGATAAGAATGTATATTCATACTGTATGTTTCATCCAATAGGAGGGGATTAACCTTCCATGCCAGGTCGTTGATTGGTACAGACGATGATGTTTGCCAAAGACACAGCGATCGGATGGGTCATCTCTCCTTAAAGCCCAGCTCTGGATGGAACACCTCATTGAATTGGATCCCTCTTCAGGAATCAAGCTGCGAGACGCCCCAGATTCTTGTTGACGGAGAGGAAGATTTGTTTCAACAGATCTTTGTGCATTTGATCCAAGGAAATCCATTGAGAGGAATCGCACTACCTCCTGTTTTCAGTTGAAGGAGATGTGAGAATGGTGCATTGCGCATGTGAGCAAACCTCAGTCTAGGTGTATGACACTCTAGACCATGCTGAAACCATTCATTATCCAACCAATATCCAAGGTTGAACGTCCAAACAGATTTCTCTGATCCCTGATTGCCAACATTGTTTTACTGCGCTTTGAATGGTAGTTGCCAATGCCATTGCAGCAGTTAATTTATGTCTCAGTCAAGACTTTACCAGCTGACGTTGCAGATTTCAAGGAACATTTGAGTTTCTTTACCAGGAGATCAGAATTCAAAGAGACTAATAAGGAACAGTTTGTGACATAGCTAACACCAGCAAAATCGCTACGAACTGACATTTTGAACTGATTTTTTTTTCAATTTTTTTTTTACCGCTGTACTTAAGAGTTATGAACAATTCCCAATATGAACTATTCTCTTAAAAAAAAAAAGAGAACAAGACATTTTTTTTTTCTTTTGCTACTCCTTAAAAAGCTTTCTTTCCAGATAGGCCTAAGTTGCTCACTTGTCTACTGGGAAGAAAGGGGGGGGATATGTCGGGGTTATTGGGGGTTGATTAAAATAATAATAGGTAAAAAGAAAAATGATTTTAAAAGCCATGTATATTTCATATTATGCATATATGAGATTCTGAACAGGATGGCGTCCATCTTGTTTTTAAGGTGAAACAAAGTTCATATATACTTGTTAAACAAAATGTCTCTCACAGGCTTACAAAGGGTCTATGGTTTCAACAGAGATCTTTGTATTTCTATGTAATCGTAAATAAGATCCCTTTTGACATCTCGATCAGATAAAACTTAGTCAGTCTGACGCTATGTTAAGGGGGATATCTCAGTCTGTCTATAAGTATATAACAATGGACAATACCCCAGTATATTCTAGCAGACATTTAAAGATGAACCATATAAGTTTTTATAGAAAACATCATCATATGTAAGATGTATATTAACGATAATACATTGTATTCTTATTAATATAGAAGTGTGAACTTGATACTTATATAATATTAGATATATAATATATATATATATATATAAGTATACTTTTCTATGATGTGTAAGGACTTGTGCGTCTTAAAAACAAATTACTTCATGTTAAGGCATGTGGTAGGAGTGTTTATATAAGGATTGCTTTGGACTGGTTTAGTGCTCAAGGTGTCGTAAATATTCCCAAACCTAGACTATATCTGACAGCCCTTTGGCATGGTCAAATAAGTAATTGCTTTTCACTAGCCGACAGGTCAATAGGTCATCAGATAACAAATTGTTTTAATTATATTAAATACAAAATCTAATGAACGGTACAATACTGCCCTCTGGAGACGAAATACCAGGTGCAGTCTTGAGATAATTTGAAATATTCCAATATAAAAATATTATATTGTGTTAAATAATATAATTATTGAAATGGCATTACTTGCCAAGATGAATAATGGAAATACAGGTGGACATTTATGTATGTACTGGTAGTCTGGACAAAGTTTTATGTTGTGTTTTATGATTAATCTCACATATAGAGAAATCATCCTTATTTTATTATACCAAGTTTTGGGTTAATTATCAAAAGAGGTGTGTCTCTGACCTCATCAGTTTAGGTATAGAATATCCCGACCAATAGGGATAATGTTTCATCCCTCTGGGTTTTACTTATGGTAATTTTTATAGCTCTTTGTTCTTACCATATAAAAGACCAACCCAGATGAGAGAGAGGACATCACATTACACTACTGACAACACACCTCACACTTACACCACACACGCTATTACATTTTTCGAAAGACTCATCCAGACATACTCCCTGGTCCATCATTCATCTGAAACTTGGAGGAAACTCCTCCCTCACTGGCATCCATCTTAGGACTCTGGTAACACCATCTTAAGTGTGGTAATTATGCCTTGCTATGTTATTTGATTTTATTCAACAATTGTTTATTCCTTCCTTATATGTTTTATATTGCATATTTAAAGGGTAATGAGATTACAATCCCAGCCGTATAAGCCATGGTAGATTTTTCTCTAAAAAGCTGATTTTTGTTTTTATACATTATTATTAATATCAGATTTCATGCATTATTTGCAATTTTAAGTCTTCCGTTTTGCAAGGCTTATTCTCATTCCTTCTGCAGTGGAATGACTTTGGGCCGTGTGATTCGCAGACCATTGGAGTCTGTTTATATAGAACATTAATTTATGGCTTATACTATACCTGGGAAGAAATGGTAATCTTGCTGTCGTTTTACTTTGGTTTCACTTTCACTTTGTTTCATTTCACTTTGTTTTAGTTTCACTTTCATTATTGAGCTAAACATCACATTGCATTGATTATTTGAAGTTAGTATATTTTATGCAGAGTTATCTTTTTGTGTCACTTCTTGTTTGATCATATATCGTGTTTGCATGTCTTGAGAATAAATATTTTTATATATATTCCACGCTGTAGACTGTACTCACTAAGATTGGTATATGCTTTTAAAAAGAAATTAATCAATTAAAAAGAATTCACGACATTGATTTATGGCAATAGGTGAAGACTCTCCTTTTTCACAGATCTTTGCTTATTAACCATGAATAAATACACTGCTATATTCAGAGCAGTATAAATATTCTGACATAAGTACGAGCGCAAGATATTTATTATTAAATATTCTTACAGGTTTCAACCCATCCCGCCAGGCTGGCGATAATATTCGTCGGGCCACCCTGCTGGCACACATTGCCAGGAAACGCTGAATTCCCTCTTGCTTTCTCTCCCTACACATTAGCAAGGCATTCGATTCTCTGCCTTGGCCATACCTCACCTCCATCCTTGATCGCTGGGGTTTCGGCTCCCACTTCCTGCAATGGGAGAATGCCCTCTACAAGAACCCTAGAGCGTACGTCTATTATTCAGGCTACAGGTCGGACCCCTTCCCCATAGAGCGCGGCACGAGACAGGGTTGTCCCCTTTCCCCCCTACTATTTGCCTTGGCCATTGAGCCCCTTGCGATCCTCATATGATCCAACCCGAATATTCGTGGAATTGAACTGGGGGGTCACCACCATAAACTCTGCCTTTTTGCGGACGATGTCCTGCTTTTTCTTACTGCCCCACTCACGTCTGCCCCTAATCTCCTTGATACCTTAACTAAATTTGGATCACTCTCGGGCCTGGTTGTCAACCCACAGAAATCTCTAGCTCTCAATGTATCCCTCTCAGCCGAAGTCCTTAACCACCTCAAGTCTTCCCTCCCGTTCCCTTGGGCCAACTCCTACATCCCCTACTTGGGCGTCAAGTTCACAGCTGACCCTCTTGAGCTCTTTTCTGAAAATTACCCTCCCATGCTATCAACGCTTACATCGCTTATGAACAAATGGTCCTCCCTACCTCTTTCCTGGATGGGGAGAATTACAGTCCTCAAAATGTCAATCTTACCCAAGATCTTATACCTGTTTCGGGTTCTCCCGATTGGGGTACCAGCTTACTTCTTACGCATTTTACAGAAACGTGCTCTGGAATACATTTGGGGTAACGCCAAACCCCGCTTACCCCGACCGACGCTGTATCGACCACGTATCCGAGGCGGGCTTGGGGTGCCACAGTTCTCCAAATACTACTATGCAGCACAGTTGGCTCAGCTCATGCAACAAAGGAAGTCCCATTGTGGGTCTCCATAGAAGCAATGGACTTTGATCCTCTCTCTGTGGCTAACCTCCTCTGGCTCCCACCCTCGCAATGGAGATGTGTTACCAATCCTATCACTAAGCACAGCCTAACCCTTTGGGATAGACTTAAACGTCGTTTTCACCTTCAGTCCCCCCATAATCCCCTACTTTCTTTTCTCCGCAACCCCTCTTTCTACCCAGCCTGGTCCTCCCGGACTTCTTTCTCCGAGTGGACTAGGGTTGGCTTGATACGTGCTTACCAGTTCTTCACTTCCCGGGCTTTTCAAACCTTCCCAGCCTTGCGTGAGGCCTACAACCTCCCTCCTGGCGACTTGTTTCGCTACTTGCAACTGAAACACTTCTTTAGCCAGAACACACCAGCGCGCGATAGCTCCCATGCGTTCTCCACCTTTTAACGGGCTTGCAAAACAGACCCACATAGGCGGGGGCTCATCTCTGATCTCTATGCCCAATTTCTATCGGTTCGAGAGACCACCCCCCCGGCATATGCTTCCAAATGGGAAAGGGACCTACACCTCTCCTTGGAAGACTCTGACTGGATCCAAATTTGGCAAGCCACTAAATCGGCTTCCCCAAATATTGTAGCCTTGGAGACAAATTACAAGGTCCTTTCCAGATGGTACTTGGTCCCAGCCAGAGTCTCCAAATATGTGCCACAGTACTCACCTCGTTGCTTTCGTGGTACCCATGCACACATTTGGTGGGAATGCCCCACGGGCCGTACCTTTTGGTCCGAAGTCTATCGGGTTTTATCTACAATCTTCCCCACACCCCTTACCCCTGATCCTGCTTCTGCGCTCCTGAACTGCAAGCCACCTGACCTCATACGTCGCCAGTTAAAATTTTTCCTGTATGTTACCACGGCTGCCAAACAGACCATAGCGAAGGCCTGGAAAACTTCCTCCCTATGTTTCCTCACCACGAAAAATAGAGTCACTACCTTACGAAAAGCTTTGGAAACCATGGATTGACAACTGTCTTCCGATAGGCTTTGATGAATCCCTTGTACTAGCTTGACCTGTTCCCTATTGGTATTGTCGCTCCGGGCACCTTTCCTCCCCCGCATAACCCCCCCCACTGTTTTGTCCTTCCTTCCCCCCCCCATCCTTCTTGCCCCTCTTACTCCCTTCTTTTTCTCCCCCCTTCCTTATTGCCTCGAGTTGGCCGCTACCTAATTTGTTTCCCTGTTGTGGCTGGACCACCAACTTTTGCTGCACTACGGCCTCCTTTTTTGCCCTACCCCCAGCCGCCCTTATGCACTGTGTTTATCCTTTGTACTTGTATACTGGGGCACCCAGCTTGCCCCTTTCCTATTCCTAAACCTGACTGTTATGCTACTACTTGCTGTTCATGATGTCATTTTTACGTGTATTCATCTGTTATGCACCACTGTTACCTACTGGTATTGTTTTGTACTACATTCCTTCTGCCTTAATAAAAACCGTTTGAACAGAAAATCTATACCAGACCCAAAGGGCCGGGTATAGATTTTGGGGGGTCCCCATGCCGTTCTGTCATAGACTTCCCCTTAACCACTTAAATACAGAGCACTACCCCCCCCCCCCTTCCTGCCTAGACCAATTTTCAGCTTTTAGTGCTCATTAGCTTCCATGGGAAATATTGTCAGCTTGACATGACGCTGCTCCCTGTCTTTAACATTGGCGTCTATGGGAAATCTTGGTCAGCTTGGCATGGCACTGCTCACAAACTATAAGTGACAGGGACACAAAACTTGGGGAGCACTGAGAGGGGACCCAGGACTACAAAATATCTATACATTTTAAAAGTGGGGTATAAACTCAACACTACACTGACTGCACTAAACTGACTCAACACACTATCCACTAACTAGGGGGCGTGGACTTAGCCCCTGAACCATGGTTGACTAAAGGCACCCTGCCTTTGGCCAATTATGGCTCTGACAGGACATTGGGCTGTGGTTGGCCAAAGAACACAGGCCAGGTGCATGCTTTGGACAATCACAAGCACTTAATGCACTGTAATCGTGCAGTGCATTCTGGGGTGCTCATCGGCAGGTGAACTGAAGAAACCCGTACTTCAGGTGAAACGTGTCAATCTGAACCTGCATGGGATTACCCAGTACTTAGCATTCTGTACTGAATGGTGATATGTACAACATGATATATCTCTATGGTAAATATGTGTCTTGCTATTTTAAATTATGTGTGTAATAATAAAAACACATTGCTTTTAGCTATGATTTATATTGTTTAACTTTTGGGCACGTTCAAAAAGCCTCACTTTCCAGTATCTCCCTGTCCCTCCTCTCCCCCCAGGGGAGACCTGGAATACAGTATGTGCTCTTCCATGTGTATGAACCACTACATCTATAAACCCACATGCATATCCACCTCTGTAACATACATGTGTGTGTATATACACACACGCTCTCAACCACTTGCACCTACCCACACATAAGTACACACATACATAAACATACACACGCACACATCCACATATATGTGTGTAGCCACATTTATATGCATGCATGCACACACACACACAAATACACAACCCATTGCATGTGCTTGTGTGTGTCAGCCACACCCACACCACAACACCAATACACACCTGTGGAAAGATGTAAGTTAGCAGGAAAGGTCAGGGACTGCATACCATCACCACATCGCACCACAGTATGTATATCGATATCCTCATTTAATCAATTAGGACACAAAGTGTGTACTTTATGAATCCAAAATGTTTCCCTCTTTTCTCATTGTCAGTGAGATGGGTAGGCATAAAGGAAATGGCAAAAACCCTTAAGTCAGACATTTTCTTTTTGTGATATTGAGAGAAATGTTGAGGGACGCTGTGTTCGTGGCAGCCCTTTTGGATAAACCTTCAGTCTCACATATCCAGTTCCTTTATGTGCGTCTCGTTCTCCCAATGTACAACAAATTACAAGGACATTGTAGGATGTATATTACAAATTCACTCGAACAGGGTATAAACTGACAGATGTTGTAATCGACATTATTGTGTAGAAAAGTGGACTGGCCATGTACAATAAATTGGTAGGTGAGACACCTGTGTTACTTGCACTGGTAAATCCCCACTCTATTGTCAAAATATCCACGTAGATTAGGTCTAGGTTTATTTATATTCATGACTTTGCTGGGAGCTATCATGTTTTTAATTGTTCTGGCTCTCCTGAATAGGGATGATCGAACGGTTCGGGTCGACCATCGGTTCAACCCGAACATTGACTGTTCGAGGTTCGGCCGAATTCCAAACTATTTGCTGTAAAAAGTTCGGAATTCGGCAGCCAGAACCGACCAAAATACAATGGGACAGGACCTGGGCTTTAAAAGCCCGTGATTGGACCAGAACCATCAGTAAAAGCTAATTGAGGGGGCAGGAGAATGCTAGGAATGTGATTGGAGTGACTAGGGGGTCCAGAGGCCAATCATTAGTGAATACGCCCCCCAGTATATAAGATTGCCCCGCCAAATCTCTACCATTTTAATACAGGGCTGTGGAAGAAAGTGGAAGCAGTTCTGTTACTTCTGCTCTCAAAGTGTCATTTAGCAATTATTAGTGTGAGGAAAGGGATATCTAGTGTAGTTAGGGTACTATTTTCCACTATAGTTATTTTCAATAATCTAGTTTCTGTAGGGAAAGTGTTAAGTGTAAGGGGACCATAGTGTAGTGTAGGGTTAACTGACTCTGACTGCTATGGCAGGGTGACAAAACCCTTCCATTTCAGGGTGACCGCTATAGAGAAAAGATCGTTTGTATTAGAAGACTTATAGAACCGTGATATGGCTTCGCCCCTGTCACCCTGCTTTTTGCTGCAGCCGTTTATAGGGCTTTTTTGAGGACATGTTTGGAGTCAGGCATGACATCTGAACTTCTGTGTAGGGGTATATATACACACACACACACATGTATTTATATATACACATACACAGGTGTGAAAGTAGCAGAACACTATGCTTGCGCTAATGAAATAATTAACAGGCATATGGCTCCGCTCCTATCACACCTATATATGTGTATGTGTATAAATACATATAAGTGTGTGTGTATATATACCCCTATACAGAATTTCAGATGTTTTGTCTGCCTCCAAAGACCCCCAAAAAATGCCCAAAAAAACGCCTGCTGCAAAAACACACCTGGGCGTTTTTGTAGCTGGCGTTTTTTTGGGCATTTTTTGGGCATCTTTGGAGGCAGGCATAACATCAGAACTTCTGTGTAGGGGTATATATACACACACACATGTATGTATATATACACATACACATATATAGGTGTGAAAGTAGCAGAACCCTATCCTTGCGCTAATGAAATAATTAACAGGCATATGGCTCCGCTCCTATCACACCTATATATGTTGTATGTGTATAAATACATATACGTGTGTGTGTATATATACCCCTATACAGAATTTCAGATGTTTTGCCTACCGCCAAAGATCCCCAAAAAAAGCCCAAAAAAACGCCTGCTGCAAAAACACACCTGGGCGTTTTTGTAGCTGGCGTTTTTTTGGGCATTTTTTTGGGCATCTTTGGAGGTAGGCAAAACATCTGAAATTCTGTATAGGGGTATATATACACACACACTTATATGTATTTATACACATACACATATATAGGTGTGATAGGAGCGGAGCCATATGCCTGTTAATTATTTCATTAGCGCAAGCATAGTGTTCTGCTACTTTCACACCTATATATGTGTATGTGTATATATACATACATGTGTGTGTGTGTGTATATATACCCCTACACAGAAGTTCTGATGTTATGCCTGCCTCCAAAGACCCTAAAAAATGCCCAAAAAAACACCAGCTACAAAAACGCCCAGGTGTGTTTTTGCAGCAGGCGTTTTTTGGGGAATTTTTTTGGGGTCTTTGGAGGCAGGCAAAACGTCTGAAATTCTTTATAGGGGTATATATACACACACACTTATATGTATTTATACACACATATAGGTGTGAAAGGAGAAAAGCCATATGGGTGTTAATTATTTCATTAGCGCAAGCATAGTGTTCTGCTACTTTCACACCTATATATGTGTATATATACATACACGTGTATATATACAGAGCTGAAACTTCACAGGTACACTTTTTAGACCCCCCAGACACTAAATCCAAAGAAATCTCTTTTTTTTTTTTTTTTCAATAATTTTTTCAATAATTGTCTCTCTATCAAAAATGACAATTTTTAAGAACTTTTTGTGTGATTAATAGTCCCTGGGGCATGACCCAGAACCCTAGGCACTTTTTAGGGGCATTTATTGGGTTTTAGGGCTTCAAAATGGTGTTTTTTGATTACCGAAGTTCAGGTCACATTGATTTCAATGGGGTTCTGAAATCCGGGCCGAACTTTCGGGAGGTTCGGGGGTTCTGGTCAAACCGAACTTTTCAAAAGTTCGATCATCCCTATGAGTCCTGAACACAATGTCAGGAGTTTCTGGTAGACAAGGGCCCAGTTTTGGATCTAAACATAAGAGGTGCCAGTTTTTTTGAATGACCTTATGGATGTTCCACTTTCTGGAAGTAAAGTTAGTGATAAACTTGACCCCCTCTGTGTCCAAGGTAAATACTTTCTTCCTAGTAGGTTTGTCTTCCGATAGGAACTTCTTATGGGCCTCCATAACCAAATCAACTGGGTATTTCTTTTCTATAAATTTATATATAAGAACTTGACTCTGTGTTGTATAGTCCTCTATCTTAGAGCAGTTTCTCTGCAACCTACCGAACTGGCCCTCTGGTATATTATTCTTCCACGAGGGAAGGTGGCAGCTATGGAAATGTAAATATGAATTGCCACTTTATCTCCCTTTCCCTGCCACACAATTGTCTCCAATCCTGTGAGCGGCCATCTTCTTGGTGGGCTCTAGCCTTACTACACACCACACTAAAGTGTGCCTTCCCTGGGGGACACCAACAGCTTATCCCAGCAAACTTTCCGGCTAGTATGTGAACCTTGAGCCTGTTTCCATCACAAGTGCTGATCCCTCCATTCAGTGTTTGAGGTTGGATGAAACTTGGGCTTTTACCTTTTAATTTAGACTGTGTCATTCACACATGACTGTGTTTTTATCTGGACTGTGTGCTTTATCTATGGCCACACAATAAATGTGACTCGTTTATTAATCATCCTAAATTTTATTTCTCATGGATACCTTGACTTTATCAGTGCGTAGCATATAGCCTTTGCATTTCTATTTTGGATCTCTATTCCTCCAGTGGATTGCATGCAGCACATGGCTGGGTCAATAGGATGCATGTTACTATACTACATATAATACACATAATACTACTACATATAATTAACTCAATGCATTGCTGTTCTTCCTTGACAAATTATATCCACAGTACTGATTTTTAGCAGTGTATTGACAATGCTGAGAGCTCTTCATCTACCCATCCTTGGTTTTGCCATTTTTTATGTTTGGACCATTGACAGTTTTGAGACAGATAATCAGATAGTCAGATAATACAGAGAAACGCCACCAGTGGATCCTGTCAACAATTTACTATGGGACACATGGTCTGTAGTTACAATGTTGCCCTCTGCTTGCCTCTTTTTGAGCACAGCTTCCAGAAATGAGTCCCTTTTTATAGAGAACAAACATAGAAAATGAAGGTAAAAGCCCAGAAAAATGCCTACTTGCAGTATTTTTCCTTTCTGTAATTGTTTTTTTCACTCACAATGTGCCTTTGAATATGCTAGAAGACTTGCTTACTCGGTTTCCTAGTGCAGTCCCCTCTCTCTTTGCATGTCCTAGCCTCTATGCTGGCCAAGTCTTCCAGTAATGTGTATAAAATGTGTTAATTGCACATATAATCTGATTGGAATTATTTTCTTTAAAATGAATGGTCTGTTGACAGAGTCTCTTAAGGTGGTTGCAGTAATAGTTTTCTTTCTTTTGAAAAAAAAGTTTTAAATAATATGAATAAATCTGACTGTCCTAAAAACATATGTCAATGTTATATGGTTTGGTTTAACCCCTATAACTGATACTTTGCTGGATAGCATGGTCTGCGTGTAAATGTGAAGAAAAATATAAATAAATAACATGTTAACTAATAAAATGAATTCATATACTAAATACAATTATTCCAAGTATTACATAAAGTTACCTGAATACAATATTTAATGTAGTAGACCTTTAAATTATATATCCTTGCCAACTTTGCCTAGATCAGAAAGTGCTAATGTCACAGAAAAATCACAAAGGAAGTGTGACCTCCTTAAAAGGTGCTGATATCTTCAGAAACTTTCCATGCAATTTTAACCATTTGGCAAAAAAGGAAGATAAAATTCGCTAAACACTTTATTAAATTTGAATATATTTCCTTATCACTTCCAAAAAAAGAAAGAAAAAAAAGAAAATGAGAAACGAATTAAATAATTCAAAAAGGCAATGAATGTGATGAAGCAATTTGCATCTATTGATGCTTTGACACAGTAGAGTGATTGCTGGTTAAGTTTAAGTAACTACTTCTTCTGTTTAGTTTTTTTTTTTATTATATTTGCGAACCTTTGCATAGAGAATAAAAAACTTCATTACTGTAGCAAAGGTTTCATTTTTTCAGACATAGCATGGAATTTTTAAGACAAACTCCACCTTTCTATCAAGTTATATATTGTAATATGGATGGAAGGTATAATAATGCTGGATTACACAAACTGAGCTTGAATAAGCTTAGAATAAGGCACTCTAGAGATGACCTAAATATTATGCGTAAAAAATTCCAAGGTCGATATAGATTTTTTTTTTTTTTCAAAGGGCCATGAAACAAAATGGTTTCTCTCTGTATATGGAGAAAACATTTTTTCAGTTACAGTACCAATGTAAAAAGGAGATATTTATTGTGATTAAGCTTAATGAAATTATAGTACCTTCTTCATGCAGCTGTAATAAGAAATATAAAAATGAAAAATATTCACTGCTTTTCTTGCAACTAATAGTAGCCACATTGTAACTACTAATTAAAGTGGTTGTAAACCTTACATATAACCAATGAAGTAACTGGCCTCAGGTGTTACACAGAGATTAAACAAATCCTCCTACATGTTGTACCTGTTTATCTGCAGTCTTCTCGTCTCTACATCCATTCAAAATGCAGAATTTATAAAGCTGTCTGAGAGTTAAAGAAAAAAAAAAAGGGGGGGTGGAGAGCTGAAGTTAAACTCTGCAGAGCTCAGTGAGGAGAGCTCTGAGACCTAATTGTAGGGAAGGGACACACTACCTTTCACACATCACACAGGAACAGAGCTGAGGCTGTCAATCAGCTGAGGTCCTCTCCTGTCATCTTTTTCTCTTGGAAAACATGTCAGAAGTGATGCATGCTAAAAGCAGAGGAACAAAGCAACAGACGAAAATGACACATAATGCTCCTAATTGAGACAATTACACACTATAGAGGGATATGCTTTGTTCATATTTCATGTCTGAGATTTACAACCACTTTAAGAATATGCCCTGAAAACAGATTTGTTTTACCAACTTCAAGTATATATATTTCCATTGGTTGAATTAGAAGATTTGTTGTTGCTATCCGGGGCTTAGTTTGAATGATTTCCATTCTATCCCCATGACAACAGTTTTATCAGACAGAAAGTGAGGGAAACTATGCAACAGGAACATGGACAGTTGGACACCAAGTAAAAAAAAAAGAATTATGCTATTGCAGTTTTTCCTTCATTTCTTCTAGTGAAATCATCACCAGAACATTAATTGAGGGGAAACTCTCTAAGGCTCCATGTACACGGGACACTGGAAATGGCCGTTTAGGAGTAGTTGGGCGTTTTTTTCAGAAGCCCCTGAACCCATCTACATTTTATCTTATCTGTCCATGTACACGGGGTCGTTTACAGTCATTTGCAGACAGTTGCGTTCAGGGACTGTTTTTAGAACGCAATTATTTGCGTTCGAACGTGTGTTTCCCGGCGTTTCAAACGCACAAGCGCGTCCAAACGCGTCTGAACGCGTCCGAACGCGTCCGAACGCGATGACCCGCGTTTAGCATTCGCGTTTTTCCATTTTAAAGGGGAATCATTTTTTTGACCTCTAGGAACGCTTCTAAACGCAAACACCCGCAAACGCCGCTAAACGCCCGCTAAACGCGGGTACAAACGCGACCGAACGGACGTTTCAAACGTCCAAAAAATTCCAGCATTCAAAGGGACTTTTAACAACGTCCCGTGTACATGGAGCCTAAGGCTCCATGCACACTAGCGTTTTTCATACGCACAAAAAAAAGTAGAAAAAAATGCTGGATGAAAAATGTTGATAATAGCATTTTTATGCCAGCTTCTAGAAGCTTTTAGGAGCTGTTAGTAGCATTTAGTAGCATTTAGAAGCAGTTAAGAGCATTCAACTTATTTTTTTCTGCTGGACAAACACTCCAAGAAACTCTACAAAAACATTTTTTTTCTGCTCCTAGACGCTGAAGCTTAAAAAATGGAAAATTGTATCAAATACTTACCGTAATTTTCCTTTCCTGAAGCCAATACATGGCAGCATACACATGATATAGCTCCGCCCCTATATCCACCCACAGGACCTGTTTAAATCTATAAAAGTTTGACTGAGAGCAACCTCCCCATTCTTCGTAAAAAGCATAAAAATCAAGAGGGAGGGTCCGTATGCTGCCATGTATTGGCGTCAGGAAAGGAAAATTACGGTAAGTATTTGATACAATTTTCCATTTTCCTGACGCCAACATGGCAGCATACACATGATAACTAATGAGCTTCTGAGAGGGAGGGTTTTAATGTTGCAAACTCAGTCTTTATTTTAACATGTAGACAAAGATGCCTGAATAGTTCTTCCACCGTAGTGAGAGCTGCTAAACCCACTCTGTAATGTTTTCAGAAACGTATGGCGGGAAGACCAGCTGACTGCTCTGCACACTGTCTCCAGAGCCACCCCTGCACGTGCTGCCCAGGATGATGACACTGCTCTGGTCGAGTGAGCCCTCACCACCCCCGGGGAATCCTTCCCAATCGCTCTATATGCATTTTGAATGGTTTTGACTATCCATGCTGATATTGTTCTGGCTGAGGCATCCTTCCCCTTCATTTTCCTGGAAGGAATGATGAAAAGCCTCTCAGATGGTTTGAAGGCAGCCGTTGCCTGTAGATAGGCCTTTAGGATCCTGGGGATGTCCAGTTTCTGAAGGATTAGCCTCTGACCCCTCTGGAAATCCCAGGAGTACCCATTCACTATTAAGATGAAATATTGAAGCCACTTTAGGCACGAAGTGATCCAGTGATCTTAGTACCACTCTATCCGGAAAGAAAGTTGTATACGGGACAGTAGCACCCAGGGTCTGGAGCTCTGACACTCTCCCGCCCGAAGTTATGGCAATTAGGAAGGCAGTTTTCAGGGTGATATTCCCTAATGAACAGTCCTACATTGGAGCAAATGGGGGTTGTGACAGGAAATTTAGGACTACCACCAGGTCCCATTGGGGAAACCTATTCCTCTTCGGAGGACGAAGCCTAAGAACTGCGCTCATGAACCGTTCCACTAGCGGATTTGCTGACCATTGGCGAGATGGCCAAAATTTGAACCTTCAGAGAGCTTAGGCTTAACCCTAGATCTAGCCCCGTTTGCAGAAAAGAAAGGATCTACAAAAGATTGGGGTTACTTGGTTCGAACTGCCGGTTGGTCGCAAAGCTTGCAAACTTCTCCCATATTCTGGTGAATATGGTATTCTTCATGGAGCTTTGCAGTGTACGTATGACCTCTGGTGAACATCCTAGGTCTTGTAAACCTTGCCTTTCAACCTCCAGGCCGCTAGGGTCAGCCGAGATGGATTCGGGTGTAGGATGTCTCCTTGCACCAGGAGAAGCGGGGTTTCTGGCAGCATGACCGGAGGATATATGCTCAGATCCATTGCCAGGGAAAACCATGGTCTGCGTGGCCAGTATGGAAGTATCGCAATTACTTCCAGATTCTCTGCCAGTAGCCTCCTCAGAAACCTCAGTATTAGTGAGACTGGAGGAAAGGCGTAGGCCAGTTGTGCCCTCCACACGTGTCAAGGCGTCGGTCCCCTCCGCCATTGGGTGAGGGTAGCGCGAGAGGAAGCGGGTTACCTTTTAGTTGGTTGAGGAAGCAAAGAGATCCACTTGCGGGAGCCCTCACTGGAGGACGATCTGCCCAAACACTTCCGGGTGAAGAACCCATTCATTGGGGTTCCTGAATTGCCTCGAGAGAATGTCCGCTTCCATGTTTTGCTTGCCTGGCAGATATCTTGCCCTTAGATCTGCCAGTTGTTGTTGTGCCAATGTCATTATTGGTTCTACCTCTGCTAGGAGAGAACGACTGTGTTCCTCCTTGCCTTTGTACATATGCCACTGCTGCTGTATTGTCCATTCGTATTAGGACTTGACGCCCACATATGTAGGGTAGTAAGGTGGTTAGAGCCATAAAGGCTGCCGGAGCTCCAGGACGTTGGAAACTAGGCCCTGTGTCGGGAATTCCCATCTGCACTGAGTCTTGTGTGTTTCGCAGGTAGCTCCCCACCCTGCTGCGCTTGCGTCCGTAGTGACCGTGATCCAATCTTGTGGACCCAACGGCCGGTGTCCCAATAAAGTGTCTTGGCGTGTCCACCACCAAAGGCTCATTTGGAAGCTGACCCTGATGGGTTGAGCTAGTCTCAGTTTTCTCCACTGCGTTAGGAAGTCCAGCTGGAAGATTCTGAGTCTCTGATGTGCCCATGGAAGCATCGGAATACAGGACGCCCTGGTCCCTAACAGGCTCATACATTGGGCTGCTGACATCACCGATATTGTTAGGGTCTGCTGTATCTTTTTCCCTTATCTTGGGGAACTTTTGTAAAGGTAAAAAGACTGTGGCCTCTTGGGTATTAAATTGGGCTCCCAGGTAGACCATATTCCACGTAGGTTCCAGCTGGCTTTTCTGTAGGTTTACTATCCAGCCGGATGTCCTTGGGGTGGCCAAAGTAAGTCTCTTTGCTGTAGTAAGAGGTCTAAATTTTGGGCTATAAGAATAATATTGTCCAAAAAATGGTGGACCTTGAGCCCCTTCTCTCTGAGGGGGGCCAAGACTGCAATTAGTACCTTGGTAAAGGTTCGCGGGGACGTTGACAGCCCAAAGGGGAAGCAGACAAATTGAAAGTGGTCTTCCCCTAACGCGAACCTGAGGAACTTTTGATATGCTTTGTGTATTGGGACGTGCAGATATGCGTCCTGTAGACCCACTGAGATCATCCAGTCCCTTGGCTGGATTATTTAAAATTATCGTGTTGAGGGACTTCAATTTTGAACCTCTCCAACCTGATGAACTGGTTCAACCTCTTGAGGTCTATTTCTGGCCTGAAACCTCCTGTTTTTTTTTTTGTCTGGACCAGGAACAGAGGCGAGTAGAACCCTGTAAACCTCTGATAGGCAAGAACTGCTACGATCGCCTCCTGATCCAGCAGGATATTGATATACTCCTGCAGTGCTTACATTTTTGAGGGAGACTGATGTCTTGGTGCAGGTAAAGGAATACTCGGGGGGTGCTGCTTGAATGGGCAATAGTGGCCCTGCCGAACTGTGGACTGCACCCGCCGGTCCTGACAATGATCCTGCCAGATTTGGGCAAATCTGCGCAATTGCGCCCCGACCGTTTCCCTCTGAACTGGTTTGGCGTCAAAAGGGTTTCTGGGAGGCAGGGGGATTTGTAGGGGCCTTGTTTATTTGATTTCTCAAGAAGGTGGAGCGAGTGCCTCTCCAGTTCCTTCCGGAGTCTCCGTTGTACCGAGAGTTCCCGTATGCCCGGAAATAATTCGGTATCACTCTGTAGAGTCGTCCCCTCTGTCTCCTGCTTTTTCTGTCTTGGGGCAGAAGACCTGACCTTCCGCCCGTGACTCTGGAGATGGCCGTCTCCAATTTTGGCCAAATAAGGCTTTCCCGTCGAAGGGAAGCTTGCAGCAATTTTGCTTCGATGAAGGGTCTGCCGCCCAGGGTTTTAGCCATAGGGCCCTCCTGGCTGTCACCGAGCTGAGCATTGCTCTGGCGGACCACCTAATAATGTCTATCTCCGCTGCCCCTTTGAATATTGAATCATTGGGAGAAGTTGAATGAACTTTAAAGGCACAAATAAGGGTGAAGTAAAAAACGTTTTTATTGATTGGCTTCCCCTTTGAAGTCTGCGGAAAGTTTAATTTCATCCAGAGCTTTAATGATCTGGTCTTTCGGCAGTTGGCTATTGATGGCGCATTCCAAATTCTGCGTCCATACTCTTATGGTGCTTGCCACAGAGGTTAATGCTGGTTTACAGGCGCTAACTGCTGCAAGGTAGGCTCCTTTTAAGTCAGTGTCGATACACCTGTCTGGAACATACCTGAAGGAGGAGGAATCCTCCATTGGGATGGTTACATTTTTTGGCCAGTCTGGTGACTGCCGCGTCCACCACAGGTGGATTGGATAATGACGCCCCGTCTTCTTCTGTGAGGGGGTATAGCTTCTGGAGTCTACTGGAAGAAGCGGATCTTCTTTCTCCCTTCTCCTATTCTTCCTGAAACAGACCTCTTATTTCTGCCTTAAGAGGGAAGGTATCGACCTGCTTTTGCAGCCTGGGATAGTAAGTCTTCCCCATGTTTTGGGGGGGGGGGGGGGGTTCCGGGTCCTCCCATTCCAGTGCCGCCTTTAGGGCTTTTATAAATGGGGAAACCATGAAAAATTTGAATCCGGAGTCCTCTTCCGAGGAGGCCTGGATGGTAGGCTCATGAGCCATTATGGGGGCCGTGACTTGCCCACCTGCCATTGGTTGCGTCAGGCGCCCCGAAAATTCCGCCAGTGAGTCTTGAACTACCCTTTTCAGCAGGGTTGAGACTTGCTGGCTTTCAAGCTCCTGGTCTCTGGCTAGCTGTCTGAAGCAGGGACTGCACATTAATTTGCCCTCCATTGGGTCGTCTCTGCACGACCAGCATTTGCCTCTAGGGCGCTGCGTCCGCTGTGGCGATGCTGTGTTTTTTCTTTTTTTGAGAGCATTTGCGTCCTCGTGCTTGAGGCCTGCCAGGACACAAGGAGTCACTTTCTGCCCTTTTTTTTTTTTTTTTTTTGGAGACACTTTGGTGATCCAGAGAGGCTCTGGACCTCGTGTAGCGGGAATGCGAGCGGCTGGGGATTGAATAGATAAAAAGGCACGCTCGTCAGGGCATAGGTCACTCTTTTTTCCCGCTTCTTCTTACTTACCCGATGTTGGCTCTTTACCTGATATGGTGGTGGTCTTGTGTGTGTGGCGGTAAGCTCATGTTGAAATGGGATACTGAAAGGTGCAGGGGGGGCTGCATAGTCATAGAGAGGAAAGGAAAGGAAGAGGAAAGATTTCTAATAATTTTCTTATCTATATACATGCAAAGATACCTTGTGACATGAAATGAACACCTATGTTTATTTAAATCTATACCAACACACTGAACCTTTATATATTTTTATCACTATCCCCTCCCACCGCCCCTTCATAAAAACCCCTAGAAAAGGAAAAATATTATTTATTTATTTTTTTTTTATATATACATACATACATACATACATACACATACACACATATATACATATATACACATACATACATATATACATACACACATATACACACACATATACATACACACACAAAGAAACCCTTTTTTTTTTTTTTTAAATAGTCATAAAATACAAAAAAACTGCCTTCTCTCTATTTCCTATCCCCCTCTAACATCCCCCATAAGACACTTACCTGTTTTAGTAGACTGTCCGTGGCATGCTGCTTTCTTGGCGTCCTGTTCCTATGGACATGTTTTTCCTTGTTGGCTGGGGGTTTAATTAGGCTGTTGAAATAGCCATGACCCTCCCCCCCTCCCAGCTTTTTATAATAAAGTTAATTTGGATGAGGGAAATTACCTTTTCAACATACAATTACTTTTTTCAACTATACAACTAGCAGTAAGAATACAAAACTGAGTTTTTGCACACACCAGCTACTAGATCACCAGGGAATGTTATATAACAGTCTACATATCGATATACATATAGGGAAATAATTTTGATGCAAACCCCTGCCCCCCCTAACAGAGAAACATCAAGGAAAGGAAGGAAAGAACCATGAGATATGCTGCCCCTGCTGCCATAAACAGATCCCACAACATGGAAGCCACGAGAGGGACACCATCTCTACCAAGAGAACTCCTCACCCCAGAAGACCACCAGAAGGGGTTCCTCACCTTGTTGGCGCCATTGGCATGCCTAAGATGCAGGACTTCGACCTGGGAGAGGCTGAACCCAGACGGAACTGCGACATAGTCGGTAGATAAGAGCTTTTGTCTTGAATATGATGGTCTGTAGGTGTTGATCTTTTGAGGACAAAAAGGAGAATGGGGAGGTTGCTCTCAGTCAAACTTTTATAGATTTAAACAGGTCCTGTGGGTGGATATAGGGGCGGAGCTATATCATGTGTATGCTGCCATGTTGGCGTCAGGAAATACCAATAGCCTAAAGCAGTATGCATAGACACATTGGATTACACTATTTAGCTTCTAGGAGCAGAAAAAATGCTAATAACAGCTAATAGGCGCTTAAAAAAAACCCTAGTGTGCAGGGAGCCTAAGAGAGTCATAGATAGCAGCTTAAACCTAACTATCCAAAACAATAAAAAAATGCTATATAAATCTGCCGAATTGTATGTTTAATTGAGTAAATTAATATTCTTCTTGTCACAGGGAGATGTAAAACTACATCAATGCAAAACTAAAAAAACTATTTTTCCATAGAGACAAGCACAAATACACACAGGGCCCCTGTCATCTAAACTACCAACATGGTAAATAGTAAAATGAAAAAAAAATATATAAATTTTAATTAAAAAATAACTACAACCAAAAAAGCCAATGGAAATAGGATCTAAAGTTTAACTAGGATTTGCAGTTGAACAAGGAGACATTCTGCATTTATTTTTACTTTCAATCATTTTTTATTGAGTTTTGAAACATAACAATAAATGAAATGCAAGAGGTATAATCAAAGAACATTTGTAAAAACATCAGGTAGTACTTGTAGAACATGAACAGGTACAGTAGCATTTGAATACAGAAGAATAGTTATAAATAACCAAGTATGAGGTATCGGACGAAGGAGGTCACTTAAAATAAGAGGAGAGTTGTAGAAGCTTTGGACGTGAGTCTCTTAGATGGGGGAGGTATAGTAAGTACTGCGAAACCATATGAGCCAGTCTTTGTGGAACTTGGCTCTACGGGATACCAAGTAGGCATAGGCTTTTTCTAGAGAATATTGGAGGTTAACCAGCCGGACCACTTCCAGGTGTGATGGTGCCACTGGTTGTTTCCAGTGTTTCGCTATGAGTGTTCTGGCTGCTATTAATACATGAAAATAAACTGTTCTCATATCAGTACATATGACATCTAGACCCAGCGATAGAAGGGCCATAGCGCGTTTGGTTTGACCAGTATCCCGGTCAGAGTGGAAAGAATTTCAAAAACCCTTCTCCAGAAACTAGTTAGCCCTTTGCAAGACCAGAAGGTATGCAAGATTGTTCCGGGATGGTCACAATTACGCCAGCACAGTGGGCTGTGCGTGGGGTAAATTTTAGAGAGACGATATGGCGTGAGGTACCAGCGGGTGATGATTTTTTGCAACTGTTCCCAGTTGTTAACACATTGGGTAGTGGTGCAGGAGGAACTGATAGCCAGTGTCCATTGCGTTTCGGATAAGGATTGTTGGAACTTAGCTTCCCATTTGATCATGTGCGAGGTCTTCGTAAACCGGGTTTTTTGACCAAAAAAGTTGTAAAAAAAGGATATCCCTTTGATCGAAGTAGATGGATTGGTGAAAAACTTCCAGATTAGGTCAGGGATATGGAGTTTAGGCGGGGGGAATTTAGTCAAAACACTAGATACACTATTGTGTGTGTAGATAGCTTTCGGAGGAAGGGCAAACTCGTGTTGGAGAGCTGTGAACGGTTTTCGAGCCCCATTGTTATAGAGCTGAGAGACTGTGTGTATGCCTGCAGATATGAGTTGAGTGATGGGCACTAGGGATGATCGAACGGTTCGGTTCGACCCGAACATTGATTATTCGAGGTTCGGCGAATTCCAAACTTTTTGCTGAAAAAGTTCAGAATTCGGCAACCAGAACCGACCAAAATGCAATGGGACAGGAACTGGGCTTTAAAAGCCCGTGATTGGACCAGAACCATCAGTAAAAGCCAATTGAGGGGGCAGGAGAATGCTAGGAATGTGATTGGAGTGACTAGGGGGTCCAGAGGCCAATCATTAGTGAATACGACCCCCAGTATATAAGATAGCCCCGCCAAATCTCTACCATTTTAATACAGGGCTGTGGAAGAGAGTGGAAGCAGTTCTGTTACTTCTGCTTCAAAGTGTCATTTAGAAATTATTAGTGTGAGGAAAGGGATATCTAGTGTAGTTAGGGTACTATTTTCCACTATAGTTAGATTTAATAATCTAGTTTCTGTAGGGAAAGTGCTAAGTGTAAGGGGACCGTAGTGTAGTGTAGGGTTAACTGACTCTGACTGCTATGGCAGGGTGACAAAACCCTTCCATGTCAGGGTGACCGCTATAAAGAAAAGATTGTTTCTCTTAGAACACTTACAGAACCGGATAGTGGCTTTGCCCCTATCACCCAGCTTTTTGTTGCAGGCGTTTATATGGCTTTTTTGAGGACATGTTTGGAGTCAGGCATGACATCTGAACTTCTGTGTAGGGGTATATATACACACACACACACATGTATGTATAAATACACATACACATATATAGGTGTGAAAGTAGCAGAAACCTAGGCTTGCGCTAATGAAATAATTAACACCCATATGGCTTCTCTGCTATAACACCTATATGTGTGTATGTGTATAAAAATATATAAGTGTGTGTGTGTATATATACACCCCTATACAGAATTTCAGATGTTTTGCCTGCCTCCAAAGACTCCCAAAAAATGCCCAAAAAAAACGCCTGCTGCAAAAACACACCTGGGCGTTTTTGTAGGTGGCGTTTTTTTGGGCATTATTTGGGCGTCTTTGGAGGCAGGCATAACATCTGTACTTCTGTATAGGGGTATATATACACACACACATGTATGTATATATACACATACACATATATAGGTGTGAAAGTAGCAGAAACCTATGCTTGCGCTAATGAAATAATTATGGCTTCTCTGCTATAACACCTATATATGTGTATGTGTATAAATACATATAAGTGTGTGTGTATATATACCCCTATACAGAAGTTCAGATGTTATGCCTGCCTCCAAAGACCCCCAAAAAAAAAAAACCGCCTGCAACAACACAACTGGGCGTTTTTTTTCTGGCGCAGGCATTTTTTTGGGCATTTTTTGGGGGTCTTTGGAGGCAGGCAAAACATCTGAAATTCTGTATAGGGGTATATATACACACACACTTATATGTATTTATACACATACACATATATAGGTGTTATAGCAGAGAAGCCATATGGGTGTTAATTATTTCATTAGCACAAGCATAGGTTTCTGTTACTTTCACACCTATATATGTGTATATGTATATATACATACATGTGTGTGTGTATATATATACCCCTACACAGAAGTTCTGATGTTATGCCTGACTCCAAACATGTCCTCAAAAAAGCCCAATAAAACGCCTGCAACAAAAAGCCGGGTGTAAAAGTAGCGAAACTACTAACCTGTTCTATATTAATTCTAATAAAAACAAACTTTTTTTTTTTCTGGTTCTGGACATGCTACAGAGCTGAAACTTCACTTTTTAGTGAAGTACACTTTTTAGACCCCCCAGACACTAAATCCAAAGAAATCTCATTTTTTTTTTCCAATAATTTTTTCAATAATTGGCTCTCTATCAAAAATGACAATTTTTAAGAACTTTTTTTTGAGGGATTGATAGTCCCTGGGGCATGACCCAGAACCCTAGGCACTTTTTAGGGGCATTTATTGGTTTTTAGGGCTTCAAAATGGTGTTTTTTGATTACCGAAGTCAATTTCAATTGGGTTCTGAAATCCGGGCAGAACTTTCGGGAAGTTCAGGTGTTCTGGTCGAACCGAACTTTTGAAAAGTTTGATCATCCCTAATGGGCACGTATGGGAGGAGGACACCTAGGACAGAAATTGGTGGGGAATTTGCATAGTGAGCGTAGATAGGGGTAGTTAAGCGTGGAGGCTTCTCCAAGACTTAAAGAAGCTTGCGTTTTGATCGGCAAGGTAGAAAGGGTTAGGGGTTTCCACAGGTCTGCCAACAGCAATATGCTGAGGTCCGACGAGCGGTACAGTGAAGTCTCTATGGGGAGGCAAGGGAGAGATTGGTGTCCAGGAAACCAGTGTTGGAGAGGTGCGAACCTGGAGGCGTAATAGTAGTCTAAAATGTCCGGGAGTCCCAGGCCTCCCATCCCTCCCTCTCATATGTGCATGGGCACATATTGCCCTTTTCTTTTGCCATATAAATGTGCAGAGAATTTTAGAAAGGGAGGCGATGTATTTTTTTGTGATGCAAATCGGAAGCGTTCGGAAAACGTACAGTATTTTTGGTAAACAGACCATTTTAAAGGCGGCGATTCTACCAGCCCAGGAAATTTCAGAGGTTTTAAGTTTGGTGACATCGGTGGAGATGGAAGTTATGAGTGGTTTTAAATTAGCGGATAACAGGCCAGAAGTTGGATATGTTAATTGAATGCCCAAGTAGGGTAGGGATTGCGTTGGCCACGCATATGGTAGTTGTGCTTGTAGATGCATATGAGTAGAGGGGTGTATGTTCATATTCAATATCACTGATTTACTAAAGTTGACCTTGTAGTAGGAAATGCGGCTGAATTCCTGAAGAATCTTGTGGGCTGCTGGGAGGGACACGACAGGGCTCGTCAGGCTAAGTATCACATCATCAGCTAACAGGGTGATGATGACGTGATGAGAATGCCCAAATTTGGAGATCATAGGATTGGTTCTAAGTGATTCGGCCAGAGGCTTGATCAGGAGATTAAAGATAAGGGGAGACAGCGGGCAACCCTGACGCGTGCCATTGGTTATGGAAAACGCCTTAGACAAGGAGCCAGCTGATAGCACTTTAGCCGAGGGCGTGGAGTACAAAGCCAAAATAGCAGAGATGATCGGGCCAGAAAATCCAAATTTCTGCAATACCGCCTTCATATATCCCCAGTGGACCCAGTCAAACGCCTTCTCTGCGTCTCTGCATGGTGGATCAGGTTGATTACCCGTCTAGTGGCATCGGGCGCCTGGCGTCCCCGAACGAACCCCATCTGGTCCCACACCAGCAGAGAAAGTAATATCTGTGCCAGACGGTTGGCTAAGAGTTTAGCATAGAGTTTAACATCATTGTTCAAGAGGGAGATTGGCCTAAAGTTGGCAGGTTAAGTAGGGGGTTTCCCAAGTTTAGGGAGAGTGGTTATGTTAGTTTGTAACATTTCTTGCGGGATATGAACTGTAGTTATGGCCGCAGAGAATACTTTCAAGAGATGGGGTGAGAGTATGTCTTGAAGGGAGCGATAATACTCATTTGTCATACCTTCAGGTCCGGGCGATTTGTTAAGGGGAAGTGTTTTAAAAGTTTTGCTAGTTCTTTGGTAAAAGGGCTATTCAAGTGGGACAGGGAGTCTGCAGAGAGAGTGGGAAGTCTCAGGCGTTAAAGGAAGGTTTGGACATCGATGTCGGTAGGTTGGGGGGTATCAGGGTCAGAATTAAGGTTGTATAAAGTGCCGTAGTAATCCGCGAATGCATTTGCGATTTTCTGGGGGTGCGTTAGTTTCAGGCCAGTATGTGGATGAAAGATGTGATCGATTTTGGTTTTGGTTCTTTTGGCTTTGAGTCTAGAGGCTAAGAATTTCCCTGCTTTATTATTGGCAGAGTAATATTGTAGGCGGAGATGCGCCATCATTTTGTCATGATTGTCTGTAAGGAGCCTATGAAGGTCCGAGTGGAGGGAGGACAGTCGGGAAGCATTAGTGGGAGTGGGATTGCGTTTGTTGACATCGTCCAGGGAGCGAATTTGTGCGGTAAGATCCATAAGTCTACTGTGGAATTTCTTCTTTAATCTGGCGCCCATTTGTATAAGTATGCCCCTGGCGAATGCTTTGTGGGTGTTCCACAATGTAAAAGGGTCTATTTCGGGAGTGAAAAAATTGATTTAAGGGATTCTGGATCTGATAGGATGGAGTTGTTACACCTCCATATATAAGTAGACGGTGACGTGGGTTTCGCCGTTAGTGACATGTGTATAGCAGCATGGTCTGACCATGTGATGGGGGAGATAGAGGTGCCTAGAACATGTGGAATAGTTTGGGCATCCACGAAGAACGTGTCAATCCTAGTATATGTATTATGACACGCCGAGAAGAAAGAGTAGTCTCACATGTTGATAGCGCCACACATCATGGAGCCCCTCCGAGTGAATAAGGGAAGCTAAAGTGGGCGCAGAGTTCTTACCCCTGGAAGAGGTGTCCATGACGAGGTCCGCCACCAAATTGAAATCCCTGCACACGATCAACTTACCGACTTTCAGCTTATTGACTTTGCAACAGATTTTGCGCAAAAACCGCAGTTGATGCGTATTAGGAGCGTAGACATTAACTATCGTGTATAGGCAGTTATCAATAGTACAGTTGAGAATGATATACAGTATCTCCCCTCTGTGTCCTGCACCACCCTAGAGTAGGAGAAGGAGACAGAGTTGCGGATCGCCAATAAAACACCTCTTTTTTTCTCAGAAGCAGAGGCCTGAAACATATGGGGGTAATCCTGGTGGGAGCATCTAGGGGCCCGGCCCTGTTTAAAGTGTGTCTCCTGTATGGCCAGGATGTCTGCCTTATGTGACAAAGCCTCCTTCCACATAGAGTAGCGCTTAAAAAGGTGGTTAAGCCCTTTAACATTTAGCGATAGTAATTGCAGGGACATAATAAAGCAGGGGAAGGAGCGATATCATCTAGAGAACAAATAGCAAAGGTAAAACAGATAGTGGTCCGGTATATTGCTGAGTCCACATAATAATGAATCAACAAGTGACATCCGGAGGAAGCAGCGTATGGGTGTTCCAATTTCAAAAAGCGAACACAGGCACAATAGAAATAAAAAAACAAGGTCCTGGTGGACCAGGTGGGCAACTGAAGCTGCATGGCTGGTGGGGTATTAAGCACGGTAGCAGGTGCTAGTTAGAGCAGGAGGCCAGGTGCGTCTGGCTTGGGATCGCACAGCGTTCATCATTTGTGGCGATGGGAGGACCTGGAGGGTCTGGATACGATTTGCCAGTTCTGTTGAATGTGGTGGAGTTGTAGTTCCTGGTTAGGGAGCTGCTGTTCAGAGGAGTCAGGGAGAATGTTCCATTGGCGGAGAAGGCAAATGCCTTGGTCCATAGTAGTGATTTGGGATGTGGAGCCTTGATGCATCACACACAGCTTGGCCGGGTATTTCCATTTATACATGATTTTATTGTTGCGCAGGGCTTTAGTAATTGAGTTTAGATTTCTTCTGAGCTGTAAGGTATACTGGGAGTAGTCAGGCAATATTTGTAAAGATGAGGCCTGCTCTGGTAAGTGATCTTTACGCCTATTATTCTAGTATACTTTCATTAGCCTGGAAAAAATGTACCCTCAGAAGTACATCCCGTGGGATCTCTTGCGGGAGAAAGGAGGGTTTGGGGATCCTATGCATGCGATCTATGGTGAGGTCTTCATTAGAAAGGTCAGGTACTGTTTTCAGGAACAAGTCCCGCACAAAGTGAGGCAATTGGTTCGGTTGAAGTGATTCAGGGATACCACGGATCCTGAGGTTGTTACGCCTCCACCGATCTTCAAGATCTGCCAATTTAGCTTGGATACGGTGAATATCGTCATGTTGGGAAGTATGTGAGTCTACTAGAGTGTTGTAGGAGACAGTAAATTCTTCCATTTTGTTTTCTACTGCATTTACTCTCTCTCCCATACCATGTAACTCTTTGTTGGAGTAAGAGATGGAGGCAAGGATATTAGCCTGCATAGAAGAGTGGAGCATAGAAAGCATGTCCTTTAAAGTAGTATCTGAGACAGGTTGCCCAGTTGTAGATTTATTGGCAAAGGGGTCTGGCGGTGGAGAGTAGGCCCAAACTGTGCCCGGGGGAATTAAGATCATTGCTCACCTCCATAGAAGATATATTGAGTGTCTGGACCGTGGCCTGTCTTCCCTCCTGGGACGGGACTTGGCCGGGCTGTGTGGAGGGAGAGGAGTCGGCAGATCTTGTAGGCTGCATTGGTGTCGGATCCCCCGGGCATTTGGCGGGGTGCGGCGCCTTGACGTCATTTATCGGCAACACCATTGCTAGAGGACACAGCGGTGGGAGTGCGGATCGGGTGCCGCCGCCATCTTACCATGGACCAAGGGTTGCCGGTCGGAAGAATTCCGACAGCTTGCAGACCGGAGGAGCCGCCGACCGTTTCTTGGTCTTCGCAGCTAGGTGCACGGGGTGTTTCCCCACTGGAATCCAGGTATGTGGAGCGTGAAGAAGCGCTGTGGTGGGCCGTAGATATGAGGTAAGCCGGATGTGTGCTGGAGCTCCTAGCTCAGACGGCCATCTTGCTCGGCAGTCACCACGCCCCCCCCCCATTCTGAATTTATTTTTAGTCCCAACTCACTAATATTTATATTATATTATATTATATTATATTATATTATATTATATTATATTATATTATATTATATTATATTATATTATGGTTTGCAATTGCCAGATTCATATTTGTTGCATTCAGGTGAAAAAGTGCTAATTATTAGAAGAACTAAAATGATCCTATCAACACTAATCATACATTCTGTTAATTATATAGTGTTATTTAGTTTAACTTGTGTTATTCACAATCATTAGTAAACTATTTGCTTTTTACTCATATGCTGTCTTGATTCCTTAGTCTGTAATATTTTGATCATAGTATATCATTATTTTACATTGTGCTCCCTTTTGCTATAGGGAAAGGTAGAACAGAAGTGGCTTGAAGTGTTCTTTAAAGGGAATTCTCAACAGGGAGTCAGCTTTGAGTAAGGAAATAAAATATTAACTGTAAATGTTTATCTACATTAATTTCAGCTCCTGAAACATTTTCTAAATACCTTTGTACCATTTATATTATACAACATAATAATATAAACAATATGCAAAACTGTCAGCGCTTATTGTGAAAAAATGTATATATAATCCCTAGTTACATGCAAAAAATATAGATATATATTGTAGTGTTCATATGCTCAAACAGAGCAGCGCTAGTCAAAAATTACAGTGATATTCTGAGATATATATATATATATACTGGTATAAATAGAAAAAAGTCAAACCAAAGAAGCAAAAAAAGGAAAAAAAAAAAAAAGAGTCCAAATAATCGTGCAAGGAAAATGTGACAGTCCACATAAATTACTCCTTCATCAAACAATATCTCCAAAGTGTTGTTCGTTCACTGCAGGGCCAGCGCCAGCATTAGGCAGCCAAGGTGGCCGCCTGAGGGCGCCAGCAGAGGGGGGGGGGCTCCAAAGCCAGGGGTTCTCTAATAGTTGCTTTTGCTGGTGCCGACGGCCAGCCCTACTCGCATACCCACCCCAGCTTAGTACACTGACAGGAGGGGGAGCAGCACAGCCCCAGCCGCGGTCGGGCGTTGTTTAATTCACCCACTCGTATCTCCTTACTACAGTCCTGGCGATCTGCCTACTGCACTCCCCCTCCTCTGCCAGCTGCAACACAGAGCGCGACTCTAAAACACTTGAAGACCATGCCCCTCTCTTCTGCCCTCCAGGCGGGGATCACTGGAACATGAAAAAAACAATCCCTCCCACCTGGTCTGTGGCTCAGAGGGTCAGGAATGCCTCCATTTCATTAGCACACAGAGCGTGTGAGAAGAGAGGGGGCCCGGGGAGGAGCCTCGAAACGAGGGAGACCAGTGGGAGGGGCCAAGGCAAGCAGAAGGCCCAGGAGGAGCATATTTGGCAGTGGTGGTACAGTCAGAGATTAAAGATTTATCTTTCCTTCATCTGTGGAAGGTGAGGTAAGCAAGCTGTGCTGTATATTATTGTACCAGTCCTGTCCTTGTGCCATGGAACCTCTGACTGTCACATGTACTCTGACCGTCCCATGTATGCAATCTCTGACTGTCCCATGTATGCAATCTCTGACTGTCCCATGTATGCAATCTCTGACTGTCCCATGTACTCTGACCTTCCCATGTATGCAATCTCTGACTGTCCCATGTACTCTGACCATCACATGTATGCAATCTCTGACTGTCCCATGTATGCAATCTCTGACTGTCCCATGTACTCTGACCTTCCCATGTATACAATATCTGACTGTCCCATGTACTCTGACCGTCCCATGTATGCAATCTCTGACCATCACATGTATGCAATCTCTGACTGTCCCATGTATGCAATCTCTGACTGTCCCATGTACTCTGACCATCACATTTATGCAATCTCTGACTGTCCCATGTACTCTGACCATCACATGTATGCAATCTTTGACTGTCCCATGTATTCTGACCATCACATGTATGCAATCTCTGCCTGTCCCATGTATGCAATCTCTGCCTGTCCCATGTATGCAATCTCTGACTGTCCCATGTACTCTGACCATCACATGTATGCAATCTCTGACTGTCCCATGTACTCTGACCGTCCCATGTATGCAATCTCTGACCATCACATGTATGCAATCTCTGACTGTCCCATGTATGCAATCTCTGACTGTCCCATGTACTCTGACCATCACATTTATGCAATCTCTGACTGTCCCATGTACTCTGACCATCACATGTATGCAATCTTTGACTGTCTCATGTATTCTGACCATCACATGTATGCAATCTCTGACTGTCCCATGTATGCAATCTCTGCCTGTCCCATGTACTCTGACCATCACATGTATGCAATCTATGACTGTCCCATGTACTCTGACTATCACATGTATGCAATATGTGACTGTCCCATGTACTCTGACCATCACATGTATGCAATCTCTGACTGTCCCATGTACTCTGAACGTCCCATGTATGCAATCTCTGACCATCACATGTATGCAATCTCTGACTGTCCCATGTATGCAATCTCTGACTGTCCCATGTGCTCTGACCATCACATGTATGCAATCTCTGACTGTCCCATGTATGCAATCTCTGACTGTCCCATGTACTCTGACCATCCCATGTATGCAATCTCTGACTGTCCCATGTGTTCTGACCATCACATGTATGCAATCTTTGACTGTCCCATGTATTCTGACCATCACATGTATGCAATCTCTGACTGTCCCATATACTCTGACTGTCCCATGTATGCAATCTCTGACCATCCCATGTATGCAATCTCTGACTTTCCCATGAACTCTGACCATCACAAGTATGTAATCTCTGACTGTCTCATGTACTCTGACCATCACATGTATGCAATCTCTGACTGTCCTATGTACTCTGACCTTTCCATGTATGCAATCTTTGACCATCGCATGTATGCAATCTCTGACTGTCCCATGTACTCTGACCATCACATGTATGCAATCTCTGACTGTCCCTTGTACTCTGACCATCACATATATGCAATCTCTGACTGTCCCATGTACTCTGACCATCACATGTATGCAATCTCTGACTATCCCATGTACTCTGACCATCACATGTATGCAATCTCTGACTATCCCATGTATTCTGACCATCACATGTATGCAATCTCTGACTGTCTCATGTATTCTGACCATCACATGTATGCAATCTCTTACTGTCCCATGTATGCAATCTCTGACTGTCCCATGTACTCTGACCATCACATGTATGCAATCTATGACTGTCCCATGTACTCTGACTATCACATGTATGCAATATGTGACTGTCCCATGTACTCTGACCATCACATGTATGCAATCTCTGACTGTCCCATGTACTCTGACCGTCCCATGTATGCAATCTCTGACCATCACATGTATGCAATCTCTGACTGTCCCATGTATGCAATCTCTGACTGTCCCATGTACTCTGACCATCACATGTATGCAATCTCTGACTGTCCCATGTATGCAATCTCTGACTGTCCCATGTACTCTGACCATCACATGTATGCAATCTCTGACTGTCCCATGTATTCTGACCATCACATGTATGCAATCTCTGACTGTCCCATGTACTCTGACTGTCCCATGTATGCAATCTCTGACCATCCCATGTATGCAATCTCTGACTTTCCCATGTACTCTGACCATCACAAGTATGCAATCTCTGACTGTCCCATGTACTCTGACCATCACATGTATGCAATCTCTGACTGTCCTATGTACTCTGACCTTTCCATGTATGCAATCTCTGACCATCGCATGTATGCAATCTCTGACTGTCCCATGTACTCTGACCATCACATGTATGCAATCTCTGACTGTCCCTTGTACTCTGACCATCACATGTATGCAATCTCTGACTATCCCATGTATTCTGACCATCACATGTATGCAATCTCTGACTGTCCCATGTACTCTGACCATCACATGTATGCAATCTCTGACTATCCCATGTATTCTGACCATCACATGTATGCAATCTCTGACCATCCCATGTATGCAATCTCTGACCGTCCCATGTATGCAATCTCTGACCATCCCATGTATGCAATCTCTGACTTTCCCATGTACTCTGACCATCACAAGTATGCAATCTCTGACTGTCCCATGTACTCTGACCATCACATGTATGCAATCTCTGACTGTCCTATGTACTCTGACCTTTCCATGTATGCAATCTCTGACCATCGCATGTATGCAATCTCTGACTGTCCCATGTACTCTGACCATCACATGTATGCAATCTCTGACTGTCCCTTGTACTCTGACCATCACATGTATGCAATCTCTGACTATCCCATGTATTCTGACCATCACATGTATGCAATCTCTGACTGTCCCATGTACTCTGACCATCACATGTATGCAATCTCTGACTATCCCATGTATTCTGACCATCACATGTATGCAATCTCTGACCATCCCATGTATGCAATCTCTGACCGTCCCATGTATGCAATCTCTTACCATCACATGTATGCAATCTCTGACTTTCCCATGTGTGCAATCTCTGACCATCACATGTATGCAATCTCTGACCACTCTGTGTGCCATGTATGCAATCTCTGACTGTCCCACGTGCCATGTATGCAATCTCTGACCGTCCCATGTGCCATGTATGCAATCTCTGACTGTCCCATGTATGCAAACTCTGACCATCACGTGTGCCATGTATGCAATCTCTGACCAATCTGTGTGTCATGTATGCAATCTCTGACCACTCCGTGTGCCATGTATGCAATCTCTGACCACTCTGCGTGCCATGTAAACAAACTCTGACCACTGTGTGTGTTATGTATGCAATCTCTGACCACTCTGTGTGCCATGTATGCAATCTCTGACCGTCCCATGTGCCATGTATGCAACCTGTGACTGTCCCATATATGCAAACTCTGACCATCATGTGTGCCATGTATGCAATCTCTGACGTCTCATGTCCCATGTATGCAAACTCTGACCATCACGTATGCCATGTATGCAATCTCTGACCATCCCATGTCCCATGTAGGCAAACTCTGACCATCACGTGTGCCATGTATGCAATCTCTGACCATCCCATGTCCCATGTAGGCAAACTCTAACCATCACATGTGCCATGTATGCAATCTCTGACTGTCCCATGTGCCATGTAGGCAATCTCTGACCCTCCCATGTATGCAAACTCTGACCATCACGTGTGCCATGTATACAATCTCTTACCACTCTGTGTGCCACGTGTGCAATCTCTGACCACCCCATGTATGCAATCTCTGACCATCCCCTGTGCCATGTATGCAATCTCTGACTACCCCATGTGCCATGTATGCAATCTCTGACCATCCCATGTATGCAAACTCTGATCATAACATGTGCCATTTATGCAATCTCTGACCACTCCGTGTGCCATGTAAGCAATCTCTGACCACTGCGTGTGCCATGTGTGCAATCTCTGACCATCCCATGTATGCAATCTCTGACCATCTGGTGTGCCATGCATGCAATCTCTGACCACTCTGTGTGCTATGTATGCAAACTCTGACCACCCTGTGTGCCATGTATGCAATCTCTGACCACTCTGTGTGTCATGTTTGCAAACTATGACCATCACGTGTGCCATGTATGCAATCTCTGACCATCCCATGTCCCATGTAGGCAAACTCTGACCATCACGTGTGCCATGTATGCAATCTTTGACTGTCCCATGTGCCATGTAGGCAATCTCTGACCCTCCCATATATGCAAACTTTGACCATCACGTGTGCCATGTATGCAATCTCTGACCACTCTGTGTGCCATGTATGCAATCTCTGACTGTCCCATGTGCCATGTATGCAATCTCTGATCATCCCATGTATGCAAACTCTGACCATCACGTGTGCCATGTATGCAATCTCTGACCATCCCATGTCCCATGTAGGCAAACTCTGACCATCACGCGTGCCATGTATGCAATCTCTGACCGTCCCATGTGCCATGTAGGCAATCTCTGACCCTCCCATGTATGTAAACTCTGGCCATCATGTGTGCCATGTATACAATCTCTTACCACTCTGTGTGCCACGTGTGCAATCTCTGACCACAGCATGTATGCAATCTCTGACCATCCCCTGTGCCATGTATGCATTCTCTGACCACCCCATGTGCCATGTATGCAATTTCTGACCATCCCATGTATGCAAACTCTGACCATAACGTGTTCCATGTATGCAATCTCTGACCACTCCGTGTGCCATGTAAGCAATCTCTGACCACTCCGTGTGCCATGTGTGCAATCTCTGACCATCCCATGTATGCAATCTCTGACCATCAGGTGTGCCATGCAAGCAACCTCTGACCAATCTGTGTGCCATGTATGCAATCTCTGACCACCCCGTGTGCCATGTATGCAATCTCTGACCACCCCGTGTGCCATGTATGCAATCTCTGACCACTCTGTGTGTCATGTTTGCAAACTCTGACCACTCCGTGTGTCATGTATGCAATCTCTTACCACCCCATGTGCCATGTATGCAATCTCTGACCGTCACATGTATGCAAACTCTGACCATCACGTGTGCCATGTATGCAATCTTTGACCACTCTGTGTGCCATGTATGCAATCTCTGACCCCCCTGTGTGCCATGTGTGCAGTCTCTGACCACCCCTTGTGCCATGTATGTATTTTCTGACCATCTCTGACTGTCTCTTGTGACACTCCTGCAGTCTCTGACCATCTCTTGTTCCATGCATGCAGTCTCTGACCGTCTCTATTGCCATGCATGCAGTCTCTGACTGTCTCTTGTGACATGCCCACGGTCTCTGACTGTCCTGTGTGCCATGCATGCAGTCTCTTACCATACCTTGTGCCATGTATACAGTCTTTGATCATCTCTTGTGCCATGTATGCAGTCTCTGACTGTCTCTTGTGCCATGTGTGCAGTCTCTGACTATCTCTTGTGCCATATACACAGACCCTGACCATTTCTTGTGCCATGTATACAGTCTCTGACCATTTCTGGTGCCATGTATGCAGTCTCTGACCATCTCTTGTGCCATGTACGCAGTCTCCGACCGTCTCTTGTGCCGTGGTACAGTATACAGTCTCTGACCGTCTCTTCTGCCATGTATGTAGCCTCTGACTATCCCTTGTGCCATGTATACAGTCTCTGACCATCTCTTGTGCCATGTACAGTATACAGTCTCTGACCATCCCTTGTGCGATTTATACAGTCTCTCACCATCTTTTGTGCCATGTATTCAGTCTCTGATCATCCCTTGTGCCATGTATGCAGTCTCTGATCATCCCTTGTGCCATGTAGGCAGTCTCTAAACATCTCTTGTGCCATGTAGGCAGTCTCTGATCATCTCTTGTGCCATGTAGGCAGTCTCTGATCATCTCTTGTGCTATGTATGCAGTCTCCGATCATCTCTTGTGCCATGTAGGCAGTCTCTGATCATCTCTTGTGCCATGTAGGCAGTCTCTGATCATCACTTGTGCTATGTATGCAGTCTCTGACCATCCCCTGTTACATGCCTGCAGTCTATGATTATGATGTATGCAGTCTCTGGATGTCTCTTGTGAAATTTCTGCAGTCTCTGACCGTCTCTTGTGCCATACATGCAGAACCACTATAGATTAATGGAGCACAAATAAAGTGTATGCCATATGAGAGGGGGGGGTGGAGTGGGAGGGAGGAGGAATGGGGGGGGGGCACCAAATTGTACCTTCGCCTGTGTATTCAAAAATCCTTGCACTGACCCTGCTTCACTGGCAGGTATAGATGCACACTCACCAGACGATAATGCAGTATAAATTATAGGACAGCAATACTCGAATAGATGTATAATCCTTGGAACAGGAAATCACTTTTTTTCTATAAAATTTCCGTCAAAGATCAAGGATAACCACTTGTGCAAGTAAGGATAAACCAACCATCTCATCGATAATCACTTCCAGCCTAAAACATAAAAAGGAATACTGACCATTGTGTAGTAATTATGCTTTATAGGTAAAAACACCAAGCCATCAGGCAATTACAATAAAAAAAGACATCTTTCTATTTTATACCTTGTGAGAGGATACTGTATAGATGTCCGGCCACCATTTTTCCTGTGACGGCCAGAGATGTTATGACACATAGGGGTTGATTTACTAAAGGCAAAAACTGTGTAATTTGAAAAGGGCAGTTGCTCCAGAGCTTAGTATATGAGTTAAAGCTTCACTTTACAAAGAACAACCAATCACATGCAAGGAAAATAAAAAAAACAGCATTCTTGCTTGCACATGATTGGACTATAGAATCCAGCAGAGCTCTCACTCATTTACTAAGCTCTGGAGCAACTGAACTTTCAAAAGTGCACAGTCTACTTGCCTTTAGTAAATCAACCCCATAGTGTCTTTTTATTGTAAATGCCTGATGGCTTGGTGTTTTTAACAATAAATAATATTTACTATACTATGGTCAGTATCTCTTTTTATGTTTTTGCCTGGATGTGATTATCAATGAGACGGTTGGTTTATCCTTACCTTGTACAAGTGGTTATCCTTTATCTTTGGCGGAAAATGTATGGAAAAATTGTGATTCCCTGGATTATACATCTATGCAAGTATTGCTGTCCTATAATTTAGACAGCATTTTGTGTCTGGTGAGTGTGCATTCATACCTGTCGGTGAAGGCACAGCACTTTGGAGATATTGTTTTGTGAAGGAATCATTTATGTTGACTCACTGTCACATTTTCCTTGCATTATTATTCAGACTCTTTTTTTCCTTTTTTTGCTTCTTTGGTTTGACTTTTTTCTAATAATACCAGTGTATATATTTCAGAATATCTCTGGATTTCTTCACTAGTGCTGCTATGTTTGATTATATGTATAAATCAGTATAACACCATTTTATTTGTAGAAAAGTAACACATACAATAAAGCCAACCTAATCTCAAAAAGTGAAAACTTGCTGACTTATAGGGTATATATATAGAAATATTAATTCTGGCTAAGCAATACACTGAAAAATGTACCTTATTATTTGAACTCCTTGTGAGAATTCCTTGTGACATGAGATGGTGCCTAGTCACTAGTTCAGAATTGTGAAATTATCTAAGGCTAGCCATATACGATTTCTGATAATTCAGCCGAAAACCCCTCTCCTCTCAACACCTTCCCCCTTTGACATTCTTCAATTGAAAAATCAGTGGACACAGGAGCAAAATTGTCAGGCAATCAGTATCTGCATCCAATCAGATGCAGGCATTATTTGGGTATGTTAACAGCCAGCGATTCCAGCTGTCAGAATGCAGTAGCCAAAGTGGGTGAACTGTCCATCCATGCTATTTAGAATATGTTCGTTTTTTTTTTTTTTAGAACTGTGGAGATGGTTGCATCTTTCAGTGTGTTCCCTGTATATTGAGGTGTGCAGTTTGTCATTTACTATTGGATAATTTGATGTTTAGGAAGTTTTGATTAGTCAAATTTAGCTTGCTTGAAGGGAGAAACACATTAGGCAATATATGTTTTGTTTTTTGTTTTTTGTTTTTTCCAATTGTTTAAAAAAAAAACTTTTTTAACTTTTTTTCCTCTTTTGTCCAAATTATAAAAATATTATCAATATCTTTACAGCTGGTAACATATTGCCAGCAATAAAGAAAAACAGTTATCGTGTATTTAAGTAATGATAAAATTACATTTATAAGTACTTGTATGCTAATGTTATTAATAGGAGGGAGGTTCGGGGGGTTTCTCATTCTTTGCATTTTGATTTCACATGAACGATTCACTATGGGCTTGTCAATTCCAACACTCTATAGTGGTTAACCACACTCGTATGTATACATCCCCACACAGTTTTAAATTGTGTTTTTGGGGCTGGTGGTAACTCTCTTTTTTTTCTTTTTTTTTTACTGTGGAGACACACTTCAATATATTTTTTCTTACCACTTTTTCTAAAATAGATTCTCTCTTTTTTTTTTTCTTCTTCATGTTTTGTCACCTTGGTACTTTGCCACAACAAATTACTAAACACATCTTTCTCACCTTTGTTACATATTTTTTATAGTAATCACGTTGGATGACATTTATGGATGGACACAAATTGTAGTTCACATATGCCGCCCTCATCGCTCTTCTGTTTCCCCTTGGGGTTCACCATGGCCTTGCCCCCTACAGCTCCCGGGCCAGACATGCCCGACTGCCACAGCTAGGAATGCTGTCATGGCAATTAAAATCGAACCGATTGTAAGTATGGAATCCCTTTAAAAAGTGTCCCCTATAACCTAAAATATATTTACTATTACTATGGTACATACTCTAAAATCAATGTTTTTACTTTATAGACATGGTTTAATGTGCATCCACTCCTGAGGAAGTGAGCAGTGGCTTGCGAAATGCGTTGAGTATGTAGGATGCCTTTTTTTTCATTCATGTATTTATATATAAACTTTTATATCTGCTTGGTATTATTGTATCTGTATTGGATTTTAAACAATGTGATGATTATTGTATTTACTTTTCAATAAATGTATCAATCATGTTACATTTATTTTGTATTCAGTGGTAAACCTCATTAATGTCCCAGGGCAAATTTTAGTTTTTATTTGTAGGTTCATTATAAAACAACACATTTGTTTACTAGATGGCTTGGCAGAAAGATGTTATCAGAACAAGTGTTTTTTTTTTTTCTAGATCCTTGGGATATCTTCTTGTGGAACATAGAGACAAGCTGATAAGGTGTTTCTCGATAGCACTATGTTTTTCCTTTTATTTTACTAGATGTTTCCTTGAGCTAGCTAATTTGGAGCAGCCCAACGAGGTTGTTGCACTATTGGGTGTTTCCCTGAGCTGGCCCCTTTGAAGCAATGAGTTCAATGCTTCATTTACAGCCGGTTCACACTGAGGCGACACGACTCCTTACTACTTCGGGGCGACTTGTGCATTACATTGCACCACGACTTCGGAGCGACTTGCAGGGACTTCACATAATGGAAGTTTATGCAAGTCACTCCGAGGTCGCCCCGAAATAGTACAGGACCTTTTTTCTAAGTCGGAGCGACTTGTGTCGCTCCTATTAGAGCGGGTCCTGTAGCGGTCTATGGACCGTGAGGGAGCGCGACTTGTCAGGCTAACAAGTCGCCTGACAAGTCGCGCTAATGTGAACCAGCTCTAAAGCTCATCCTGGCTGTTTAAAGGAACTCTGCCTTTTTGAGCTGTTATCATTTTAAGGTCCAATGCAGAAGATGTAAGTTTGTCCATATAAGTTGATGGTGGTGGAGTGAACATGTTTGCACATGTATTTTTATTTGGTTGGTCGGTCACTATTTAAGAAGACTGGTTGAATGGACTCTATTTGATTTTCTATTATAATCTATTATTTTAGCACTTACTGTATTATTTGCACTGGATTTAGGAGTTGGTTTATTGTACTGTATATACAGTATTATGTTTTAGTTCATGTCTTTAAACACATCGGTTTCAATATTGAATAGTATTTTGCAGCACAAGATCATTTATTTTCACTCTAATTTTTAAATTGGTTGTAAAGCAATTTTTTTTTTACATTAAAATAATAAATGTGGTATACTCACCTGCTCTGTGTAAAAGTATTGCAAAGAGTGGTTCCTTACCTCCTATTCTGGAGTCCCCCCGCCAGTGATCTCAGCTCCCGTTCTCTTCCAAGTGTTCAGCAAGCCAGCTGCTGAGGTGGCACATGTGCGGATGCACTCCTTAGCCGGGCTGTGTGCCCCTGCTCCCTCCTCACAGGATTTGACTGACAGCAGCAGAAGCCAATGGCTCCCGCTGCTCTCAGAGACTCCTGTGAATGCAGGAGGAGAGGAGCAGCACTGGGAAAGTGCTGGATGAAGAAATAACTCAGGTATGTGTTAGGAATGGCTGGGGGGGGGGGGGGGAGGGGTAGAAGGTTTTTTTACTTTAATGTAGAGAATGCATTAATGTAAAAAAAAAACTTTTCCTTTTAGAACCACTTTAATGTTTACTTTTTCTTAGTAACTCCTTTCCTTTAAGTAAACTTAAAGAAAAACTTTACCATACGTAGAGGTTTGTATATTCCTTAAGACCGGCAATCCACAAGAGGGTAGTCGAAAAAATATGCTTAAAATATGCCCAAATAAAACCATACCAGCATAAGAGGAAGACAATGTGGGGTTGGTTTAAAAAAAGGAAAATAGATTGTGCACTTTCCAAAGTGCTGTTGCACTCAAAGTGAAGATGCTCCAAAGTTTAGTAAATGAGCAGACATTCTGCTGACTTCCTTCATCCAATCATGTGCAAGCATAAATGCATTATTTTTTTTTTCCTTGCAGGTGATTGGGTATTCTTTCCAAATTAAGCTTTATCTCATTTACTAAGCTCTAGAGCAACTGCACTTGCAGAGTTCAACTGCTATTTGCAAAGTGCACAGTCGAATTGCCTTTAACCACTTGCCGACCAGTCACATTGACTGTACTGCGGCAAAGTGGCTCGATTCCGTCCAGCGATGTAGACCTACGTCGCTGGACTCCTCCCCAGTCACAGCGGGAGTCTGGTCAGGGGAGGATCGACGGCGATTGCCGCTGCTCTTCCCCGATCGTCGGGGAATCGAATTTGGAGATCCGCCCGCTTGTGTAAATAGAGCGGGCGGATCTCCTAAGTGACAAACAGTGACAGATTGCAGGGTTCAGCATAGCTGAACATGCGATCTGTCCCTGTGTCACTCAGTCACCTCCCCCCACACACGTTAGTAAGCACCAGGCATACATTAACCCCTCCCTCTCCAATAAAATTAACCCCTTCCCTGCCAGTGTAATTTTTACAGTAACAGTGCATATGTATAGCACTGATTACTGTAGAAATGTCACTGGCACCCCCAAAAGTGTCAAAAATGTCAGTCAAGGGTCCGATCTGTCCGTCGCAATGTCGCAGTCCCACAAAAAAATCGCAGATCGCCGCCATTACTCGTTAAAAAAAAAAACACCAAAAATGACAGAAATCTTTCCCTTAGTTAGTAAACGCAATAACTTTTGCGCAAACCAATCAAAATACGCTTATTGTGATTTTTTTTACCAAACATAGGTAGCAGGAAACAAATTGGCCAAAAATTTAAAAAAATTAGATTTTTACATTTTTTTGGGGGGAATTTAATTTAAAAAAATGTTAAAAATATTGTTATTTTTTCAAAATAAACTCTATTTTTGTTTATAGCGCAAAAAGTAAAAATCGCACAGGTGATCAAATACCACCAAAAGAAAGCTCTGTTTGTGGGAAAAAAAGGATGTAAATTTCGTTTGGGTACGGCGTCGCACGACCGCGCAATTGTCAGTTAAAGTCACACAGCGCCGAATCGCAAAAAGCGGCCTGGACGTAAGACAGCAAAATCCTCCGGTGGTAAAGTGGTTAATAAATCCACCCCTATGAATCTATTCCTTCCGTTAATATCTCAACAGTTTTCAGTCATTAAATATACTGTAATCTTTTAGTATATCAGTGCTAAGATCTCAAAACAATAGTATTTCTGCTTGGTAGAAAAGCTGAAAATGTCAACAGCTACAAGAAATAATGTTATAGAGAATTTCAACAATAATGAACATACCTGAATATTAAAAAAGAATAGCGCAACCATGCAAAAGAAATGACTATCAAATATGGAGACCATCCATAAATAAAAATGGGGATTTAGTTCCACCATATGGCCATATCGTGCTCAAGCCCACCACTGCGTCAAAGTACCCCATTATCGGTGGGTCCTACACTATCCATAAAAAAGGGGTGAATCCAGCCTCTCTTACCCTTGGAGACAACGCTCCTTGCTGGGAAGGTGTGCTAATGCACTGCAGGGGACTCCTCCTATATCTACTTGATAGAGGACACCAATAGAGTACAGGTGTGTGTGGGGGATGGGATGCTCAACCTCATAAGTCTGGTCAGACCAAATACATAATAAACAAGCAAAAAATTGGGGGAGCAGACCCTGAACATGTATATCTAAAGCCGGTGCAGCTATGGACCAAGCAACATGTATATTAAAAAAGAATAGCGCAACCATGCAAAAGAAATGACTATCAAATATGGAGACCATCCATAAATAAAAATGGGGATTTAGTTCCACCATATGGCCATATCGTGCTCAAGCCCACCACTGCGTCAAAGTACCCCATTATCGGTGGGTCCTACACTATCCATAAAAAAGGGGTGAATCCAGCCTCTCTTACCCTTGGAGACAACGCTCCTTGCTGGGAAGGTGTGCTAATGCACTGCAGGGGACTCCTCCTATATCTACTTGATAGAGGACACCAATAGAGTACAGGTGTGTGTGGGGGATGGGATGCTCAACCTCATAAGTCTGGTCAGACCGAATACATAATAAACAAGCAAAAAATTGGGGGAGCAGACCCTGAACATGTATATCTAAAGCCGGTGCAGCTATGGACCAAGCAACATGTATATTAAAAAAGAATAGCGCAACCATGCAAAAGAAATGACTATCAAATATGGAGACCATCCATAAATAAAAATGGGGATTTAGTTCCACCATATGGCCATATCGTGCTCAAGCCCACCACTGCGTCAAAGTACCCCATTATCGGTGGGTCCTACACTATCCATAAAAAAGGGGTGAATCCAGCCTCTCTTACCCTTGGAGACAACGCTCCTTGCTGGGAAGGTGTGCTAATGCACTGCAGGGGACTCCTCCTATATCTACTTGATAGAGGACACCAATAGAGTACAGGTGTGTGTGGGGGATGGGATGCTCAACCTCATAAGTCTGGTCAGACCGAATACATAATAAACAAGCAAAAAATTGGGGGAGCAGACCCTGAACATGTATATCTAAAGCCGGTGCAGCTATGGACCAAGCAACATGTATATTAAAAAAGAATAGCGCAACCATGCAAAAGAAATGACTATCAAATATGGAGACCATCCATAAATAAAAATGGGGATTTAGTTCCACCATATGGCCATATCGTGCTCAAGCCCACCACTGCGTCAAAGTACCCCATTATCGGTGGGTCCTACACTATCCATAAAAAAGGGGTGAATCCAGCCTCTCTTACCCTTGGAGACAGCGCTCCTTGCTGGGAAGGTGTGCTAATGCACTGCAGGGGACTCCTCCTATATCTACTTGATAGAGGACACCAATAGAGTACAGGTGTGTGTGGGGGATGGGATGCTCAACCTCATAAGTCTGGTCAGACCGAATACATAATAAACAAGCAAAAAATTGGGGGAGCAGACCCTGAACATGTATATCTAAAGCCGGTGCAGCTATGGACCAAGCAACATGTATATTAAAAAAGAATAGCGCAACCATGCAAAAGAAATGACTATCAAATATGGAGACCATCCATAAATAAAAATGGGGATTTAGTTCCACCATATGGCCATATCGTGCTCAAGCCCACCACTGCGTCAAAGTACCCCATTATCGGTGGGTCCTACACTATCCATAAAAAAGGGGTGAATCCAGCCTCTCTTACCCTTGGAGACAACGCTCCTTGCTGGGAAGGTGTGCTAATGCACTGCAGGGGACTCCTCCTATATCTACTTGATAGAGGACACCAATAGAGTACAGGTGTGTGTGGGGGATGGGATGCTCAACCTCATAAGTCTGGTCAGACCGAATACATAATAAACAAGCAAAAAATTGGGGGAGCAGACCCTGAACATGTATATCTAAAGCCGGTGCAGCTATGGACCAAGCAACATGTATATTAAAAAAGAATAGCGCAACCATGCAAAAGAAATGACTATCAAATATGGAGACCATCCATAAATAAAAATGGGGATTTAGTTCCACCATATGGCCATATCGTGCTCAAGCCCACCACTGCGTCAAAGTACCCCATTATCGGTGGGTCCTACACTATCCATAAAAAAGGGGTGAATCCAGCCTCTCTTACCCTTGGAGACAACGCTCCTTGCTGGGAAGGTGTGCTAATGCACTGCAGGGGACTCCTCCTATATCTACTTGATAGAGGACACCAATAGAGTACAGGTGTGTGTGGGGGATGGGATGCTCAACCTCATAAGTCTGGTCAGACCGAATACATAATAAACAAGCAAAAAATTGGGGGAGCAGACCCTGAACATGTATATCTAAAGCCGGTGCAGCTATGGACCAAGCAACATGTATATTAAAAAAGAATAGCGCAACCATGCAAAAGAAATGACTATCAAATATGGAGACCATCCATAAATAAAAATGGGGATTTAGTTCCACCATATGGCCATATCGTGCTCAAGCCCACCACTGCGTCAAAGTACCCCATTATCGGTGGGTCCTACACTATCCATAAAAAAGGGGTGAATCCAGCCTCTCTTACCCTTGGAGACAACGCTCCTTGCTGGGAAGGTGTGCTAATGCACTGCAGGGGACTCCCCTGCAGTGCATTACCCCCTGGATTCACCCCTTTTTTATGGATAGTGTAGGACCCACCGATAATGGGGTACTTTGACGCAGTGGTGGGCTTGAGCACGATATGGCCATATGGTGGAACTAAATCCCCATTTTTATTTATGGATGGTCTCCATATTTGATAGTCATTTCTTTTGCATGGTTGCGCTATTCTTTTTTAATATACATGTTGCTTGGTCCATAGCTGCACCGGCTTTAGATATACATGTTCAGGGTCTGCTCCCCCAATTTTTTGCTTGTTTATTATGTATTCGGTCTGACCAGACTTATGAGGTTGAGCATCCCATCCCCCACACACACCTGTACTCTATTGGTGTCCTCTATCAAGTAGATATAGGAGGAGTCCCCTGCAGTGCATTAGCACACCTTCCCAGCAAGGAGCGTTGTCTCCAAGGGTAAGAGAGGCTGGATTCACCCCTTTTTTATGGATAGTGTAGGACCCACCGATAATGGGGTACTTTGACGCAGTGGTGGGCTTGAGCACGATATGGCCATATGGTGGAACTAAATCCCCATTTTTATTTATGGATGGTCTCCATATTTGATAGTCATTTCTTTTGCATGGTTGCGCTATTCTTTTTTAATATACATGTTGCTTGGTCCATAGCTGCACCGGCTTTAAATGAACATACCTGAGATGATAAAATTTAAAGTAATGTTCATAATATAATAAGAATGAGCGTGTCGATTCACACGTGAAAACACTTTTTTTTTTTACCAAGTTTTTTTCCTGTCTGACTTCAAACTTTTTCCTGCAAAAGGTAAGGATGAGTATGAAGAATGTTAATGACACTTCACAGTGGCTGGCTTCAATCACGAGGAGAGCCCTGGAGGTGACTTTACCTTCAGTATTTTGAAGACAATACTCATCCCTCTCCAACAAAGAATCACCTGCCAAGTAAATCTCAGGGGGCATGCTGGGTTTTGTCAAAATGCATGTCATCAGTCACCATTTCTATTCATTCAGTTTCTATTGGCATGGCAATGTGCATCTGGTGTAAACAAACTTCCTTATGTCAAAAGTTAGTCCATTTAAAGCTGGTAAACATGAAAAATTAGAAACTTAAAGGATAGTCTGTGGTTCGGTATGAACAGCCATTAGATTAAAACAGTGGAGCTTCTTTGCCAAAGGGGTAGAGATTTTCAAACTGCATTCACTTCGATCATCGTATCATGTGAAAACAAAAATCATTTTTTAAATTATTTCCCATATATACAGTATGATTGGGTTTTCACTTCATTGTCTATAGGTATCCATCAGTGCCACCCGTCAGTGCATATCAGTGCCGCCAATCAGTGCCCATCCATGCCACCTATTAGTGCTCATCAGTGCTGAAGATCAGTGCCACCTATCAGTGCCCATCAATGCTACATATTAGTGCCTCCTCATTAGTGCCACCCCATCAGAAAGCTGTATTTGTAGGAAAAAAGGACATCAATTTTATCTGGGTACAGTGTCGCAATTGTCAGTTAAATTAATGCAGTCACCCTATGTGTTCCCTCCCCTCCTAATGTGTGCCCCTTCCCCCTACTTCTCTCTTCTCACTGGATTGCTGGGGTTAGCCCCTGGAACTGACTGTATATTGTTAATTGCGTTTTTCTGATATCAAGGAGGCGCCCCTCCCCCGGGTGCAGTTTGATCCCCCTGAGGTGCCTGGGGAGGAGGGGCTTCTCGATTTTGCATAGGACTTTCGTTCATGCTATAGACTCCTTACGTTGCAGTTGCGTTCCTCTGTTCATTGCTATTTGTGTATGCACAATGTTGCAACTTCCCAACTTCTGCTCTGTGATTGTTTTTGCAAAATGTTATTTCTTTTCATTCAATAAAGATTATTGAAACTAAATTAATGCAGTGCCGTATTGCAAAAAATGGCCTGGTCATGAAGGGGGTAAACCTTCTGGGGCTATAGTGGCTAAAGACAAAAGATCGGCATGACATCCAGGCGACTACAATGTTTAGAAGGTGGTCAACGACAGCAGCTTCCATATTTCTCTAACAAATTATTTTCTTTAAAGCAGTCCTGTGCTGTAAAAATTACTTCTGTATGTCTATGATTTTCTATTTCAACCTAACATTAATTGAAGGTCAAAAGCTCACATTTGTTTTTTCAGTGTTTTGTCACAATATCAACTCTTTAATGTAACACTTTTTTTCTAAAAGGTCAACCGCTTTAAAGGCCAATGCTCTTTAATTTTGCATGAATTCCTGCAAAAAAACACAACACAAAGAATGAATGACTGATTAAAATTAGAGTTAAGCTGTAATTGCCTGAGATGTGGAAATGTTGAAGAAAATGCTTTTCTTTCCGAACTGAAATTATATTTTAATTGAAGGTCAAGAAGGGCATTTCCCTGGGCCCACTAGAACCGGTGTTAGAAATAGACTTCTACTTGTCATGCAACAATGTGCATGTGCATTTACAGCCTCCACATATTCCTGTTCCAGAGGAATTCTTCAATGACCACCACATACTGGTGGGTCATCAGAGGCAATTGGAAGCGCAAGACTTTTGTATAGAGCTCCCTCATTATTCCCCATTTGGGTGTATAAGAATGATACCTCAATATTGTAGCTTTGTTAGGCGGCCATCCATGCCAGGCAACATCGACCTGTTCAATAAAAAACAGCTGACACTTGGCCTATGTCTACGGCAGCTGGTCCCACAGAAGCAATTCATATAGCTTGTTTAGAATTACTAAACCATTGCAGAACTTTATTTCTTTGAGGCTCATTGCCTATAGGGTCATATACGCTACTTCAGGAGAGGAAATTTTCTGTACCATGAGTGCAAAGGGTGCCTGGAACTAGATACTGAGGTGGGGAACGCTGTGTGAGCCTGGCTCTGAAGTGAATTTTCTAATTCAAGCTTTTTTTTTTCTACGGTGGTGACGTGTGCACTAGGGACGATCGAACGGTTCGGGTCGACCATCGATTCGACCCGAACATTGACTGTTCGAAATTCGGCCGAATTCCGAACTTTTTGCGGAAAAAGTTCAGAATTCGCCAACCAGAACCGACCAAAATGCAATGGGACAGGAACTGGGCTTTAAAAGCCCGTGATTGGACCAGAAACATCAGTAAAAGCCAATTGAGGGGGCAGGAGGATGCTAGGAATGTGATTGGAGTGACTAGGGGGTCCAGAGGCCAATCAGTAGTGAATACGCCCCCCAGTATATAACATAGCCCCGCCAAATCTCTAGCACTGTAATACAGGGGCTGTGGAAGAGAGTGGAAGCAGTTCTGTTACTCCTGCTGCAAAAGTGTCATTTAGCAATTATTAGTGTGAGGAAAGGGATATCTAGTGTAGTTAGGGTACTATTTTCCACTATAGTTAGATTCAATAATCTAGTTTCTGTAGGGAAAGTGTTAAGTGTCAGGGTGACCGTAGTGTAGTGTAGGGTGAACTGACTCTGACTGCTATGGCAGGGTGACCAAACCCTTCCATGTCAGGGTGACCGCCATAAGAAAAAAGATCATTTGTATTAGAATTGCAGTAGAGCAGGATAGTGGCTTCGCTACTTTCACACCTGGCCGTTTTTCTTGCAGGCGTTTATTTGGCTTTTTTGTGGACGTTTTTGGAGGCAGGCATGACATCTGAACTTCTGTATTGGGGTATATATACACACACACATGTATGTATATATACACATACACATATATAGGTGTGAAAGTAGCAGAACCCTATGCCTGCGCTAATGAAATAATTTGCAGGCATAGGGCTTCGCTCATATCACACCTATATGTGTGTATAAGTGTGTGTGTATGTATACCCCTATACAGAAGTTCAGATGTTATGCCTGCCTCCAAAGACTCCCAAAAAATGCCCAATAAACGTCTGCAACAACACACCTGGGCGTTTTTGTTGCAGGCGTTTATTGGGCATTTTCTGGGCGTCTTTGGAGGCAGGCATAACATCTGAACTTCTGTATAGGGGTATATATACACACACACATATATGTATATATACACATACACATATATAGGTGTGAAAGTAGCGGACAGTACTGAAATCCATGAGTTTTGGGGTTTCCCCTACAGATGTTACCCACATTTGGTATTAGCTGTCTTTACACACAATCAGAAGATTGTACAAAAAGTACTGCTTTCAAAGCGATCGTACAGTATTCTGATCATTAGTACACAGCTTTCGTCCAAAATTATCGGAAGGGACTAACATGAAAACTTTTCTCATACAATACCAGATTGTACAATTTTTGTTTAATCAGTACAGTTTTCGTCTGAAAATACAATACAAATACATTACATCACTTCTGAATTTTTATTCTGATGTACCAGAAGTGTCATACTTTAGTAACCTATTTGTTTTCAATATGGAGATGAGCATGCAAAAAAAGAAACAGACGGTCATTTGTCCAATAATCTCATCGCGTGTACTAGGCTTTAGTCTGTAGATCCTAAATAGGTGAGATGTGCTGCTTGCTGATTTTGGTTTGGTATTAGTTTCTCTTTACTGCCAAAAGTATTCTTTTTTATCAGGACACTATGTATCCTCAACAATTCAATGAACCATTAAATGGAATCTACAGTATAATTTTAAATCAGCTATATGCTGAAAATAAAGAAGGTAGAAAAAAGTTTTTGATATACATATTTGCTGTATCCTTTCCAAGTGTATTTTTTTTTTTGGGGGGGGGGGGGGGTTGATGTAGAGGCCTGCCTCTCGTAGGGTTTACTTGACTTACATGTTACCCTTACCAGCTAGGTTATGGGAAAATCTGTCGACATTACATTGCACATACCGTGTTGCTGCAGTTAAAGGAGTTGTAAAGTCAGAAGGCTTTTTATCTTAATACATTCTTTGCATTAGGATAAAAAGTCTTCTTGGTGTAGCAGCCTCCCCATCACCCCCCAATACTTACCTGAGCCCCATCTCTCTCCAGCAATGTCCAGGAGTCCCTTGGCCGTCCGAGACTCTCTCCCCTGATTGGCTGAAAAACAGCCGCAGTGCCATTTGCACCCGCGGCTGTCAATCAAATTCAGTTAGCCAATCAGGAGAGGGGGGCGGGGCCAAACATCAGCTCTGTGTCTGAATGGCCACACGGAGCTGCAGCTTGACTCAGGTGCCCTCACAGCAAGCTGCTTGCTGTGGGGGCACTCAATAGGAGGGAGGGGCCAGAAGCAGCAACGAGGGACCCGAGAAGAGGAGAATCCAGGCTGCTCTGTGCAAAACCAACTGCTCATAGGAGGTAAGTAATGTTTTCTATTTAAAAAAAAAAAACAAGACTTTATAATCACTTTAAATTTACTCATGTAGTAAGGACTCCCCAGCCCTTAGCTAGGAGGGAAAGGAATGCATACAAACACTTACTCACTCCACCAGCAGCCAGTACTCTTCTTCGCTGATTGATGATCCAAGAATGTGGCAGGCCCTCGCCCTCCACACATATTGCTGGTCCTGCATTGTATGTGATGAAGTCAAAGAGTTGCAACCAACTGGGCAGGGAAGTGAAACTTCAGGGAACCAGAAGTGCAGAGAGAAGGACACCTGCAGAAGAGATGAACAAGGTAAGTATTTAAATTTATTACTTTCCCCTCTAGCCAAACAAGCAACACATGCAATGCGATACATGGGGTCATTTAACAGCAACCCAGTGTGAGGCTTTAACTTATGTGGTTCGGATCTATATGTAAGCAAACACATAGGGTTAGTATTTATAGCACCAGGATAAAAGGCTTATCAGTTGTAGATGCGTATTTTACAGACAAAGATACAGTTTCTGTTTTCCTTGTGTCCTTGTTCTATATAAGCATCCCGCTCATAACTCTTTCCTGCTCTGTCACCAGCCCTGCTACAGACAATCCTATGTGAATTCATTTGCCATAGTTTACGGCCTCTTTGACAGCTATTTCTTTTCTCATAAATATAAAGTGCATCTGTGAATGGACAACAAAATAAGAAAAGTTTTCAGGTAGTTGTTTATTCAGGCCAGTGCACAACAAAGCATCATCAATCAGACTGCGCTATATAGAGTGTTACACAGTGAGTTGCCGAGAACCCAATGAGAAGCCCAGAGCATGTTAATATATTTGATAAACTGTATAACATTGCTTCTCAAACAAGTCCCTGATAACCACAAACAGGCCAGGATTTACAGGGTCAAGGGTTTGTGGACTAAGTTTGAGGTTCTTAAAATCTAACTTTAACCTCTTGCGGACCGTCCTACATACATTTACTGCAGCAGAGCGGCCGTTCTTTGCCAGATCATGTACCTAGTAGGTGATATGCCCAGTTCCAGTTCTGGGATGCACACGCACGCCGCCTGCGACCCGCTCCCACTGTGATTGGACACATCGGGAGCCAATCAGCAGGTCTGGCAAACTCGATGTCCGCCGGGACCCGCCGATCATTCAGGATACAATTAGAATAGCAGTCTGCCTATGTAAACAAGTCAGACCGCCATTCTGTCATAAGGGAAGGTAGTGATCCTGTGTTTCTTTGCCTTTCCCTAGTCAAAGCAACTCCCACACAGTTAGTAACCACAACTTAGGCATACATTTCACACTTTGATCGCCCCTGATGTTAACTTCTTCCCTGCCAGTGTCATTAGTACAGTGACAGTGCATATTTTTTTAGCACTGATCACTGTATTAGTGACACTGGTCCCCAAAAAGTGTCAAAAGTGTCCTGTTAGGTGTCCGTTTTGTCCACTGCAATATTCCAGTCCCGCTATTAATTGCTGATCGCCACCATTACCAGTAAAAAATATTTTTTTAAAAACTGTAGTTTGTAGACACTATAACGGTAACACAAACCAATCAATATATGCTTTTTGGGATTTTTTTACCAAAAATATAAAAAATATGTAGCAGAATACATATTGGCCTAAATGTAAGAAAGCTCTATTTGTGGGGAAAAAGGACGAAATTTTTTTGGGCACAGTGTCACACAATTGTGCAATTGTCAGTTAAAAAACTCAGTGCCGTATTGCAAAAAATGGCCTGGTCATAAAGGGGGGGTTAACCTTCCGGAGCTGAAGTGGTTAAGGTAGAACTAAAGGCAAAACGTTTTTTTTTTTTTCATCTTGAATAGAGTAACGGAGGTTTAAAACTCTTTCTTTTTCTGTTATCTGTATCCCATAGGGGAGATTTCCCTTCACTTCCTGCGCCATAACCAAAGAGAGGGAATCCCTCGTTGTCGCCAGGGTCACTAGAATTTGTGTGCCCATTGGAAGATTTTACTTCTATTTCTGTTCTAGTGACCACCTAAAATAAATAATTTTTTTTTTATTTAGACTCACAGTATGTTGATAATGATAAACAGGACAAATAGAGAGGGTATATTTCCATAACAGTGGCACAGAAAGCAATATCCAAAACTTAAAGAAAAAAAAGTGTTGCTTTAGTTATACTTTAATATATACAGCAGTCAGCAGCAATGTGAAAAGACTACCGGGTTTCTATAATTTCAGGTAACAATGTTTGACCATCTTGGGATCAAAACACCTACGACTGAAAGCATTACATTCTGTAGAGCTCACTGAGAGGAGGCGGGGTGGAGCACGGACTCCAAGCAATACATCTCTAAGTACAGCTGGTGACGGTGTAATAATGCGAGATTTCGTCACTAGGCGATTACATCCCAGCAGCCCTTGCGAATCGCCTAGTGACATAATCGCCTATAGGCGGCCGGACCCGGAAATGCGGATGAATAAAGAAGGCAAAAAAGTATTTCCTTGCACAAAAAAAATAAAATAATTTACATTGGTAAAACATTTTTAAAGGGGATTACGTACATCTAAACTTATTAAAATGGGTGGAACTCCACTTTAAGTATTTCCATTGTTAAACAGCCAGTGTCCTAAAAATGAGAACACACTGAGGTGTTTTAATTGACTATGGTGTCAGAAACATAACAGGCACATTCATTTCGCTTTAACACCTTGAGAAAACGCAAATATTTAATAACTTAAAAAAAAAAAGTAATTTCGAGTCATATGTCTCAAGTCAAAGTCAAGTCTCAAGTCATGAATACCAAGTCAAAGTCGAGTCGAGTCTTTTATTAATTTTAGTCAAGCAAGTCTCAAGTCCTCAAACTGGTGACTTAAGTCTGACTTAAGTCAAGTCATGTGACTCAAGTCCCCCACCTCTGCTAATGAGGACCTGAGACAGCAGCTGGAGCTGCTGGGCTCGTGCTCATGCTCGTCGCTTGAACGTTTGGGTTCAGGTAAGAATAACAGGGGGTCTGGGGGACAGCTGCAACCAAGAAAACTTTTCACCTTAATGCATAGAAATGCATTAAGGTGAAAAACCTTGAGACTTTACAACATCTTTAGGAACTAATAACTGATCTTTACAGATGGACTTAGATATTGTGAAACATATTAGGTGTATTCATGTTGACATTCCTGGGAGTTCTTTTTAGTATCTTTGTTGGTTGTGAAATGTATTGTACCTCTTGGAACACAGGATCTGGAGAATCTTAGAGTGGGCCAAGAACAGTTAGAGCTTACAGAGCCTCATTGTAGAGTGTACCTTGACCTGTGGGCCAGACTTCAAGGGACTGTTTCATGAGTGTTATTTGACTTATTGCTGGGTGCTTAGGTGAATTCAGTAAGTGAGCTTTCTGATGGGTTCTTGGAAGTGATTTCTGATTTTCTTTGAGAAACACAACTCTATGAATCAGTTAGGACATGTCTGTGGTGGTTCAGCAGCAAACCTATTAGCTTCAAGCCATAGGAGGAAGTGTGCGGATTTAGGAGCACAGCGAGGATTTAACCTATAGTCACACACACCTCTAAGCCTATTCTATTGCAGCCATTCACATCTGGGTGATGAGTGATTGAGTGATTCAATGCACATAAAAAGTACAGGAGCTTGTTTGGGGCGTAATTACTCATTTTTGGCCCACATGGACTTCAATGGGAGCACCGGAAATACGCGCCCCAAACATGTTTTTTGTGCGATTTTGAACCTAATAACCTCTCCTCCTCTTAGTAACTAGCGAAAACAAAATCATTGGCGAAAACAAAATCACTCAAGCCTGAAAACCTGAAAATAATGGATGTACAAACGTTTAAAAAATGCTGACACTAAAATGTGATTGCAGCCTGCAAACTTTCTAAAGTAGTATACTCTACCTTTGATGACTTGGAGATTCTCTGTGGCTTTGAAAACTGGAATTTTTTATAACCATTATTTTTTATAACATTATTTATAACTTATAACTTATTTATAACTTTTAGTGTATGCATGTACAATTAGTATATGTAAAGTATTTGTAGTACATAGTATATTTTAAAATACATTTTTTGGTTAATAAGCATATAGCCCAAACTTTTAAACAAATCAAGACTCAAAGAAACTTAACAAATTCTATTGGACCAGTATGGGCCCCCATGAGCTACTCAGACCTAGTCATCCTCTATTATTTCACATTGCCTATAGCAGCCCTCAGATACTGATAAAATGCTTCATGGGTTTATGGTTTGTGATCTGGCATGGATTCATGTGCCAAGATTGCTCTATTGTGCCAGCAGGGGTCCCTCCAGCCTTGATTTATTCAGGCACAACAGTTCCAGCCGTTGGGCTATACTCCCAGCTTATGTCAATATTTCTGCCCTGATACATTTCATAGATGGATATGTAATTCCGGCATAGTTTCCCAGCATGCTTCACTGATTTCTATTTCATTATTCTGGAGAATTTGGGTTTATTTGATTGCAGTTGTGAATAAATTTATTATCTTTGTTTTCTAACAAGCCAATCAAGGATATGCAAAGCAGTCACACATGACCGAAAGCACTTCAAAATGCTCAAGGCATCCATAATGCTTCTGGCTTACTCCAGCCTCAACTTTATCAGAAAAGTATTTATTGTTCTTTTATAAGCAAACAATGAATCATTAAATCTCTCCAGGGACTCATTTATCATCCATTAATTACAGCCTTTCAGGACCCCGGGGTTGGATTATCATTTAAGAAATGAAAGCTGCCTGTGCATATTTCTAAACTAAATGCAAAACAGATCATCTGAAAATGACTTTCTAGATTAACATTTTTAGCATTAAACAAAACATTGTAATAAAAACAGCATTATTCATTTACTAATGTCAACAGCTATGCAGTTTAAGGAACTCCCTACTGAAACAAGAAACTGTTTAAAGGCTTAATGCACCTTTTGAAAAAAATAATAAATGCACCAATATTTGCAGCAAAATGTGCATTTGTTATTTTATTTTTGCAAAGCATTGGAACTGTGCTCAGTGGATCACAAATGCAATGCACAGGCTCCTGCAGACTCTTCATCCAGATTCATGTCTGTACCAATGTATGGGCTTTCAGTTACTGGACTAGAAAGGAAATGTCAATGGAGTGGACCATGAGTGTGGTAAGCACCACACTTACAGTAGCTCAAAAAAGTGAGTACACCCCTCACATTTTTGTAAATATTTTATTATGTCTTTTCATGTGACAACACTGAAGAAATGACACTTTGCTACAATGTAAAGTAGTGAGTGTACAGCTTGTATAACAGTGTAAATTTGCTGTCCCCTCAAAATAACTCAACACACAGCCATTAATGTGTAAACCGCTGGCAACAAAAGTGAGTACACCCCTAAGTAAAAATGTCCAATTTGGGCCCAAAGTGTCAATATTTTGTGTGGCCACTATTATTTTCCAGCACTGCCTTAACCCTCTTGGGCATGGAGTTCACCAGAGCTTCTTCCATTCCTCCTTTAAGAAATCACGGTGCTGGTGGATGTTAGAGATCTTGCGCTCCTCCACCTTCCGTTTGAGGATGCCCCACAGATGGTTAATAGGGTTTAGGTCTTGGGACATGCTTGGCCAGTCCATCACCTTTATCCTCAGCTTCTTTAGCAAGGCAGTGGTTGTCTTGGAGGTGTGTTTGGGGTCGTTATCATGTTGGAATACCCAGTCTCCAAAGGGAGGGGATCATGCTCTGCTTCAGTATGTCACAGTACATGTTGGCATTCATGGTCCCCCCAATGAACTGTAGCTCCCCAGTGCCAGCAGCAGTCATACAGCCCCAGACCATGACTCTCCCACCACCATTCTTAACTGTAGGCAAGGCACACTTGTCTTTGTACTCCTCACCTTGTTGCCGCCACACACGCTGGACACCATCTCAACCAAATAAGTTTATCTTGGCCTAATCAGACCACACGACAGGGTTACAGCAATCCATGTCCTTAGTGTGCTTCTCTTCAGCAAACTGTTTGCGGGCTTTCTTGTGCATTATCTCTAGAAGAGGCTTTCTTCTGGGACGACAGTTATTCAGACTAATTTGATGCAGTGTGCGGCGTATGGTCTGAGCACTGACAATCTAACCCCCCACCCCTTCAATCTATGCAGCAATTCTGGCAGCATTCATATGTCTATTTCCTAAAGTCAACCTCTGGATATGACTCTGAGCACGTGCACTCAACTACTTTGTTTGTTCATGGCGAGGCCTGTGCTGAGTGGAACCTGTCCTATTAAACAGCTGTATGGTCTTGGCCACTGTGCTGCATCTCAGTTTCAGGGTCTTGGCAGTCTTATTATAGCCTAGGCCATCTTTATGTAGAACACATTTTTTTCAGATCCTCAGAGTCCTTTGCCATAAGGTGCCATTTTGAACTTCCAGTGACCAGTATGAGAGAGTGAGAGATAACACCAAATTTAACACACACCTGCTCCCCATTCACACCTGAGACCTTGTCACACTAACAAGTAACATGACACGGGGATGGAAAATGGCTAATTGGGCCCAATTTGGATATTTTCACTTAGTGGTGTACTCACTTTTGTTGCCAGCGGTTTAGACATTAATGACTGTATGTTGAGTTATTTTGAGGGGACAGCAAATTTACACTGTTATACAAGCTGTACACTAAGAGAGAGGAGGAGGAGCGGCTGTCAGCTGCATGTAACTCCCCCCACCACCTCACTGATCATCCCCTGACTGTCCACCAAATGTCCCTTAATCACTAGGCCCCCGTGTCCTCCTCTTGTTTCCCAGGTTCTCCTTCCACTCCCCAGGTCCTCCTCCTGCTCCTGGTGTCCTCCTCCAGCTCCTTGTGTCCTAATCTGGCTCCCTGTGTCCCCCGTGTGCTCCTCTGGTCCCCCCCCCCCCTCATTCCAGATCTGTCAGGATAGAGAGCAGAGCAAGGAGCCAGTATATATATATAATTTACCAGCCCCTTCCTTTTCTGAATGAACAGAGTCAGTGATCACTGACTGTCCATTCACAACAGAGCATCGTAACCTGTGCAGAGAAAGGGACTGGGGAACCTGTGTCCTCAGTCCCTTTCCCTGTCTTAAAGGGGAGATGTCAGGGGTCTGTTTAGACCCCTGATATTTCACCAAAGCCCCCCCCCCCCTAAATTGTGAAAATAATAAAAAAATAAATAAGAAAAAACACTGACTTGTCTTGAGGACAGGAGTTGAGAACCACTGCTTTAAAGAACAATATAGTTTTGAAAATGTTATTTGGATAAACATAAAAGCTATCATTTATTAAAGGTAAACCTTGCGCTCAATGGTATTAGAAAGAGATTGCTGCAACTAAGTCCTGAATACTGGATAAAAAATAATAACATCCAATCACAGAGAATGCCAATTTTGGGGAAACGTGTCAACGGAGCTAATGTGTGACGTCATTACGCATAAGCCGGTCAGATGGTCCTACGGCCGTGTTTGGTAATATTGCGATCCTAGTTCTGGACACATGTAAGCACATATTTTTTTTAATTAAAGGAGATTTCTTTTAACTGCAAATATTACACTATGTGGCTTCTCTTTTTAATGGTTAATAAGCCTGACTATTAATTGTGGGGACATGGAGTACATACTAGACCTATAGTCCAGCAGTGGGGACACTGCAGCTATTCCTACTGATGTGATAATTTAGAAAATTGGATGCCTGATGGTGAGAGCATCTGCTATCCGGCAGATATGTTTAAAGCTGTTTGATCCCCAAAATTTGAGATCTCCGCTATCTGGTAAGAAGCCAACATTATTATATTTTGGAAGGGCACTTTATTTGCACTGGAGAATTTTATAAACATTTGGAGCACTGAACACTTTGGAGGCACTTGGACACATATGAATTCACTAATTATGGACTGTTTAATTATATGGTTATTTATTTTGCACATCTATGAAATTGTGTTGCGCACATGAATTTATGATATGCATTTGTATGCAATTAGGTATATTTTATATTTTAATGATTTGCACATATTTAGGCATTTAAAGGGATAGCGCACTATTTTTAATTTTTTACATAATATAAAAGGTATCAAGTTAATGTACTGTAAATGATTCTATGTTGTGTATGCTTATGTTTTAAACGCCAAGGCTGGGTTTTCTGTTGCTTCTCAAATGGAAAGTCTATAGGACATTCCACTTACTGAATTGAATGTTTTATTAGCTTAGGGAATTTTGCAAAGATGTGTTTATTGCAGTCATTGATTTAGAAAAAAAATTAGGTGCTTAGTCACACCTTTCTTTGCAATGCATTGCAGTAAGAGACGTCTTGTCATAAAGAAAATGTATGTGCGTAACATACATTAGCGAGTTGCTGTGCCATTTATTTTTGATGGCACATCAATGCACTAAGGCAGCGCAACAGCGAATAGTAACACAACACTTTGCATTCTGGTGCGCTGTGTCAGGAAAAATGTTGCATGTCTGCTTTGTGCATTCTGCTGCATTTGCATCCAAGCGCCACATAAAGCCTGTAAACACAACACACCAAAACAAGAAGATATAAATAAACTAAGCAGAAATCTAGTCAACCGTACAACTTTTCCTTATTTGTATACAGGTGATATAGCCTTTGCGTTCCTGATATATATAGATGTTATGTTTACATGGTGACTTCACTTGCACATAAGCTTCACAACCCATTTTCAGCATCTGGAAATGCCGAGATGTAAAGTGCATCATATTTCCGGGATAGGAGTTTGATCTTACAAGACCCTCTCACTTGACAATTCTTCAAATGTTTTTGTCCATGCATGCGTTTGATTTTTTTTAATTACATCAATTAAGAACGGAAGAGATAGGGAAAATTAAAGTTGAGATATTGGCTTCAGCAAGAGAGGGGAGAGAGTGGTTAAAACCCGAAAAATGAGCAAGGTGCAAATACAGATTATTAGAGTGTTTACAAAGCATTAGCTAAACCGTGGAGGTTTATGCGTTTTTGTGCAGAGGACTACAGTCTTTAGTTTAGGTTTGATGTATTTTAAAATGCAACAAGTGTAAGTACCTGAATTTGGCTTGGCGTAAATTTCCTGTAATTCCCTGTATAGTAGTGTTCAAACTGGAACTATGTTGTGTATGCACATAAGCTAAGAAATCTACTGCTAAATGGAGAGAGCAGAAGGATAAACTTAAAGAGCCATTAAACCCAACTATAAAAAGCATCATTGCATTCTATATAACAGAGTGTGCATGCTCACAAAGCCACTAAAGCATTCCTTTTTGTGTGCAGTGATATATACTGTACTTGGTTGATTCTGCCTTTAGCTGCCCCTCCCATATTCTCTGTGTCCCCACTGCAGGCTGATATTGTGTAGTCAGATTTGATATACTGCTGGTATATCCTCTGCACCAAATGGACCACAAAAATGTAAATACCTGGGCTATATAGTAAGAATAAAACTGTGGTATGCAGCTGCTATGGTTAAGGGGTGAATAGGGGAATGTGTATAGCCACTAACAGAAGGGCTACCTATAGTGCTTGCTTGATAATAGTAATAACAATGCTTTCAATCATTTAAATGATACTTACAAAATAAAGTGCATTAATATTAAAGTGAAAAATAATGCATTAATAATACAATCAAATATATACAAAATAAACACAGTATAAACCAGTAATTGAGTGTATTAGTAAATCCAGTTCAATTTAAAGTGCATAAGATGTGTCAGGTGCTAGTGTCTCATTAGTGCTTAATAAAGTTCATAAATTAAAGGTGACTTTTGTGTATACAGTTCAAAGGTTATTCTTTTTTGCGATATGAAGAAATAAAGTGCAGGTGCTCTGTGCCAGGCCTCCCAATCAGCCTTGTTGTAAAGATTGTTTTCCACCGAATAGGGTAGTAGATGGCTCACTCACCAGAAAGAATGGGTCTTATATGCCTTATAGCATTAAGACTGGACAACGCTTGTTTGGCCACCGGGGTCAGGATGGGTTCCGCTCAGGGTACAATACCTCCATTCACAGTATGGCAGCTTTCACTTCTCCTTCCCCCTACATCAGGCCGGGTATAGTAAGAGAAAAAGAGCTCCAGATGGTGCAATATTGTTTAAAATGTTTTATTTTCTTCCACGATACAAAAATAGTAAAAGCAAATGCACGAAGTTCCACAATAAAAATTGTCACAGACGGAGCCCGGAGTGGAGAGCGGTGATTACCGGCGTTCGTTCCACTCGGCTCCCGTGATGTCACGATGTGTGTTCCACGTATGCATTTTGGTCACTGCGTTGACGTCTTCAGAGGTCTTTTCTCTTACTATACCTGTCCTGATGTGGGGGAAAGGAGAAGTGGAAGCTGCCATACTGTTAACGGAGGTATTGTACCCTGAGCGGGACCCATCCTGGCCCTGGTGGCCAAACAAGCGTTGTCCAGTCTTAATGCTATAAGGCATATAAGACCCATCTACTACCCTATACGGTGGAAAACGATCATTACAACAAGGCTGATTGGGAGTAGTGATGGACGAACATCGGCCGGGGCGGTTCGCAAACGTCAGCCGCAAATTTTCTCAAAAGTCTGCGAACCACAAGTTTGTGGCGGGCCCCATTGACTTTAATTGGAGGCGAACTTTAAAAACCTTTAGGTCATATTTGCAGCAACAAAAGACATACTAGCTGTGCACAAATAGTCCCATCACATGGACAATGTCATAACAGAAGTATTGCAATTGAAATAGTTGCCCTAAATTTTTTGTTTTCTTTTTTACAGCAAAAAATATATTTTTTTTTTCATAAATCAGCCAGAACTGACAGTAAATACATGTCTAATACATACAGGGGCCATTCACACATCTGTAAAATGGGTCTGTATCCATTCCACAATTTAGCGGAACCTTTACAGACCCATTGTTTTTCATTTCCATTCTGAAAAATTAGGCATTCACAGGATACAGAAGTAAGTGTCGGCCAGTATTGGCCCCAAAAATTAGCCCACATGGGTTTACCTGAAAGCTAAGAACGTAGTATTCTGTGGCTGAAGGTACATTAGGCATTCACAGGATACAGAAGTAAGTGTTGGCCAGTATTGGCCCCAAAAATTAGCCCACATGGGTTTAACTGACAGCTAAGAACGTAGTGTATTTGATGGCTAGAGGTACATTAGGCATTCACACAGGATACAGAAGTAAGTGTCGGCCTGTATAGGCCCCAAAAATTAGCCCACATGGATTTAACTGACAGCTAAGAAGTGAACGTAGTGTATTTGATGGCTAGAAGTACATTAGGCATTCACAGTATACAGAAGTAAGTGTTGGCCTGTATAGGCCCCAAAAATTAGCCCACATGGGTATAACTGACAGCAAAGAACGTAGTATTTGATGGCTGGAGGTACATTAGGCATTCACACAGTATACAGAAGTAAGTGTTGGCCTGTATAGGTCCAAAAAATTAGCCATTCAATGGACATGAAATCCCTTTTATGCCTCTGTATGTAGTGAAGCCAAGGACCAGGAATTGCTGTGGGTGGATGGCGATCTGGCGGATATTTGTGGCCTGGCATGAGGAATTTCAATGAAACATGGTCTACTGGTTACATGTGTTGAATTTCTCAGAGATCCATGCCTCATTCATTTTTATAAATGTGAGGTAGTCTTCACTGTCATGAGCTAGGAGAGTGCGCTTATCGGTCACGATCCCCCCTGCTGCGCTGAACGTCCTTTCAGACAGGACACTGGAGGGGGGGGAAAGCCAACAGTTCCATTGCAAATTGTTCAAGCTCTGGCCAGAGGTCAAGACTGCCCACACAGTAGTCCAGGGGTTCATCACTCCTCAGAGCGTCCACATTGGCCGTTAACCCAATGTAGTCGGACACCTGTCGGACACCTTTTTTTACGCTCCAAAATTTGGGCCACAGAAGCCTGCCTTTTTCCAGAACAATGTGACGACAACATCATGGAAGGTGGAATGGAGGACAAATGTGAGGAGAGAGGAGAAGGAGAAGAGGCTGGACGGTGAGAGCCTGGAGTGTGGCTTTGTGGGTTCTGACGGTGTTGCTCCCACTGGGCTCGGTGATGGGATTTCAGGTGCCTTCTTAACCGCTTGCAGACCGCCGCAAGTAAATTTACTGCGGCTGTCAGCCCCTGCCAGGCAGAGTGACGTTAATTAACGTCACTAGCCTGGGAGGGTCTGGGGAGCGAGCACGCGCCCCGCGGAGGTGCGCTCCCGCGCGGTCACGGACCCCCCCGCGCGTGTGACCGGCGGACATCGGCGGGGGAGAGGGAGAAAGTCAGGCAGCTTGTGTAAACAAGCTGCCTGTCATTCTCCTCGGTGTAAAGACACTGATCACATGGATCTACTATGTAGATCCGTTGATCAGTGTCCTTACAGCTCAAGCCACAGCCAATCACAGTAGAAAGCACGCCCCTAGGGACACACACAGCCCCTCCCTCCCAAATAAAGTTAACCCCTTCACTACCAGTGTATTTTTACAGTAACAGTGCATATGTATAGCACTGATTACTGTAGAAATGTCACTGGTAACCCCAAAAGTGTCAAAAATGTCAGTCAAGGGTCCGATCTGTCCGCCCCAATGTCGCAGTACCGCAAAAAAAAATTGCAGATCGCCGCCATTACGCGTTAAAAAAAAAAACAACAAAAATGACAAAAATCTTTGTTAGTAAACACGATAACTTTTGCGCAAACCAATCAAAATACGCTTTTTGTGATTTTTTTTACCAAACATAGGTAGCATAAAACAAATTGGCCGAAAATGTTAAAAAATTTTGATTTTTACATTTTTTTGGGGGGAATTTCATATAAAAAATGTGAAAAATATTGCTATTTTTGCAAAATTGACGCTCTTTTTTTGTTTATAGAGCGTGATCAAAAAATCGCACAGGTGATCAAATACCACCAAAAGAAAGCTCTGTTTGTGGGAAAAAAAGGACATCAAATTTGTTAAGGTACAGCGTCGCACGACCGCGCAATTGTCCGTTAAAGTCACGCAGTGCCGAATCGCAAAATACCCCCTGGTCTTTTAGCAGGAAAATCCTCCGGGGCTTAAGTGGTTAAGGCGGTTGTCCCTACGTGAGTGTTGGGCTTACCGCGACTTATGCGTTGACTGCAAAGGCTGCAGATGGCAACACTGTTGTCAGCAACGGACACATTAAAAAAAGCCCACACTGCGGAGCCATGTGCCGGCGTCCTGGGAGCGCCAGATGTGACTTTACATGGTTGATGGCTCGCTCCTGATACATTTGCAGTCTGCTTTGTACCTCTTGTGCAATGCAAGTTCTGCCTGCCTCTCCTCCCTATCTGCCGGTCCGTCAGTCCGCCAGTTCTACAAATAATTGGCCAGTGACTGTTGTCACTGTGTGTAGCACAGTTAACACAGCAAAAGAGGCCAAATTTTTGCAGGACTAAAATACACTCTTAGAAAATTATACTGTTAAATAACACCCCACTTCAATATGTGGTATTGGGGGGCCACTGGTCTATCACACCAGTTGTTAAAAAAATTGGCCAGGGAGTTTGGCACGGTGTGTATCAGAGTTAACCCAGCAAAAGAGGCAATTTTGTTGCAGGACACAAATACACTTATGAAAGTATACTCAGATAACACCCCGCTTCAATCTGTGGAATTGGGGGGGCCACAGGTTTATTACAACAGTTCTACAAATAATTGGCCAGTAACTGTTGTCACTGTGTGTATCACAGTTAACACAGCGAGGGAGGCCACATTTTTGCAGGACTAAAATACACTCTTAGAAAATGACACTGTTAAATAACACCACACTTCAATATGTGGTATTGGGGGGCCACTGGTTTATTACAACAGTTTTACAAATAATTGGTCAGTAACTGTTGTCACTGTGTGTGGCACAGTTAACACAGCAAAAGGCCAAATTTTTGCAGGACTAAAATACACTCTTAGAAAATAATATTGTTAAATAACACCCCACTTCAATATGTGGTATTGGGGGGCCACTGGTCTATCACACCAGTTGTTCAAAAAATTGGCCAGGGAGTTTGGCACTGTGTGTACCAGACTTAACTCAGCAAAAGAGGCAATATTGTTGCAGGACACAAATACACTTGTAAAAGTATACTCCGATAACACCCCACTTCAATATGTGGTATTGGGGGGGCACTGGTCTATCACACCAGTTGTTCAAAAAATTGGCCAGAGAGTTTGGCATTGTGTGTATCAGAGTTAACCCAGCAAAAGAGGCAATATTGTTGCAGGACATAAATAAACTTGTAAAAGAATACTCAGATAACACCCCGCTTCAATCTGTGGTATTGGGGGGGCACAGGTTTATTACAACAGTTCTATAAATAATTGGCCAGTAACTGTTGTCACTGTGTGTAGCACAGTTAACACAGCAAGATGCCACATTTTTGCAGGACTAAAATACACTCTTAGAAAATTATACTTTTAAATAACACCCCACTTCAATATATGGTATTGGGGGGCCACTGGTCTATCACACCAGTAGTTCAAAAAATTGGCCAGTGAGTTTGGCACTGTGTGTATCAGACTTAACTCAGCAAAAGAGGCAATATTGTTGCAGGACACAAATACACTTGTAAAAGTATACTCAGATAACAACCCACTTCAATATGTGGTATTGGGGGGGGGGGGCATTGGTCTATCACACCAGTTATAATACATTATAAGTGCTTTTGTCACTGTTTGTAGTATTGCTGCAGCAACGCTCAGTCACCACACCTGTCACAATGCTGCACAGTGCACAATAATACTACTAATCCACTATAATATGCTTTCTACAATGTATATTATACTGTGGATTACCCCCCCCCCCCCTATATAGTGCACTGCACAGCAATAAAAAAAAGAGCGATTTGTGTGACTGCTGCCGATCTCTAACTGCCCCTAAAGCGCCAACTGGATACCTGCCCCTAACCTGAAAAGATACTAGTAGACCTATACCGAAATACCAGCCCTGAAAATGACTTTTGTGGATCTTTACAGAGCTATTTGTGTCTGGCAATCTCTCCCTGATGCCTAAAGCAGACCTCTCCCTACGCTGGAAAAAAGCAGAATGTGAAATGGCCGCCAGCTCAGGTCTATTTATAGGGTAGGGGGCATGTCCATGTGCTGAAATGTTTTAATTGGCTGTCCCGTTCCACCTGATGGCTGTGTCATGGGTCAAAGTTCTCCCCAATGTCAACTAATATGGCCGCCGCGAACAACGCCATGTGTCCGCAAATTTGGCGGGTAGAGAACAAGCAAAATTTGCCGCGAACTGCAAGGTCATCTCTAATTGGGAGGCCTGGCACAGAGAACCTGCACTTTATTCCTTCATATCGCACAAAAGAATAACCTTTAAACTGTATACACAAAAGTCACCTTTAATTTATGAACTTTATTAAGCACTAGCACCTGACACGTCTTATGCACTTTAAATTGAACTGGATTTACTAATACACTCAATTACTGGTTTATACTGTGTTTATTTTGTATACATTTGATTGTATTATTTATGCATTATTTTGCACTTTATTATTAATGCCCTTTATTTTGTAAGTGATATTTTGTAGACCTGCTGGTGTCCTCTACAGAGCATGCTCGAGTTTCGGTTCCCTTCTAACCTCTTCATTTCCTCCTTTTTCTTATCTGTGCAGACCGATGTGACTATAAAGTTACACATGTGGGCATATACGCAGTGGTAAATGACACTCCCCTTCCTCCTTCCTCCTACATATCACCCTATTGCTAAACACTATTGGGGCAGGATACAATATGCTGATTGATTACATTCACTAATAAACTGACAAAAATGCTTAGTTTTGTTATAAATCAGCATTAAGTATATCTAATGTAATTGCTAATACCTGTAAAGTAAAAAAGCACGTTGGATGGAGATGCCATCTGAACAAAGTGAAAGCTAATGTCAATCATGGTTGACTCTACCTACACCATATTAATGTACAAAAAATACTCATTTGATGTTTAGCAAAGATTTATAGAGCGCTGTATAGCAGTAATTTGATATTTATAATCAAATTTGAATTGCTCTTCTGAAACTGTTTTTCTTTAGGTATGTGACTGGCACAGCACCAATCAGGGCTGGCCGGACACAGAATCACACTGTAGAGAGCATACAGCAGAGTAATAGAAGCCCCTCCCAAGGATCTTTCCCTGCAGATGTCAAAGAACAGAGAAAGATCATGTGACCACACAACAGAAATAAGGTACTTATTAAAGATGATTAAAAAAAAAGAAAAATACAGTGATATAGTGGCATGATATATATATAGTTACATACTTAGTCAGGTTGAAAATAGTCCATCTGGCCGAACCAATAAAAAACAAAGAACAGTAAAGAAAACCCAACCATACAATCCCATATACACAATCCTATACCCTATAATCCTATATAATATATGATTTATGTAAATTAATTATGTGATATATATATATATATATATAAATATATATACATACATACATATACAGGTGCATTTCAAAAAATTTGAATATCATTTTAATTTCATTTAAACATTACAATCTTCCCCTCTGTCTCTTTGCACTGTCCTTCTTCATTATATGTCCTGCATTTGAAGGTTCTTTGAGTGTCAGATTCCTGTCTCTGCCAGCCCCAGCTAACGCCATTGTTTTCTGGCTTATACTTCTCCAATAGCTTTTATACTTACCAGAAACAGGTATGTAGATCAGGAGTCCTGATTTTACTATGGTTTCACTAGCTGCATGCTTGTTGCTGACCAGGTATTCAGAAATTATTGAGGTCAGTGCCTCTGGGCAATTTGTATTTTTAAATGAAGATCAGAAATATAATTCCTCTGCCTTTTCTTAGTAAAGGTTTCTTGTGTGGCAGCACAATGGAGTACAGGTTGCTTAGTATTGCTGTGCCACATCCCTCTTTCCTGTTCTTTTCCTTTCTTTATTATTAGACTATTTTTAAATATAGAAAAAATGCACTTGTCTCTTAAATGACAGTTCTTGACTGTGCTAGCACATTTACAGTGGGCAAAAGCACTAAAGGATTTTAGCCATAAAAATAGGGGCTACGCACAATCTTCTTGTCAAGACAAATAAAACACAAACATTTTTTACCTTTATTGTAAGAATTTTTTTTTTCATCTCAAACCTGTGGTTTTCTTCTGCTAGACTGAGCGGGTGTAAAAATAGCACTGACTTCCCTGTGTCTCTATCAGCTTGTTCTAACACAGACCAGCACAGGGCCAGCAACTGTACAGAGGGAGGAAAATGTATATTGCGGAAAAAGAAAATCAATTTAATTGTATTTTATTTTTTTTCTGCAGTGTTATAATGAGTTTGATTTACAGCTCAGTTCTGCAATGCGGCGATTTATGGATGTTTTGGGCCTAGGGGAGGGAAACTAACATTTTGCAAGTACTAAATGTGTATCGGTATCATTTCCCATTTGTTTTAAAATATTGCTGTTCGGGACAGACCTTATTCCAAATGCTGCAACAAATGGAGTCGTAGATCTAGAGCATAATTCACGTCAGCAAACCCAGAAATAAGACATCATATTCAAACCATATTTTCTATCAGTACCATCATTTTCTCTCTATTTTTCAGAATCAACCTTACCGTTTGCAGTTTTGTTTTAGCCTGTATGTTATTTCTGCTATCTAAAAAGATGAATATTTCCATTTAGGTAAAATAAGTCTGATTATACCAAATCTAATAAAAAATTTGCTTGCTTTTTAAAGGTTAAATGCTTCGAACCAAGGATATGCGTGTGAGCCGCTCAGGCTGTATGAGAAAGAAGACCTATGCCCACCGCTGTGAGTGCTGGCCAGGAAGGGATCTCGATTATGCTCCAGGCAATGGTAGAGAGTGACTGGGTATCCAGGGAACCGCACATCAAGGCAAGACCTGCTGTATGATAGTAAATGGCAGTCTCAGCCTGGACCCTAGCCAGGCCACGCCCCCAACATGCTTCACTCTGCCCATCGGAGCTTATTTATGGGGATGGGTTAAATGCTTGTTATGTCTAGGGGGTAGAGGAATGGGCAGGATCACTTACCTTACCCTGTCACCTTTTTTGGCCAGTTCTGGCACTGCCCTCTTCACTCCCTAAATGGAGATTCTCAATGCGATGACTCAATAGCATGCAATGCCAAGCCACACCTAACAAAGCTGGAAAATATGCTTATCAATAAATCAATAAACCTACCCTTTTGAAGAAAACTGGTTCAGCTTCATTTTTAATATGCAGTTCAGTTTTCATTACCAATCCTCAAGAAAGTTATTGCTGAATTAAAAAGAGCTCAGTAAAGGGCAACAAAATTGTTAAGAGGGGTGGAGAACCCCATCTATGAGGCTGGATTACATAGGGATATGATTATATTGTACAAATATATCAAAGGTCATTTCAATAACGGTAATAAATGATTTACTATAAACTTTACTCCTGAAGAGTACACATGTCCACAAGTTAATGTTAGAAGAAAGGATGTTTAACCTTAGATTGCGGAATATGTATTTTACTGTCAGAGCAGTAAAAATGTGAAACTCCCTCCCGAAGCAAATGGTACAACCTGAAAATGTTGCCAGCTTCACAGAAATTATTAGATGTCTTCCTTAAGGAAGCAAAATATAAGGGCTTTGGAAATTAAGGGTAAAAAAAGAATAAATCACACATACGTACATACACATAGGTTGAATTGGATGGACTTGTGTCTTTTTCAGACCTTATAAATTATGTAATTATGTTACTATGGCCTTAATGTGCACTGGGCTGCAGATGTAAAATGGGCCAAAGAAAGTAATATTCCACCTGTTATTTTGGGGTCTGCCATTATTTTCTATGGTTATAGTCTATCTGCAGCCAATTGCATTTGCCAGGCTTTCTAATTCATGATCTACATCTTTGAAAAGAATTTAATACAGCAGGCCATGTGGGGAAAACTGTATTAGAGCGCACAGGTGACAACAGACTTTTGGTAAATCAAAACCGATTTTCTACCCATACAGGCCAATTGGAACTCCAAAGCAGTTCAATGCAGGTTGGTGCAGCCTAGAAGGAGGTAAGCTGCAGATCAAATGTACCTCTCAATAAGTGCTTACAGGAGCATCTCAAACTAAACTCAAAAGAAGCAGAATGCACCTGAACACACGCTGCATCTTCCCTTGACATCCTAGCCCTCAAAGAGTTATCCAACAAAAGCTATTACATGACACCTTACTCCCAGGCTAACCTTCTGCTAAAGTGAACTAGCTCTTTAAAACAGCAGCAGAGAGTAGTAACCTCCCTAACCAGGGAGGAGGGCATGTTAATGGTCACACTGTTCTATCACACATGTGCTTCAGCACAGAGTTATCACAGAAAGTCCTTTGTTGTCCTGCATGGGCCATCAGTAGAATAAAGTGTAAGCAATTTCAAATCCAAATTATTGTAATTCTCTGTTATCTCATAACACAGTTGGCCATAATAAATATAAATTAGCTTGACTACACATCAGCTTAAAGGTTGGAGTGCACCTAAAATATAGTGAGTTAACAGGGAGGCATTCCAGATGCGTGATGCCAGAATATTACTCTATTCTTTACTTGGCATGTAAAATAAAAATACATTTCAAGTTTCTCTCTAACAACTTCCTACTGCCTTGGATCTCTCAGCTGCCTTGAAGTTTGAAATGTAAAGCAGTATAAACAGTTCCATCTGTTCACATAAGTTCTCCTTCTGTTGACATTAGAATCTGAATATTATGTGTACTTACTGAGTCTTGATGAGAGTGTGCATGACTTACTGTTAATTAATGCATTGTATATCACCCAACGAATTACTGATACATTAGACATGAACAGAACAACAGAAATAACCAGTACTGTGGTGTGCTGTAATATATCATTTAAAAGAGACAGCACTAATCGCATCTGCAAGATTTTGCAGCAGGCACTACAGAGTTGGTGCAGGGGCTCCTGCCATTGCAGCTTACCAATGAGCATGTGCGTGGTAGCATGCCAGGTCCAGAACACCAGTCACATACCTCCTAAGGACCTGCAAGATAATGGAAGTGCTGGGACAAAGCCTGTAGATGAATCTTTTCTTGGGTGGTGGCAGATCTCAAAGCACTGCATGGTCTGGATTTGAGCTGTGTTAGATAATTATTCCAAATTCGTAATTCGGCACTTATAGGAGTTATATTATATTCATGGCAAGCTTGCAAAATAAATGTGGTTTTATGATTAATCATAACAATAATATGTGTGAATGACCCTGATCGGGTGATTAGTGATAAAGTTCTTCAGCTGAGGCAGTAAAATGTCAAATATTTCTGGTGTATGTAGCTAGTTGGAGGATGACATATAAGGTATCTGGTATAGAATGTCATGGGAAATCAAGAATAGACAGGATCTGTGATACGAGGAATAATACATATATTTGTTTAAATAATATTAGCTGGGATTAGTGTAATCTCAGTCAGAAATAATAGTATTTGTATGTATTTACTTAACCACTTAACGTCTAGGGTCTCCGATGATGTAACCTCACGTCCAGGTTACTCTGCTGCTAAAGGTGGCAAATTCAAAAAGTGACAGTATTCAAAAATGCAGTTTTCAACGTTTTGAATACATGGAAGTGTAGTGGAGGGGTCTAGGGTCTTTTAGACCCTCGATCCCTCCATAAAGAGTACCTGTCACTGCATATTGCTGTCACAAGGGATGTTTACATTGCTTGTGACAGCAATAAAAGTGATCAGATTTTTTTTTTTTAAAAAACCCGTGTTAAAATAAAAAAAAATAATAGGAAAAAAAAAATTTAGCCGCCCCCGTCACCGTTAGCTCGCGCATGAAAGAAAACGTATATGGAAGTCACGCCGCAAATGAAATCGCTGTTCAAACCACACATGTGAGGTATCACCGCGATCGCCAGAGCGTGAGCAAAAATGTAAAAAAAAAGAGCTACACTCTAACTCTAAACTGATAACCGTTAAAAAAATTTAAAGTGTCGCCTATGGAGATTTTTATTGACCGTAGTTTGTCGCAATTCCGCGGTTGTGCGCAATTTTAAACCGTAACATGTTGGGTATCTATTTACTCGGTGTGACATCACAATATATAAAAAAAATATGCTAACTTTACTGTTTAGTTTTTTTAAATGCAGGGAAATGCGATTTTTCATAATTTTCCCCAAAAAATGGCGTTCGAAAGACCGCTGTGCAAATACCGCATGACAAAAAATATTGCAATGACTGCCATTTTATTCTCCAGAGTCTTTGTTAAAAAAAATATATATAATGTTTGGGGGGTTTAAGTAGTTTTCTAACAAAAAATACTGATTTAAACTTGTAAACAAAAAGTGTCAAAAAAAGGCTTAGTGGGTAAAGTGGTTAATGTTGTATAAGTTGGACATATGTGTTACTTAAAGAGGAGGTAAACCTGCTTAAAAAAATGTGAAAAAAAAAAAACCTGTAAAGACAAAGGCATAATGAGCTAGTATGCATCGCATACTAGCTCGTTATGAAGTACTTACCTAAAAATGAAGCCCCCTCAGTGCCATCAGGACGGCCGACATGTTAGGCCGTCCTGCTTCCTGGATATCGTCCTCCGGCCATCTGATTGGCCGGGGGCGCGATTACATCACTCCCACGCATGCGCACGGGAGCCGCCGTTCACGGCACTGGGATCTGAAGGAAGGGCACGCGCCGTTCCTTCAGAGCGCATGCGCCGATGACGTCATCGGCTGCATGCAATGTAAATATCTCCTAAACGGTGCAAGTTTAGGAGATATTTATAGCACCTATAGGTAAGCCTTAATGTAGGCTCACCTATAGGTAAATGTAAACAAAGTGGGTTTACAACCTCTTTAAGTAGCTCTTTGGTTATATGACATAACATGACATTAGCTACATTACAAGAACAAGAATGGTGTGTTATATGTGGGCTTGTCAATCAAAGTCTATATATGACTTTATTAATTTAGTACCTCCTCTTGTAAAGAAATAGCGGAAGTTATCAGAAATTATGTATGTCATACAAGGTTTTGAGCATTGTGAAGTTATGATGTCTAAATGTAAGATATATAGCCAAGAGATCCATATTCAGGGGGACACACATGAGGGAAGTCACACACTAGGAGAGATTACACACACACATCACAGACACATACTAACACAAAGACAGTCCATACATTTTTTGATAATCTTAAACAGGTGCTTGCTCTCAGATAACCTAAAGACATCTATTCCTGCGTCTTGTTGAACATGCTGCTAAGAGTAGAAGGACCTGAAAGGACACACATGCCTGTACAGCCATGATTTCAAGCTTCACACATTTTTCATAAGTCAGTCTGGCTAGTGGCTAGCTATACTAATCATCCGGAAATGCCTAATGATACTAAAATATTAGATATCTTTAATATTTTTCAAGCTGCCGTTTTTTTAAAATGACCGTGTCCACCATCCAGTAGAACTTCAAGGCCTTAAACAATGGCATTTTTGTAATTATAGATTATAAATTCCGATCTTATGCTCAAATTGCTCTAATGTTTACAAAGTCTAGCACTCTCTAGTTTAGGGTGTTAGTGTGATAGATTTTTTTTCTGTAGTGTAGGTAAATTGTTTGGCTTGGCTGGCAGCCAAGTCTGTGTGCTTTTTTTAATCTAAGTCAGGGTAAGTAATCCAGGGAAGCTGGAATGATTTATCAGGCAGCACCTCTGTAAACCTCTACTTGCTGGAACTTTGCAGAAACTTCCAGAAGAATTGGAGGGAGGTTAGGAGGGGCTGCCTGGAGTATTGATGAGGCCCCAACCAATCTCAGGCCAAATGGGCTGGCAGGGGGAGGGACCTCTTAAATATTTAGGGTCAGGATAGCAGGGGCAGTGGAGTTTGGATGGAAGCTGGAGATGGAGTGCTGAGGAGGCTGTCAGTGGGCCCCTGGGGGTAACCCCCTAGTCTGGGGGGGGGTAACCTTTAGCCTGGGGCTCTGGTGCAGGAGAAATCCTCTGACAACACAAGGAGGAGTCCTGTCCAGTGGCACAGGAGCAGGTGTGAGGACAGCAGGAGTCAGTGAGCACATTCAGGAGATCTTCAGGAAGAAAACAGCAGTGAGGCTGGTGAGTGAGACAGTTGGGGAGGACTGAGAGGACTGGTGAGTGAGACAGTCTGAGATGGCTGTAGAGACAGTCTGGGAGTACTGTGGAAGAATAGCCAGGAGGGCTAGTGAAAGGGGCAGCTGCAGCCAAGTGGGCTGGCAGTGCCTGAAGAGGTAATGCTGGTATCAGTAGCCACAGGGGTAGGTAGCTGGGCACTGGGACTTTTTCTATACACCAAAGGGGCCCGCGGTTCCTGCCAGTAAAGGGCTTTACTGGATCTTGCGGAGTACCTTGTCAGATCCCCCAAACAGTGTTCCAGCTGAGCTTGAGTGTTTCTGCAAGCAAGATTTGTGCAGGAGGTAAAAGAGGAGTATAAATATAGACTGTATATTGTTGTGTCCCTGAAGAGTTTCTTGTGCTGAAAAGTCAAGTGTGCATTCCATAATACCCCATTCAACTATAACACATCTAATTAAAATCCAAAAACAAAGCTGCAAGGATTATTTCCTGATTCAAGTCTGCTGTGGAAATTCGGTGTGCCTGGCTGCGTAGGATGGGTGATTTCTATTCACCAGCGGCTCCTTCATGGGTAGCGCTACAAAAGTATTTAAAAAACTTTGAAACAATTTCTTGAAGCCCCTAAAGCCCCCTTCAGCTCCAGTACTGATCTTAAGTGGAGTGTTCGCTGTACCTTTTACCTTTATCTTTAATTGGGTCTTAACAGGCTTTTAGCAAGCTTGAAGTCATGCTGAACTGATTTTAACTTTTAAATTTTAACTGATCTCTGTTCTTGATTTCTAAGGGCTACATACTTGCACTCAAGATGGGTATGCAAGTTTGGAAAAGTTTTGGCAAACCAAAACATACCGATTGGGTTGACAGTGGTCTGGCCTGGTGATTGGCTCCACATGTACTTAATACTGTATTGTGGGAAAGCAAGAGTAGGGCTGTGTGTTCCTCAATAACTGGAAGCACCGGGCATTTCCTGGGCAGTATGCCATTGGATCATGGAAGGAAGAAGAAACACCAGTGCTCAGATCCCAATAGCTTGTACATGCATATAACCTACCAGGAAATAAAGGGGTGTAACCAAATGTTAACACTAAAAATACTAGATGAAACCTCTGCACACTGCTATACCCTTTCTAGCAAACTGTGCAATAAAAAAATAGGGATATTTATTCACACATCATGTAATACATGTTTAAACAAAGACAGAACATAAACATAATAACAATAACACAAATAAGTAATGTTTCATAACAGTAATATAACATGTTCAGATAAGTAATGCACTACAGAGGGGATAAACTAGGCAGCAGGTGAATCAGGTAGGTTCCAATAGGGAGGGATGTGGGGACACATATAGTACAGCTATATATAAAGAACCAAGCATGAATATGTATTCCTATAAATGCTTATATTGGGGTTTCAAAAATCTCTAGAAAGGTTAAATCAGTAAAAAGCTATCTAGGTGATACCAAAATGGTTAGGTAAGTGACATACCTGAATGTTGTAAAAGCTGGTAAATTAAAATGGTCGGTACATACAATGTGGATCCACCAGGAGAGCAGTTTGGCCAGCGAAGCTGCCAATTGTGTTATAAAATATTGGTAAATATTGTACTAAGGTACAGAAATGCCCATTCCTATATCTTCTCTTTTAAATTGTATGTTGTTCTTGTGTATAAATACATTTGGATTTTTTTTATATATGTGCCTATAAAGTCCATATTTTCTGAGCATGCTGGGTACTGATATTTATATTTAGTGAGCAGATGGGATCTGAGAGGAGAAATCCAGTTGGGGAGGGGGCTTGTCACCTCTCCCCAGCACAGGCTGCCATGTGGCCTCCAATGGGCGATCTGAGGGCTTGAACAGTGAATGCTGAAACCCAGGGTTCTACTGAGAGCTGACTGAGGGAGGATGTCCATGGTTCCTCTCTGGTATCACAATAGAAGGTGACCTGAGACCAGGGCCTTGAGATTACAGACCCCCCTAAAGAAATTCTAGAGACTGGTGTTGCTGAATTCCCCTCTGAGAGCTAGAAGTAAGCTTATGGGTGTAGGCTAAAGAGGACACAGGCTGATATTTTGAAGAGCAGGTCCATTCAACTCCTTCTAAGAAAGGGACTTTATACAATCTGCTACACAGTTCTACTAAGAAAGCTGTCCTCAAGTGTTAATAGTTTAATTGGAGTATCCCACTATACCCCCTTCTCCTGTCCAAGTTCCTAAACTAAAATAGGACAACAAAAAAACACTACAACCCCTAGACTGGTCATTGAAGTAAAGAGTGGAAGTTGCGCACCTGGCATGGGAAATACTGTGTGCCTGGCTGTGGAGGCTGAAAACAAGGAAAATCCGGGAAAATAACGGCTCCTACAGGGGTAGTGATACACCTATCTACATTATCACTGAGTTGTGAAGGACTGAAAAAAATCCTTTGTCCTTATTAATTCTGGTTTCATCTGTTTCACCCAGGGACAACATCCACCCATTAAATGAGGGGCAGTTGAATGAAAATGTGCTGCTGTGTGCATGCTTGGCTTTAGTGCTAAGGCAGTTATGGAGTCATTGCCGTGAAGTATGGCAGCTGTTATCAAAGCTAAAGTTGACCCAACACAGATCTGACTTCTGAGCGTATATTTAGTCCCTAAAAACACATATATGCTTGAAACATTTTCTTTGCTATCAATGTGGCTTTATAATAACCAACAGATAATAAATAAAATATGGGTGTATATTTTATTCACTGTGATGTTCTGTCATTAGACACTCATAAAACATTGAGCTGCCTAGAATATTGAATATGAAACGCTCAACAACCAACCAATCCATCTTTTTCTAAGGCAATACTTGAATTTTTTTCTAAATTTGTTAGCGTTTATAAACAGAATTATGTGCATGCTGTATTGTACGTAGGCCTTAATAAGTGACTTTCATAAACTTTTTTTTAACATAAAAAACTTCACTTAGCTCTGTTTGTAGATAAATTGGGAACATCATTTAAATGTACATTTTTTAAGTTTATACATTTTCAATTTGATTTTTTAAATATTTTTTTTTACCTTTTAAACAGCTCATTGTTTTACAAATGAAAATGAACAATTATACAGGGTGCATCTATGACTGTGATGTCACAGAGAAAAACGGAGTACAACACATAGAAGACGCTTGCTTTGAAGCTATTTCTCCATAATTGAATTTTTGTTGAGCCCTGTTTGATCAAAGGAAGTAGTAGGAGGTGGAAGTGGGCATTTCCTCACTTTTCGGGCTTAGTGTGTGTATACATTTAGGCTTTAGCTATGTAATGTTATTTTTACAAATTAAATTTCTAGACATTAATATCATTATTAAATAATTAAAATATATAGAACATAGTAACACTGGCATGTGACCTTAAAATACTATGTAGTGGGTAAACAAAAACAGTAAGGTCACAACCCCTATTTTTCAAACTCAAAAACGTTGAAGCCATTGGATCAGCATGATAGCCGATAAAGTACAATTTTCTGGAGTCGGTTGTGGCAGACTACATATTTCTTCAGTACGAATGTCTTTTAAAGTAGAATTCCCAGCAACAGAATAATCAGAGATGAAAAACATATAAGGGAGCTGATCTACCTTGATAGGATTTATTTTAAATTGTATTGTGCATCCAGTACTGATATTTGCACAGCTCTACTACACAGCACACTCCTGCAACTTTGCTTCAGTTACACTTGTTGTGTAGTCTCAGCCCGGTGATCGCACATCCACCTGTCTTGGCCAGGCATGCACTCTGATCTCTCCATTCATTCATTTTGGAGCTTCTGAATATGAGCCTAAGCTCTCAATCTCTACATGAAAAAGACAAAAAAAGGCACAGACAGTTATCTTAATTTCTTGCCCTAATATAATAGGGAGAGGAAGTGAGGGTAAGTGATGTAACAATTATTAAATCATTAAATATATTTTGACAAATACCTACTGTACATAAATCTTTCTTTATATCAACCACCATTGCACAGTATACTTTTGTTCTTTTCAGTCTACATTCAAGAACTTTCTACAGCAGGAGGAGGTCGGAAACTTTATCAGGGTGCTGCTATTCCTTCATTTTCCAAACAGCTGACTGGGGTGGATTGAAAACCCAGCTGTTTTATTCAACTACTTCTGGACTGGAAGCTTTTACCCCCCTAATGACCAGGCCATTTTTTGCAATTTGGCATGTGACTTTAACTAGTAATTGCGCAGTCATGCAATGTTGTACCCAGACAAAATTTGGTATATACTGGAATTTACGCAGCTTTTACTTCCTGACTGCCTATCTCATTTCTTGAAGTGCTAAAATGGCAGGACAGTACAACCCCCCCCCCCCCCAAATTACCCCTTTTTGGAAAGTAAACACCCCAAGGAATTTCCTGAGAGGCATGTTGAGCTCATTGAATATTTGATTTTTTTGTCACAGGTGTTTAAAAAAATGACAAAAAATAAATATATTTTTTTTTTTTACACAAAGTTGTCATTGAAGTTATATATTGCTTATGCATGCCATGGGTATATGTGGAAGTACATGACAAAATACATTCTGCTGCTCCTCCTGAGTATGGGGATACCCCATATGTGAGACTTTTTGGCAGTCTAGCCACGTACAGGACCCCAAAAACCAATCACTGCCTTCAGGCTTTCTAAGGGCATAAATTGTTGATTTCATTCCTCACTACCTATCACAGTTCCAGAGGCCATGAAAATGTCAAGGTAGCACAAAACCCTTCCAAATTACTCCTATTTGGAAAGTAGACACCCTAAGCTATTTTCTGAGAGGCATGTCGAGTCCTTGGAATATTTTATATTTTGCCAAATGTTTTGGGAAAATTAAAATGTTTTGTTTTTTTTTTTTACACAAAGTTGTTACTTAAATGATATATTGCTCAAACATACCATGGGTATATGTGAAATTACACCTTGAAATGCATTCTGTTGCTTCTCCTGAATACAAAGATAGCACTTGTGTGAGACTTTTTGGCAGTCTAGCTGCCTATAGGACCGCAAAAACCAATCACCGCCTTCAGGTTTACTAAGGGCCTTCAGGTTTACTAAGGGCTTAAGTTGTTGATTAAACTCCTAACTACCTATCACAGTTTCGGAGGCTATGAAATGCCAAGAGAGCGCAAACCCCCCCCCCCCCCAAATGACCCCTTTTCGGAAAATAGACACCCTAAGTTATTTGCTGAGAGTATTTTGCAGATCTCGCTTTTTGTCACAAAGTTTTGAAAATTGAAAAAATAAAAAAAAATTCCTTTCTTTATTTTCCGAAACAAATGAAAGCTGCAAAATATCCATAAAAAAAAACATATAGCCATTGCATGTTTGAGCAATATATCATTTAATTGACAACTTTGTGTAAAAAATGAACTTAACATGCCTCTCAGCAAATAGCTTGGAGTGTCTATTTTCCAAAATGGGGTTATTTGGGAGGTTGGGCTATTATGGCATTTCAATGCCTCTGAAACTGTGATAGGTAATGAGGAAGTAAAATAAGTGATTTACGCCCTTAGAAAACCTGGAGGCGATGATTGTTTTTTGGGGTCCCGTACACAGCTAGGCTCCCAAAAAGTCTCAAACATGTAGTATCCCTGTACTCAGGAGAAGCAGCAGAATGTATTGTGGGGTGTCATTCCACATATACCCATGGCATGTGTGAGCAATATATAATTTAGTGACAACTTTGTATAAAAAAAAAAAAAATTGTAATTTTCCCGAAACTTGTGGCAAAATATAAAATATTCCATAGACTCAACATGCCTCTCAGCAAATAGCTTGGGGTGTCTACTTTCTAAAAAGGGGTTGTTTGGGGGGTGTTTGAACTGTCCTGGCATTTTATGCCCAATATTAGAAGCTTATGCCACACATCACCCACTCTTCTAACCACTTGAAGACCAAGCCTTTTCTGACACTTTTTGTTTACATGAAAAATTTATTTTTTTTTTACTAGAAAATTACTTTGAACCCCCAAACATCATATATTTTTTTAAAGCAGAGGCCCTACAGAACAAAATAGTGGGTGTTGCAATTTTTTTTCCACACGGTATTTGCGCAGAGATTTTCCAAACGCAATTTTTGGGGAAAATGTTTTTTTTTTAATTTAATGCACAAATATACTATATATTTCCCAATTGTTTTGTAAAATATAAAAGATGATCTTATGCGGAGTACATAGATGCCAAACATGACATGCTTTAAAATTGCGCACGCCTTTGAAGCGGCAACAAGCTACTTACATTTTTAAAAGCCTTTAAAAGCCTTTACAGGTTACCACTTTAGATTTACAGAGGAGGGCTACTGCAAGAATTACTGCCCTTGATCTGACGTTCGTGGTGAAACCTCACATGCATGCTGCAGTTGCTGTTTACATATGACACCAGAGGGATGCTTGCGTTTGCCTTTGCGCGCAAAAACGGTGGACAGGGGTGCTTGAATATTTTTTTAATATTTTTACTTATCTTGCTTTTTTATTTTATTTTGACACCTTCCCTTTCATTTTTTTTTAGCATTTTTATTACTATCACAGTGAATTTAAATATCTCTATGATAGCAATAAGTAGTGACAGGTACTCTTTCTTAAAAAAATTGGGGTCTATTAGACTCTATATCTCTCCTTTGCCCTTAAAGCATCTGACCACATCAAGATTGGTGTGATAAGATGCTTTCCCAATTTCCCAATGGGGCTGTTTATATCTGGCAAAACCGAAGTCATGAAATGCTCATAGCTTCCGGTATCTTAGGCCATAGAGATGATTGGAGCGATTCTTGTCTCCAATATGGTCAGCTGACGGAACCACCGGCTGCAGTCTCGGGTAACCTAGTGGGACAAGAGAGCCCAAGAAAACCATGGAAGGCGACGGGAGGGGGGTCTTGTAAAAGCAGTCTAGCGGCTAATTATCTGCTAGGATTGCTTTTACATGAAAGTCGACTACTAGTTGTAAAAAATTATACCAGAAAGTGTGTGGTATGCCCATTATTAGACCTCCCAGCATCCACCCACTTCTAATGATAAGCATACATGCAATGTATGGGCTGAACGAAAAAAGAGCATATCAGATTCCTACATTTGCATCGATCGATGTGGATGAAGAAATCTGTCAACTTCTCACGTACCTGACTGATGAGCCCGATAGTGCAGAGGAAGGCCTCCCTTTCGTATCTGACTCGTGGCCCCTGGTAGAGCAGACAGGTGGCATGGGAGAGCAGAATGGTATGAGGGCCTGGCGGGTCAGCTGTTGGACGGGCAGCTCCAAGGTCCCAGATGCTTTAAAAGGAGACAACCAGCAGATAGGAGGATCCCAACAGCAGGCAGGCAGAAGGACGGAACACCCGAGTCCACACTCACTCTGGGGGCTCACAGGCAAACGGATCAGTTCACAGGCCGGGTCAACAACAGGCGGGCGGTGTGGAATCCAAAGCAGCATGCAGGTTCAAGGTCAGAGGGGAGCCGAGGTCAGGTGCAGGCAGAAAGCAAGGGAAGTCCAAAGTCAAGCCGGGTCGTACAGGAGATCAATCACAGAAGCAGGTAAACAGGAGCAGGGGGTCACAGGAAGCTGCAGATCAGACAGCAAAGACATAATGCTGCTGCGGAGTTTAAATAGAGCAGCCTGTTGCCAATCACTGCAATTAGTCTGCAGACTCTGCACTAAGTTAACCCCTTAGGTAGCAGACCCATGACAAAATCTCTGCCAAGAAGATTGTTAAATGGTAAAGCATAGGGGAGATCCACCCCCTGTGCCCACCCCATCTCCTATGCTTTGCCATACATGATCTTTTTTTAACTGAGGTGGGGAAATCACCTCCTACAGCGTTGCAATCAATGATTTACGTATATGCTACGAGCAAACACTGTTGCTGTCAGAATAAACAAATCAGTGCTGCAGCTGACTGGTGTACCTGCAAAGCAAGCAATGGTTAACAATAAAACACAGTAACAATAAAACATTACAATATAATTGTATACAGTGCAGAAAAATAGTAAAATGGTGGTATCTGCAAAGAAAACTATGGTAACAATGAAAAACAGTAACAATAAAATATTACAGTATAACAGTATACTATAAAGTACAGTAAAAGTAGAAAGAGTAGAAAAGTAGAGTAAGAATAGAAAACTAACTCAATAAAAATTGTTGGCTTTTTTCTTTTTTAACTTCTATATGCCAGTGCTATAGCCGAAAGACAGCTACAGAGCGGACCTTAATTGCTGGGAGGGTGCCCATGTACGTCCACTCATGCATGAGCTGCCTGCGCACTCCCTGCGGAGCGCGCGTGGCTCGTTCTGTGATCAGTAAGTCCATGATCAGTGAGTGTCAGCGTGAGGAGAAAAAAGCTGATCCATGGCTGCTGTCAGAGGGACATCGGTTCCGAAGAGGAAGAGAGCTGTGCCCAACAGTGCCACATACCAGTGCCCACCAGTTCCACCTACAAGTGCAGGTCAGTGTCACCTACCAGTGCCCACCAGTGCCTCATATCAGTGCCCACCAGTGCCACATATCAATGCCCACCAGTGCCACCTATCAGTGCCAATCAGTGCCCCATCATCAGTGCTGCCTATCAGTGTCACCTACCAGTGCCTATTATTGCCAATCAGTGCCCATCAGTGTCACCCATTAGTGCCCATGAGTGACACCTATCAGTGCCAATTATTAGTGCCCTTAAGTGCCACCTACTAGTGCCCTTCAGTGCAGCCCATCAGTGCCCATTGGTGCCACCCATCCGTGCCACCTATCAGTGTCCACCAGTGCTGCCTTATCAGTGCCCATCAGTGTCACCTATCAGTGCCCATCAGTGCAGCCCATCAGTGCCGCCTCATCAGCACACATCAATGAAGGAGAAAAATTACCTGTATGCAAAATTTTATAACAAACTATAAAAACAGGTTTTTTTTTTTTTTTTTTTAATTGTTGGTCTTTTTTTGTTTGTTCAGCAAAAAATAAAAACCTCAGTAGTGATTAAACACCACCAAAAAAAGCTCTATTTGTTTGTAAGAATAATAAAAATGTTATTTGGGTACAGAGTTGCATGACCGCGCAATTGTCATTCAAAGTGTGACAGCGCTGAAAGCTAAGAATGGGCCTGGGCAGGAAGGGGGTTTGAGTGCCCAGTAGGCAAGTGGTTAATTTTTTTAAACATTTTTTTTTTTAAAACATTTGTATCTTTTTCTTACACTTTTTTTGTAACTGTAAAAAAAACTGTTCCAGGCTAGGGTTTCTCAAAATGTGAAAGCAATCTAAGATCTTTTGAGACCCTGTGTGAAAGTGTGCCCTTGACTGTGCCGTGCTGAACCCTATACTAATACTGTACTAGTGTGTGGTAGTGACGGAAACAGTCCCCGATGCAGAGACCAGGTTGACCAGGACAGGAGGGACAAAAATAGCAGATGTCACACCTATATCTGCTCTTTCTACAGACACGACATCTTCTTTGGGTTGCTCTTTGGGAAGGGGTACCAGGGAGGATATCCGGGAAATGCCTCTCGTGCAACCGGCTCACTGTATCTGGATTGTGGATTTGGGCTACAGCACCTTCTGGATACAGAAGGGCTGTGATGACCTCTTCCTGGAATTTTGGGAAGGATCCACTTGTTCCTGACGCTTTGCATAGCATATAAGCATTCAGCAGAGCCAATTGGAATAAGTATACAAACACTTTTTTGTACAAGCGTCTGGCCTTACGGGCAGTTATGTACGGCGCCATCATCTGGACAGAACGAAAACATTCCGTGTGTTCCTCCACTTCACTGCAACCAGTTTATTACACTTGAAGCAGGCCCCCCCCCCCCCAATCTAAGTCGGGAATCTACAAGCCATTGGGGGAAGCCCCGGCGATTAGGTCACATGGTGTCACATGCACCAATTAAAAAATCAAAAAGGTGACTAAAAAGAGGCATGTTTGTGTAATAATTGTCCACGTATAAATGGTACCCCTTTCTGAATAAGGGTGACACCAAGTCCCAAACAATCTTGCCACTGCTCTCTATGTAGTCTGGACAGTTGGGGGGCTCCACATTGCTATCTTTTCCCTCGTAAATCCGAAAACTACATGTATAGCCTGTTGCCTTGTCCCAGAGCTTATACATCTTGACCCCATATCAGGCACGCTTGCTGGGGAGAAACTGTTTGAAAGCAAGGCGGACAGAAAATTTAATCAGGGACTCATCAATGCAGACAGCTTTTTTGGGCATAGACAAGACTGCAAACTTCTGGTGGAAGTGATTTACGAGGGGTCAACATTTTTGCAGCCGGTCATATCCAGGGTCACCCCAGGGATGACAGAATTAATTTTCACTAAAGTGCATTAACCGCAAAAATTGCTTGTACCTAGTCCTGGCCATGGCAGCAGAGATCATGGGCATATGATGAATTGAGTCAGTGGACCAATATGACCACAACTCTTTTTAGTAATGCCCATGAGGAGGGATAGGCCCAGAAAGGTTTTTAATTCAGAAACCTTGATACGATTCCATGCAAATTCTCTGTCAAGGGTCAAATTTGGATTTGCGCCGATTAATTGATGGGCATATTAATTGCTTTGGTCCACAACAGATCTGTACAGATCTTCAGTGAAAAACTTCTCAGAAAAACCAAGGGGAGTAAATTTGGCTGCTTCCACCTAAATCCCAGATTGGCCAGTGAATTGGAGAAGTACGGGCACTGCAGAAGTGGTGGGCTCCCAATCAGGATTTGCAAGTGCATCAGGAAGGACATTATTGGCTCTATGGGCCTGTCTTCGAATTATTGGTGGCTGCGGGACACTACTTGTGCTAGCCACTGCACCAGCTTGAACTGCACTTATGGGACTCGCCACATCACCAAGTGTTACTGCAGTGTTGGTTTGACTATGACCAGGATGTACTAGGCTGCTGGTGCTTGCCAGTTCACCGGAAGGTTGAACAGCGCTAATACCGACACTGCTGCATACGAGAACCCTGCAGTTGTTGCACCTCTGCAACAGAAGAACGGGGGGCGGTTATGCCTGACCTCAGCAGGGACCCCTACTCCGTCATCAGAGCTATATGTCAGGGTGCCGTTGCTCTCTACAGGTTCGAATTCTGAGGTTGATTCTGACAGTGAGGCTTCCCCATCGCTCTCATCTGTCGTGCTCAGCATTGTGTAGGCCTCTTAACTAGTATACCTCTGTTTGGAAATTTTGGCCAATACATTTGTGTTGGCTCACAGGTAAAAAAGCACCTGGTTGTCAAGGACTGTTTGAACCGCTACCAAAAAATGTAACTGCTAGTGCTAGCAGAGATTCAGGCCTGACTCTGCTAACGCTGCGGTTTAGGGTGATGTGTATTGGAAGTGACAGTAATCTGCTAATTCTGCACTTCTTGGAGGGGGGAAGGGCAGAGGGGTTAAACACGGGTGCTGGCAGGTGTCGGGGCTGATCCTGCTAATGCTGCGTTTTGGGAACACTATACTAAACTATTGGGCATGCTAGTATAGTTCTGATCAGATCAAAAATATTGATCCATTCAGACACTATACTAGTAATGGAGGTGTTTAGTGTGTGTGTGTGTCACTGCCAATCAAAGGGTTAAAATGTATTACTAAATATGCGGTGGGCAATCTGACGCTGTCCTGGATTAATGATAACTTATGTTAACGCTAACTGATATCACCTGTGACATTAATACAGGGATCAGAAAAAAGATCTGTACACTATAATAGTGACACTGTCACAGGGCAATGAAGGGGTTAACTGGGGGTGATCAGGGGGTTAAACCTTTATTAGGGGATATATGGTGGATACTCTAAACCTAGCTGGGACTCCTTCTAACTACCATTAATTTTTTCACACACTAACTGAAGTCACAAGTGACACGAATACAGTTATCAGCAAATTATCTGTATACTGTATATCATGTACACTGTGACAGGAAGCGAACGGGTTAACTGGGGTGATCAGCGGGTTAAATCTTTATTAGGTGATGTATGGTGGGTATTCTAAACCTATCTGTAACTACCTCTAACTGCCTCTCACACTAACTGAAGTCACAAGTGACATTAATACAGTGATCAGTAAATTATCTGTATACTGCATATAGTGTATATTGTGACAGGGAGTGAAAGGGTTAACTGGGTGGTGATTAGGGGGTTCATGTGTGCCTATGTGTACTGGTGTCAGTGTAGTGCTTGTGTACTCACGATAGATGTTCTCTCTTATCACACTGAAACCGAAAAGGGCTCCAGGAGAGAAGATTGCATAATTTCCTGTGTCCGTGTTTACATTACACAGGCACAGGACGTTCTGCGATTGGTCAGAACCGATCACCAGGTCCAGGCCAAAAATCATTGGCCTGGACCTGATGACTGATCGGTTCTGAACATTGCTGGGACAGCAGGCGTGCGCGCGCCCCCCTTGCCCTGCGCATGACCATTGTACAGTTACGTCGGTTCGCGCAGCCGAGCCACCTTGCTGAAGTAAATCTGCAGCGGCGGTCAGCAACAGGTTAAAGTGGAACTTAACCCTCCCGATTAACATTGAATATTTTTTATCATCATGCTGCTAGAATTAGTAAATAGATAGGAAAGTATGTCATATTTACTTATGTTAAGCTTTTTTTTGCATTTCTTCAGTTAATTCCTGGACTCCTGCCTAGGCAAATGATCACCCACACTAAGCACACTCTTCTGCATGCATGCTTGAGCTAAAGGCAGATGGATTCCAGTATGTAAGTGCTACATGAATCATTTGCCCTTACTCTAAATGGTCACCGCCAGAAATGCTAGGGGGTGTTTTACAAAGAGATTTTTCAAATAAATAAAGCATGGAGACATGGATGGATGGGGGGGGGGGGGGGGGTTTGCTTTGAATATTAAAAATAATTGAAATAGTGTTTTTGGTTTGTGGTGCTTGGATGCAGTGAAGATCCACTTTAAATGGAGAAAATTAGGTCAATGGCCTTGCTAGGATGACTAGCGTGGATGCCTAAATAGCATGCTGTGTTTTGTGCTTAGTTTGCTGGGTTTAGTCTGTGCTGTAGTGTGCTAAGCCCACTGTGCTGCATCTAGTCTGTGCAGTCTGGCCGTGATGCCGCTGTTACAGTAGCCACATAGCCTGGGCTGTCCCACAGCTTCCCTTGCTACCGCGACTCTTCTCTCTACCTGCCAATGTACAAAGTGGGCATGAGGGAAGAGAGAAGACATGGACACTGAAATGCTGTACCTGAAGCTGCAGGAGAAGAGCCCTGCCAACCGCCCAGGACAGAGCATCAAGGACACAATGAAAGGCTGCAGGGAAGCTTGGGAAAGAGAAGTCAGCCACCTTAACTAGAGGAGCTGGAGGGACTAATGGGAAATGGTATCCCCACCTGCGGACTCATCACTGAGAAAGGTGGTTTGAGACTACAAGTCCCAGGAGCTCATGCCCAAATAAGGATGAAAGGAACAGGAAGCCTGGGCATGGGGGCAGTCCCTCCTGGATAAAAGAAAACAGGATGCTATGTAAAGTTACCAGTGCACTGCTGATCCTTCTGACTCTGCTGAGGCTTGTGATGCTGCTGAGTTCCAGTGCTTCCCTGTGTCAATGGACCAAAACTGTGCCACTGCAACTATCCAGATGCTGCTGTTGCTGGAGGAGCATATGCAGGGGGCTGTACCCTGGAGCAGAGGCAACAGTAAACTGAAGGAGAGCACATTTGCACCGAGATCTCCTTGCCCAGGATCACTGCTACAGTGTTCAGAGTGTAAGTAGCTGCCCTTGGAAAACATAGGCAGTAACCCTGAGTCCAGTTTTCCAGATGTCATGAGATGCCATGAGAAGGAGGAGACCCCACAACAAACATCTGAGTGGTGGGAAGCCGCTGGCCACCATCTTTTCTACTCCTCTTTTTGGGCTCTCAGGGATCTGTTTGAAGATTACTCCCCTTTCAGATGGAATTACAAAACCCAGTTTAAGAGCGTTCCACGTGCAGTTTTGGGCCCCAACACTGGCCACCAACAGGTGTACCCAGGGCTTTTCTTCTGTCGGAACGCACCGGAACAGAGTTCCGGAACCTTTGGCAGCAAGCCTTGTTCTCTTCCACTTGTCACGTAACACTGAAGCTGGTAGAGGACTCACTTCCTCCACCAGCTTCTGTGTGGTAGTGTCGGCGCTGCACCCACGGCACATGATGCTGAATAGGGATGTGACTGTCCTGGGTCTGGACGCTACAAATGTAACATTTTTTTTGTCTTTGGGGCTTGGGGAGGCAGCGGCTTCTTATTCCACCCGCCGCCTGTCCCCACTGTGTAGCACGGAGTCGGGTTTCACTGCAGTGCTGTGAAACTCCTCCTCCAGCTCTCTGCTACATTCCTTATAGGCGTAGAGGAGCAGAGCTGCAGGAAACGTCACTAGCTTTTAAAAAAAAAGCCCGGGCACAGCTAGCATAGTGGTGCCGGCTGCATTTTGCGAGAGGTGAGAGAGCTGTGGGGGAGGACGAGAATATTTCAAAAGGTGAGAGAGCTTTTTGTGTGGGTGTGGGGGAGGGGATGATTTGTGACTAGGTGAAAGAGCCTTTTGTGTGGGGGGGGGGATGATTTGTGACTAGGTGAAAGAGCCTTTTGTGTCGGGGGGGTGATGTGTGAACAGGTGAAAGCAGGGGGGGGGGGGGGGTTGTGAACAGGTGAGAGCTGGGGCGGGGGAGGATTTGTGAACAGGTGAGAGCTGGGGGGAGGGGATGAATTGTGAACAGGTGAGAGAGCTGGGGGGAGGGGTGATTTGTGAAGAGGTGAGAGCTGGGGGGAGGGGATGATTTGTGAACAGGTGAGAGCTGGGGGGGAGAGGAGGATTTGTGAACAGGTGAGAGAGCTGGGGGGGAGAGGAGGATTTGTGAACAGGTGAGAGAGCTGGGGGGGAGGGGAGGATTTGTGAACATGTTAGAGAGCTGGGGGGAGGGGTTGATTTGTGAACAGGTGAGAGATGGGGGAGGGGATGATTTGTGAACAGGTGAGAGAGCTGGGGGATGGGGAGGATTTGTGAACAGGTGAGAGAGCTAGGGTCATTATTATAGAATGTATAGCACAGTATACAGGGGTAGTGGTTAGGAGTGTGTATCATACGCCTTATGTATGTACAGTGTACCTTACATACGCCTGATCATAGCCTTGATGCTGTGCTGTTTGGTACATACTGTACCTTTTAATGTTCCGTACTGTACATGTTTATGGCTGCTGCACCCTGTATGATATGCACTCCTCAGCACTGCACAATACATACTCCTGAGTCCTGTACTCTGTGTGCTTCTCTTTTCTGAACCTTGCGCATTCTGCCATACACAGTTCTAAGCCTCAATCACACCCACTTTTGGCAACCGTATAATTTTTACCTCTGAGGAAGGCATGGCTGGGGGTGAGGCTGTGGGCGGAGTCGGGGTGGAGTTGTGGGCGGAGTTATGGGCGGGGAAGGTGAGTTCCAGCACCTATTCTCTGAGAAAAAAAGCCCTGGGTGTACCACTGGCAAGTGGGAGGGGATAGAGGAGGGATTGTGACTTTTAGCCTTGAGTGTAAATATTCCAAAATTATTGCTCCCTCATAAGTCAGAGCCTAGGAGGTACAGATTATTCCCCCTTGAGCCAAGTTTCAGGTATCCTGTGAAATCATGTTTAACCCCTTTTCGTTGCATATACACATACAGTATATGCAGCCCCACAGAAGTGGAGCTGCAAATATGTGTACACCAAGAGCCCCGAGTCCCATACAAATGATCGAGAACTGGGAGGTCTGGTTCCTGATCATTTGATTGCTGTGATAGCCTTTGATTGGCTATCACAGTGATTAGTTGGTGTTTTTTCTCCTTTTGATAAGAAAAAGATACAATGTATCTTTTCTCCTTGCTAGAGGAGAAAAATGTAAAAAACAAAAAACAAATGCGTAAGGGAAAAAAGGTAGATCAGGGGTTGATCTAGGTCTATATTGGGTTCAGAGTCAGGGTTAAAGGTCAGTGTCAATTGTCAGTGTCAAGGGTCAGTGGCAATGTATTATAGGTAGGATTTAAAAAAACTCAGTATCAGTAGGTTTTAGATATGAAATAAAAAAGCAAACTATTGTTTTTGGGATCTACTTTGGGTACAAATAACAAATGATATAAACAGTAGGGATGATCGAACGGTTCGGGTCCACCATCGGTTCGGCCCGAACATTGGGTGTTCGAGGTTTGGCCGAATTTAGAACTTTTTGCCCAAAAAGTTCGGAATTCGGCAACCAGAACCGCCCAAAATGCAATGCTTCAGGAAATGGGCTTTAAAAGCCCGTGATTGGACCAGAACCATTAGCAAAAGCCAATTGAGGGGGCAGGAGAATGCTAGGAATGTGATTGGAGTGACTAGGGGGTCCCTAGACCAATCATTAGTGAATACGCCCCCCAGTATATAAGATCGCCCCCGCCATATTCCCAGCATTGTTATACTGGACATGGAAGAGAGTGGAAGCAGTTCTGTTAATTTTACTTTAAAAGTGTCATTTAGCTATTTTTAGTGTGAGGAAAGGGATATCTAGTGTAGTTAGAGTGCTCCTTTACACTTAAGTTAGCTTCAAAAATTTAGTTTCTGTAGGGAAAGTGTTAAGTGTCAGGGGACCGTAGTGTAGTGTAGGGTTAACTGGCAGTGACTGCTATGGCAGGGTGACAAAACCCCTCCATAGCAGGGTGACCGCTATAGAGAAATGATCATTTCTCTGAATAGCTTCGGGACAGGCATATGGCTTCTCGCCAGCCTAGCATTTTTTATGCTGCAGGGGCTGCCACTGCCAGTGCTTTTTTGAGGACATGTTTGATGTCAGACATGACATCTGAACATTAGAGATGTATAGAACTGTTCGCCGGCGAACAGTTCCCGGCGAACTTAGCATGTTCGCGTTCGCCGCTGCCGGCGAACATATGCGATGTTCGGTCCGCCCCCCATAAGACATCATTGAGGCAAACTTTGACCCTGAACTTTACAGTCAGCAGACACATTTCCAGCCAATCAGCGTACCTCCCTCCCACACCCTCCCACCTCCTATAAATAAGCAAGGGCAGCATCCATCTTAGATCATTCTGAAGCAGTGTGTGTAGTGAGAGTAGGGAGAGCTGCTGCTGCTGCTGCTGCTGCTGTTAAGCTAGGGACAGTTAGTCAGTGTTCCTGGTCTTGCAGTGTTCTTGGTCCACTACTGCTGTAATATCAGCACCCCAAAAAGCCCTTCTAAGGGCTGGTATTTGTGGTTTTTTTTTTTTTTTTTTTAATATATATATATATATATATACCTAGCGTCCCCAAAAGCCCTTTTAAGGGCTGGTAATTGAGTTGTTTCTTCATATATATATATATCTATATCTATCTAGTGTCCCCAAAAGCCCTTTTAAGGGCTGGTAATTGAGGATTTTTTTATTTATATATATACATATATATATATATACAGTGTCCCCAAAAGCCCTTTCAAGGGCTGGTAAGGTAATAGATTTTTTTCTTTATATATATATATATATATATATATATATATATATATATATATATATATATATATCTATTGTACACTGCAGTTGCCTGCCCGCTGTGTGTGAGAGGCCACAGACCTACCACAGACTGTACTGTGTGCACACCACACTCATTTCGGGTGGCACAGGCACAGTACCTGGCATTTTAAAAAATATTTTTTTTTCCTCTGTCATAATTGCAGTGAGTGCTGTGTCAGGTCCACAGAGTGCACTGTACCCACTGCAGTGCACTGCCCACCACTGATATATATACGTTGGCACAGCATCTTGTTGCAATAAATTGAAAAAAAAAATATTTTTTATTATTGCAGTTGCCTGGGCTGCCAGTGACTGTCAGGTCCACAGAGTGTACTGTGCCCACTGCAGTGCCACTGTGTGCCCACCCACCACTGATATATAAGGTGGCACAGCAGCTTGCAAAGTAAAAAAAATATATATTTTTTTTTAAATTGCAGTTGCCTGGGTGCCAGTGACTGCTGTCAGGTCCACAGAGAGTGTACTGTGCCACTGCCCACCCACCACTGATATATAAGGTGGCACAGCAGCTTGCAAAGTAAAAAAAATATATATATTTTTTTAAATTGCAGTTGCCTGGGTGCCAGTGACTGCTGTCAGGTCCACAGAGAGTGTACTGTGCCACTGCCCACCCACCACTGATATATAAGGTGGCACAGCAGCTTGCAAAGTAAAATATATATATATATTTTTTTAAATTGCAGTTGCCTGGGTGCCAGTGACTGCTGTCAGGTCCACAGAGAGTGTACTGTGCCACTGCACACCCACCACTGATATATAAGGTGGCACAGCAGCTTGCAAAGTAAAAAAATATATATATATTTTTTAAATTGCAGTTGTCTGGGTGCCAGTGACTGCTGTCAGGTCCACAGAGAGTGTACTGTGCCACTGCCCACCCACCACTGATATATAAGGTGGCACAGCAGCTTGCAAAGTAAAAAAATATATATATATTTTTTAAATTGCAGTTGCCTGGGTGCCAGTGACTGCTGTCAGGTCCACAGAGAGTGTACTGTGCCACTGCCCACCCACCACTGATATATAAGGTGGCACAGCAGCTTGCACTCATAGTACAACAGTAACAACACATTAAAAAAAAAATGACAGGCAGAGGCAGGCCACCCCGCAAGGGCCGTCGTGGTCGTGGTGCTGTGATTTCCTTAGGCCCTAGAATAATGCCCAGTGTTCAGAGGCCACCACAGACCCTGAACTCAAAAAATTCTGAGGCCATAGTTGACTGGCTTACACAGGACACCCAATCGTCTACAGCTTCCGCTCGGAACCTTAATGCACCATCCTCCTCCAGCTCAGCTTCGGGCACCTCTCAATTTACCACTCGCCAGCCCGCCGGCACCACCACCAACACTAGCACCACAGCCGCTTCACTTGATCCGTCAGAGGAGTTATTTTCACATCAGTTTGAAGAAATAAGTGATGCGCAACTATTAGTGCCAGAGGATGTAGATAACGGGGATATGTCTCAGTCAGGCAGCATTATACACATGGACGTACATTGTGATGATGATGATGTTGTACCTGCTGCTGCTGCCTTTGCTGAGTTGTCAAGTGAAGCGGCTGATGATGACGATGTGTCTGTGGATGTCACCTGGGTGCCTGCTCGAAGAGCAGAAGAAGAGGGGGAAAGTTCAGATGGGGAGACAGAGAGGAGGAGGAGACGAGTTGGAAGCAGGGGGAGGAGGTCATCGCAAGGAGCTAGTGGCGCAGTCAGACAGCATGTAGATTCGGCACCCGGGGTCAGCCAGACAGCACGCAAATTAACGCAAGCACCACCAGAATGCCGTCCTTGCAAAGCTCAGCAGTGTGGCATTTTTTTTGTGTGTCTGCCTCTGATATCAGCGATGCCATTTGTAACCTGTGCCAAAAGAAACTGAGTCGTGGGAAGTCCAACACCCACCTAGGTACAACTGCTTTGCGAAGGCACATGATCTCACATCACAAACGCCTATGGGATCAACACATGAGTAAAAGCAGCACACAAACTGAAAGCCACCATCCTCCTCCTGGTCCAGCATCTTCAGCCACGTCAACCACTGCTGTCCTCCATGCCCCCTATCAACAACCCGCCCCTCCGCCTCTCACCTTCAGCAGTTCCTGCTCGTCACCTGCCCACAGTCAGGTGTCTGTGAAGGAAATGTTTGAGCGCAAAAAGCCAATCTCGCAGAGTCACCCCCTTGCCCGGCGTCTGACAGCTGGCTTGTCGGAACTCTTAGCCCGCCAGCTTTTACCATACAAGCTGGTGGAGTCTGAGGCCTTCAAAAAATTTGTCGCTATTGGGACACCGCAGTGGAAGGTACCCGGCCGAAATTATTTTTCACAAAAGGCAATCCCCAACCTGTACTCTATTGTGGAAAAGGAAATCATGTCACGTCTGGCACACAGTGTTGGGGCAAGGGTCCATCTGACCACTGATAGCTGGTCTGCAAAGCACGGTCAGGGCAGGTATATAACGTACACTGCGCATTGGGTAAACCTGCTGGCGGCTGCCAAGCATGGAATGCGTGGCTCTGCTGCAGAGGAGTTGGTGACACCGCCACGACTTGCAGGCAGGCCTGCTGCCACCTCCTCTACTCCTCCTACTCCATCCTCTTTGCTAACCTCCTCGGCTGAGTCCTCTTCTGCTGTTGCGTCTTGCTCCACACCAACTGCACCCCCCCAGCTCCCCAGGGGCTATTCCACATGCCGGATACGACAGTGTCAGGCTGTCTTGGGGTTGACTTGCCTGAAAGCAGAGAGTCACACCGGACCAGCACTACTGTCAGCCCTGAATGCACAGGTGGATCAGTGGCTGACCCCGCACCAACTGGAGATCGGCAAAGTGGTGTGTGACAACGGGAGCAATTTGTTGGCGGCATTGAATTTGGGCAAGTTGACACATGTGCCGTGCATGGCACATGTGTTGAATCTGATTGTGCAACGTTTTGTGCAGAAGTACCCAGGCTTACAGGACGTCCTCAAGCAGGCCAGGAAGGTGTGTGGCCATTTCAGGCGTTCCTACACGGCCATGGCGCACTTTGCAGATATTCAGCGGCGAAACAACATGCCAGTGAGGCGCTTGATTTGCGACAGCCCGACACGTTGGAATTCAACACTGCTAATGTTCGACCGCCTGCTCCAACAAGAAAAAGCGGTCAACGAGTATTTGTATGACCGGGGTGCTAGGACAGCCTCTGCGGAGCTGGGTATTTTTTTGCCACGCTACTGGACGCTCATGCGCAATGCCTGTAGGCTCATGCGTCCTTTTGAGGAGGTGACAAACCTAGTGAGTCGCACTGAAGGCACCATCAGCGACATCATCCCATATGTTTTTTTCCTGGAGCGTGCCCTGCGAAGAGTGCTGGATCAGGCCGTAGATGAGCGTGAAGAGGAAGAGGAAGAGTTGTGGTCACCATCACCACCACCAGAAACAGCCTTACCATCGATTGCTGGACCTGCGGCAACACTGGAAGAGGAGTGTGAGGAAGAGGAGTCAGAGGAGGAATGTGGCTTTGAGGAGGAGGAACACCAACCACAGCAGGCATCCCAGGGTGCTAGTTGTCACCTATCTGGTACCCGTGGTGTTGTACGTGGCTGGGGGGAAGAACACACCTTCAATGACATCAGTGAGGACGAGGAATTGGACATGAGTAGCTCGGCATCCAACCTTGTGCAAATGGGGTCTTTCATGCTGTCATGCCTGTTGAGAGACCCTCGTATAAAAAGGCTGAAGGAGAACGACCTGTACTGGGTGGCCACGCTACTAGACCCCCGGTATAAGCAGAAAGTCTGTGACATGTTACCCAATTACCGGCAGTCGCAAAGGGTGCAGCAGCTACAAAATAAGTTAAAAACTATGCTCTACACAGCGTATAAGGGTGATGTCACAGCACAACGGGAATCCAACAGGGGAAGAGGTGAAAGTAATCCTCCTCCTACCACCACAACCACGCCGGCAAGGACAGGACGCTTTACAGACGTCTTGTTGATGGAGGACATGCGGAGCTTTTTTAGTCCTATGCATCGCCACAGCCCTTCGGGGTCCACCCTCAGAGAACGACTCGACCGACAGGTAGCAGACTACCTTGCCTTAACTGCAGATATCGACACTCTGAGGAGCGATGAACCCCTTGACTACTGGGTGTGCAGGCTTGACCTGTGGCCTGAGCTATCCCAGTTTGCCATTGAACTTCTGGCCTGCCCCGCTTCAAGTGTGCTGTCAGAAAGGACCTTCAGCGCAGCAGGAGGTATTGTCACTGAGAAGAGAAGTCGCCTAGGTCAAAAAAGTCTTGATTACCTCACGTTTATTAAGATGAATGAGGCATGGATCCCGAAGGGACTGACAGTGGGGGATGCATTTGACTAAAAAAGGCCTGGTGATGACTGAGATGCCTTGGCCTAAAAATGGTCCACACGCTGCTGTATATAATCATTCTCTGCATGCCGGATGACTTACGTGACGTCTCCGCCACCAACTACGGTTCAAGCAGCAATGTTTTAGTGCACTTTCTGCCTTAAAACCTCAATTTTTCAGGCCGCTGCTACAGCAGCGGCTGCAACAATACCTACTTTTTCATGCATGTGTACATGCCTAATTTTTCTGGCCTCTGGTGCTACACTGTGGCTGCAAAAAAACAAAAAACAAAAAAAAAGGCACATACATGTGTCAATTCCCCTTCGTGATCGTTACCTTGTCGTGGTGAAGGGGCTTGCGTATCACAATGAAGCGATCACCTCTAGGATTGTGTTGGCACACCCCAGATGATAAGGTCGTTGCTTCATTGTGTACAGACCAAAAGCGATCCGCAGGATAATTTTTCATAAAAAAAAACATTCATTTTCTTTCATTCTTTCTGCGGAGCTGGGTATTTTTTGGCCGCGTTACTGAATGCTCATGAACAATGGCTGTAGGCTCATGCGTCCTTTTGCAGAGATGACAACCCTGGTGGTCAGTCGAACCCAAGGCAACATCATCGACCTCATCCCATATGCGTTTTTTCTGGAGCGTGCCCTGCGAAGAGTACTGGATCAGGCTGTAGATGAGCATGAAGAGGAAGAGTTGTGGTCCTCATCACCACCAGAAGCAGCCTTGTCGTTGTCAATTGCTGGACCTGTGGCAACGCAGAGAGAGGAGTCTGAAGAAGAGAAGTCAGAGGAGGAAGGTGGCTTTGAGGAGGTGGAATACCAGCCACAGCAGGCGTCCCAGGGGGCTTGTTCTCACCTTTCGGGGACCCTTGGTGTTGTATGTGGCTGGGTGGAGGAAGAGACCTTCAATGATGTCAGTGAGGACAAGGAACGGGACATGGCTAGCTTGGTATCCAACCTTGTGCAAATTGGGAGTTTGCGGTTGTGCAAATGGACTGACTGACTGTTAAACGGGGAGTTTGGTCTGTCAGAGTTTGGTCTGTCACTGTGAAGCGGGCGACGGGCGTAACCCTTACACTACTTGACCGATAAAACATCATACCTGATCGTATTCACACACTGGATGTTTTAGTGCTGGTTTACACTGCCGCTACCACTAAAGTAGCGTCGCTTCCCATGCGACTTTGGCGCGACTTAGCGCGACTTTGGCGCGACCTCATCGCGAGGTGACTTTTTATTTGGCCAATCACAATATCATGTTTTGTGACCGTCACCTAATTTCCTTTTCCTGTTTTTTGTTTTACATATTTCCCCATGTGTGCAGTGTTGTCTGTGTCATAGCTCAACTGATAGGCATGTTTGCCTTGGCATATCATATTTCAGCTTGCCAGAAAGAAAAAAAGACAGCTGGAAAGACACTGCATTAGTTTTCTACTAAAAATCATAAGAAAAATGCTGGTTTTTTTGGGTTGTGGACATACTACAGAGCTGAAACTTGACAGGTACACTTTTTAGACCCCCCAGACACTAAATACAAAAAATGACATGCCTGCCTAAAAAAATGCCCGATAAATGCCTGCAAGAGAAAAAGCCAGCCGCAGAGAAGCCGTATTCCTGAAAATATAAGAAAAATGCTGTTTTTTAGGGGTTCTGGACATGCTACAGAGCTGAAACTTGACAGGTACACTTTTGTGACCCCCCAGACACTAAATACAAAAAATGACATGCCTGCCTAAAAAAATGCCCGATAAATGCCTGCAAGAGAAAAAGACAGCCGCAGAGAAGCCGTATTCCTGAAAATATAAGAAAAATGCTGTTTTTTAGGGGTTCTGGACATGCTACAGAGCTGAAACTTGACAGGTACACTTTTGTGACCCCCCAGACACTAAATACAAAAAATGACATGCCTGCCTAAAAAAATGCCCGATAAATGCCTGCAAGAGAAAAAGACAGCCGCAGAGAAGCCGTATTCCTGAAAATATAAGAAAAATGCTGTTTTTTAGGGGTTCTGGACATGCTACAGAGCTGAAACTTGACAGGTACACTTTTGTGACCCCCCAGACACTAAATACAAAAAATGACATGCCTGCCTAAAAAAATGCCCGATAAATGCCTGCAAGAGAAAAAGACAGCCGCAGAGAAGCCGTATTCCTGAAAATATAAGAAAAATGCTGTTTTTTAGGGGTTCTGGACATGCTACAGAGCTGAAACTTGACAGGTACACTTTTGTGACCCCCCAGACACTAAATACAAAAAATGACATGCCTGCCTAAAAAAATGCCCGATAAATGCCTGCAAGAGAAAAAGACAGCCGCAGAGAAGCCGTATTCCTGAAAATATAAGAAAAATGCTGTTTTTTAGGGGTTCTGGACATGCTACAGAGCTGAAACTTGACAGGTACACTTTTTAGACCCCCCAGACACTAAATACAAAAAATGACATGCCTGCCTTAAAAAATGCCCGATAAATGCCTGCAAGAGAAAAAGACAGCCGCAGAGAAGCCGTATTCCTGAAAATATAAGAAAAATGCTGTTTTTTAGGGGTTCTGGACATGCTACAGAGCTGAAACTTGACAGGTACACTTTTGTGACCCCCCAGACACTAAATACAAAAAATGACATGCCTGCCTAAAAAAATGCCCGATAAATGCCTGCAAGAGAAAAAGACAGCCGCAGAGAAGCCGTATTCCTGAAAATATAAGAAAAATGCTGTTTTTTAGGGGTTCTGGACATGCTACAGAGCTGAAACTTGACAGGTACACTTTTTAGACCCCCCAGACACTAAATACAAAAAATGACATGCCTGCCTAAAAAAATGCCCGCTAAATGCCTGCAAGAGAAAAAGCCAGCCGCAGAGAAGCCGTATTCCTGAAAATATAAGAAAAATGCTGTTTTTTAGGGGCTCTGGACATGCTACAGAGCTGAAACTTGACAGGTACACTTTTGTGACCCCCCAGACACTAAATACAAAAAATGACATGCCTGCCTAAAAAAATGCCCGCTAAATGCCTGCAAGAGAAAAAGCCAGCCGCAGAGAAGCCATATTCCTGAAAATATAAGAAAAATGCTGTTTTTTAGGGGTTCTGGACATGCTACAGAGCTGAAAATTGACAGGTACACTTTTTAGACCCCCCAGACACTAAATACAAAAAATGACATGCCTGCCTAAAAAAATGCCCGCTAAATGCCTGCAAGAGAAAAAGCCAGCCGCAGAGAAGCCATATTCCTGAAAATATAAGAAAAATGCTGTTTTTTAGGGGTTCTGGACATGCTACAGAGCTGAAACTTCACAGGTACACTTTTTAGACCCCCCAGATGCTAAATCCAAAGAAATTTTTTATTTTTATTTTTTTTTAATTTTTCCAATAATTGGCTCTCTATCAAAAAATTATAATTTTTAAGAACTTTTTTTTGCGTGATCCCTCTCCGGCATGCCACAGTCCAGGTGTTAGTCCCCTTGAAACAACTTTTCCATCACTATTGTGGCCAGAAAGAGTCCCTGTGTGTTTTAAAATTCGCCTGCCTATTGAAGTCTATGGCGGTTCGCCCGGTTCGCCGGTTCGCGAACATTTGCCGATGTTCGCGTTCGCCGTTCGCGAACCGCGAATTTTAGGTTCGCGACATCACTACTGAACATGTGTATAGGGGGTATATATAGACATATATGTCTGAATATATATACCCCTAGACATATATAGGTGTGAGAGTAGCAGAAATAAATGCTTGCGCTAATGAAATCATTTACAGTAATATATTTCTGCTACTATCACACCTATATATGTCTAGGGGTATATATTCAGACATATATGTCTATATATACCCCCTATACACATGTTCAGATGTTTTGCCTGCCTCAAAAGAACCCCAAAAAATGCCAAAAAAACGCTAGCGTCAAAAAAAGAAATGCCCAGGTGTGTTTTTGCTGGCATTTTTTGGGGGGTTTTGGAGGCAGGCAAAACATCTGAACTTGTGCACAGTACCACTATACACAAGTTCAGATGTTTTTTCTGACTGCAAAGAACCCAAAAAAAATGCCTGCTTTGAAACTGGCAAGGTGTTACAGCAGCGAAGCCATATTCCTGTGCTCAAAGTTTTCTAATACAAACAATCCTTTTTTTTTTCCGGTTCTGGACATGCTACAGAGCTGAAACTTCACAGGTACACCTTTTAGACCCCCCAGACACAAAATCACACAAAAAAGTTCTTAAAAATTGTCATTTTTGATAAAAAAGCCAATTATTGAAAAATTAAAAAAAAATAAATAAAAAAAAGAGATTTTTTTATTTTTACTTTGGACTTATTATCTGGGGGGTCTAAAAAGTGTACATGTGAAGTGTCCAGAACCCCCCCAAAAATTAGCATTTTCTTATAATTTTTATTAGAACAGGAATACGGCTTCTCTACGGCGTTTTTTCTTGTATTTATCGGGCATTTTTGGAGGCAGGCATGACTTTTTTTGGATTTAGTGTCTGGGGGGTCTATAAAGTGTACCTGTGAAGTTTCAGCTCTGTAGCATGTCCAGAAGCAGAAAAAAGATCATTTTTCAGTAGAGCAGGGATGGTGGGACCCCTCTTTTACACTTATATGATCTTTTTTTTGGGGTTCTGGACATGCTACAGAGCTGAAACTTCACAGGTACACCTTTTAGACCACCCAGACACAAAATCACACAAAAAAGTTCTTAAAAATTGTCATTTTTGATAAAAAAAGCCAATTATTGAAAAATTAAAAAAAAAAGAGATTTTTTTATTTTTACTTTGGATTTCAGATCTGGGGGGTCTAAAAAGTGTACATGTGAAGTTTCAGCTCTGTAGCATGTCCAGAACCATAAAAAAAAAGATTGTTTGTATTAGAAAACTTTAAGCACAGGAATATGGCTTCTCTGCTGTAACACCTTGCCGGTTTAACCACTTGCCGACTGCCTAACGCCGATCTACGTCGGCAGTCAGCCCCTCACAGGCAAAGTGACGTAGGGCTACGTCACTAGCTTGTGAGGGTCTAGGGAGCGAGCGCGCGCCCCTGGAGGCGCGCTCCCGCTCCCGCGTGGTCACGGACCCCCCCGCGCGTGTGACCGGCGGACCCGATGTCCGCCGGTCACTCGGCGATCGGCGGGGGAGAGGGAGAATGTCAGGCAGCTTGTGTAAACAAGCCACCTGTCATTCTCCTTGCTGTTAGGATACTGATCACTCGGATCTAGTATGTAGATCCATTGATCAGTGTCCATACAGCTCAAGCCCCAGCCAATCACAGTAGAAAGCACGCCCCTAGGGATACACACAGCCCCTCCCTCCCAAATAAAGTTAACCCCTTCACTACCAGTGTATTTTTACAGTAACAGTGCATATATATAGCACTGATTACTATAGAAATGTCACTGGTAACCCCAAAAGTGTCAAAAATGTCAGTCAAGGGTCCGATCTGTCCGCCCCAATGTCGCAGTACCGCAAAAAAAATCGCAGATCGCCGCCATTACACGTTAAAAAAAAAACAACAAAAATGACAGAAATCTTTCCCTTTGTTAGTAAACGCGATAACTTTTGCGCAAACCAATCAAAATACGCTTTTTGCGATTTTTTTTACCAAACATAGGTAGCATAAAACAAATTGGCCGAAAAAGTAAAAAAATTTTGATTTTTAAATTTTTTTTTGGGGAATTTCATATAAAAAAATGTGAAAAATATTGCTATTTTTGCAAAATTGACGCTCTTTTTTTGTTTATAGCGCATGATCAAAAAATCGCACAGGTGATCAAATACCACCAAAAGAAAGCTCTGTTTGTGGGAAAAAAGGACGCCAAATTTGTTTAGGTACAGCGTCGCACGACCGCGCAATTGTCCGTTAAAGTCACGCAGTGCCGAATCGCAAAATACCCCCTGGTCGGAATGGGGGTAAAATCTTCCGGGGCTTAAGTGGTTAATAGAAGGCATTTTTTTGGGTTCTTTGCATTTAGGAAAAACATCTGAACTTGTGTATAGTGGTACTGTGCACAAGTTCTGATGTTTTGCCTGCCTCCAAAACCCCCCAAAAAATGCCAGAAAAAACACACCTGGGCATTTTTTATTTAACGCTAGCGGTTTTTTTTGCATTTTTTGGGGTTCTTTTGAGGCAGGCAAAACATCTGAACTTGTGTATAGTGGTACTGTGCACAAGTTCTGATGTTTTGCCTGCCTCCAAAACCCCCCAAAAAATGCCAGCAAAAACACACCTGGGCATTTTTTTTTTTGACGCTAGCTTTTTTTTTGGCATTTTTTGGGGTTCTTTTGAGGCAGGCAAAACATCTGAACTTGTGTATAGTGGTACTGTGCACAAGTTCTGATGTTTTGCCTGCCTCCAAAACCCCCCAAAAAATGCCAGCAAAAACACACCTGGTCATTTTTTTTTTGACGCTAGCGTTTTTTTTGGCATTTTTTGGGGTTCTTTTGAGGCAGGCAAAACATCTGAACTTGTGTATAGTGGTATATATACACACATACATATATTTATATACACACCTAGACATATATAGGTGTGATAGTAGCAGAAATATATTACTGTAAATGATTTCATTAGCGCAAGCATATATTTCTGCTACTATCATACCTATATATGTCTAGATGTGTATATAAATATATGGATGTGTGTATATATACCACTATACACAAGTTCAGATGTTTTGCCTGCCTCAAAAGAACCCCAAAAAATGCCAAAAAAAACGCTAGCGTCAAAAAAAAAAATGACCAGGTGTGTTTTTGCTGGCATTTTTTGGGGGGTTTTGGAGGCAGGCAAAACATCAGAACTTGTGCACAGTACCACTATACACAAGTTCAGATGTTTTTCCTGACTGCAAAGAACCCAAAAAAATGCCTTCTATTAAACCGGCAAGGTGTTACAGCAGAGAAGCCATATTCCTGTGCTTAAAGTTTTCTAATACAATCTATCTTTTTTTATGGTTCTGGACATGCTACAGAGCTGAAACTTCACATGTACACTTTTTAGACCCCCCAGATCTGAAATCCAAAGTAAAAATCAAAAAATCTCTTTTTTTTTTTATTTTTTTTTTTAATTTTTCAATAATTGGCTTTTTTATCAAAAATTACAATTTTTAAGAACTTTTTTTGTGTGATTTTGTGTCTGGGGGGTCTAAAAGGTGTACCTGTGAAGTTTCAGCTCTGTAGCATGTCCAGAACCCCCAAAAAAGGATCATATAAGTGTAAACGAGGGGTCCCACCATCCCTGCTCTACTGAAAAATTATCTTTTTTCTGGTTCTGGACATGCTACAGAGCTGAAATTTCACAGGTACACTTTTTAGACCCCCCAGACACTAAATCCAAAAAAAGTCATGCCTGCCTCCAAAAATGCCCGATAAATGCAAGAAAAAACGCAGTAGAGAAGCCGTATTCCTGTTCTAATAAAAATTACAAGAAAATGCTAATTTTGGGGGGGTTCTGGACATGCTACAGAGCTGAAACTTCACATGTACACTTTTTAGACCCCCCAGATACTAAATCCAAATCTCTTTTTTTTTTTTTTTAATTTTTCAATAATTGGCTTTTTTATCAAAAATGACAATTTTTAAGAACTTTTTTGTGTAATTTTGTGTCTGGGGGGTCTAAAAGGTGTACCTGTGAAGTTTCAGCTCTGTAGCATGTCCAGAACCAGAAAAAAAGATCATATAGGTGTTAAAGTTAAAGGAGGCTCCCGAACCACATCCCTGTTCTACTGAAAAATTATATATTTTTTTTTCATGGTTCTGGACATGCTTTTTTTTTTTAATTTTTTTTTATTTTTCAATAATTGGCTTTTTCATCAAAAATGACAATTTTTAAGAACTTTTTTTGTGTGATTAATAGTTAATGGGGCATGACCCAGAACCCTAGGCTCTTTTTAGGGGCATTTATTGGGTTTTGGGGCTTCAAAATGGTGTTTTTTGATTACCGAAGTTCGGGTCCCATTGATTTCAATGGGGTTCTGAAATCCGGGCCGAACTTTCGGGAAGTTCAGATGTTCTGGCCGAACCAAACTTTTCAAAAGTTCGATCATCCTTAATAAACAGTGCTTTAAGTGGCCCAAAAGAGGTGCCGGTACTCTATTATAGCCTATAAATTTTGTCCCCCCCACCCCACATCAGGGTCCCCACAGAGCATCCCCCCCTGGCCTGGGCTGGGACTCCGGAGCAGGGGGACTCACTGGTGGTGACTGGTCTGGCTCTGGAGTGGGAAATATTCTGGGGGGGGGGGGCAATTGAGGGCACAGATGTCCAAAATGAGCATACTGGTACGCTAAGCGCACGGAGAGGTGGCGGTATGCTCAAGAGCCATATTTGGAAGTGGCGGTACTGAGTACCAGTGCATACTGGCCCACTTAAAGCACTGGATATAAACATGGTGGTATAGCTGCAATCGTCAGGAGCAGGAGAACTTATTTTGGGTTATTCTTTGGTGGTTATGGTAATAGCAAGAAATATACAGCTAAACTTTAAAAATTTTAAAAGTTTTACTATTTTGTGACAGTTTTCCTTTGATAATTAAAACAAAAATCAGGAGATATCCATTACCACCAAATGAAAGCTCAGTTTGTCCTGAAAAACAAAGTATAATTTACCTGGGTACACAAAATATTTGTAATGATATGTACAGTTTTTTAACACATGTCAAAATTGCAAAAATGTGTTTAGACATTAAGATTTATTAATAAAACCTTGCTTAAAAATTATTATTTGCTTTTGATATTTTGATATTTTCTTTGTTTGCAATGGTTCTTTGTTATTTTCACTAGTATTTGCTTAGCTGGGTGTGTTGCCCAAATAAACATCCTTTTCCTAATGGGCCATACACACTATAAGATTTTCTGAAGACTTTTTCCTTTAGATTTACCAAAACCAGATAATATGAGGTCAAACCTAAACACTTTCAATTTGTATGCAATCTGGCAGGCCCCTGCACTACATAGAAAAGGTAAATCTGAAGGAAAAAGTCTTCAGAAATCTTATAGTGTGTATGGCCCTTTAGCCTTGGTGTGTCAGAGGGTGTGGTGCTGCCTAAAGGGTTGTTATCACTAGGAAACATGGAACCCAATCATTCAGCGGCTTCTTTGGGGCAGCATCTGTACTGAAGTGTAACATGTCCGCTTTGCTGGGTATAGTCTGTACTGAAAAGTAACGTGTTCACTGTGCTGGATATAGTCTGTACTGAAGTGTAACATGTCCACTGTGCTGGATATAGTCTGTACTGAAGTGTAACATGTCCACTGTGCTGGATATAGTCTGTACTGAAGTGTAACATGTCCACTGTGCTGGGTATAGTCTGTACTGAAGTGTAACATGTCCACTGTGCTGGGTATAGTCTGTACTGAAGTGTAACATGTCCACTGTGCTGGGTATAGTCTGTACTGAAACCTAATATGTCCGCTGTGCCGGGTATAATGTTTTCTGCAGTGTGCCATAACCACTGTAATGGGTATAATATTCCATCGTGTCAGATGTAGATTGTGCTGCAGAGTGCTGTGTCCTTTAGGCTGGGTATGATGTGTGCTTTGGCTTCCTAACTTTCAGGTTTTACGTTTTAAATTTCACTTAGTTTTAAATAATATGAGAGGATTATTATGGTTATTATTAGGATTAAAAAATATTACTGATTTGGAACTCCTCTACTATAGTAACTGGCTAATAATGATTGCCAACTAGCCAAAGCAGGAATGTTTTCTTTACTAAGTATTAACAATATCTGTTGTGAACAACAAAATTCATAGGCTGCCATTTCTTACTAGTCTGTAAAAATGTCCATTACAAGGCTCACTTTCAGCCTAAATGTTTACTGAGTCGCAAACCCAAATGTTGTATGTAGGTGTTGGGAATTATCTAGATATTTCTTTTTCAAATTAGTGATTTAGAAGATATTAAAGTAAATATCGCCTCCTCACTGCCTAATTTAACCATACGATAATTCATTACTGCGCCGTAATCGCCTGCATTGCACACAGTCGTGGCGCAGCCCCCATGTAACTCAATGGGTGAGTTTGACAAGTGGTGCCATTTGTCAAACTCTGCACCCCAAGTTAAAAATGTGGTGAACAGCACCATTCCGCTGGTATCTTACAGTTCGGGTGGCCTGAGGGCAGTAAGACTGCGGTTCAGCAAAATGAGCCTAACCAGATAACATTTTGTTTCCCTAAACACTATTTATCATAAACAATTGCCATTTTGGCATTTAGGAGGTTAAAACAGGCAGTGGGGAAATGTGATATCACCTCCTCAGTGCCTGTCAAATGCCTCTGAAAAGTGACCCGAGCATGGATCACTTTTCAGTGGAGTGACAGTACCTGCTGCAAGCCTTTGGGTTTACACTGGTATGCTGTGGTTTGGCCGCAGTGGTGGTGTACTTGCAGTTTTCCTGAATGTTACTCATGGTTATAGCTGCAGTTCCATAGACTACTATTAGGTTGCATGTTTTTGTAGGGTTTTCTGAAAGTGCACCAATGATGCAGCATGCAGGACTTTTGGTACACTTTCAGAAAATGTGTCAAAAATGTACAACCTTATAAAAGTCTATTACACTGCGGCTTTAACCAGGAGTAACATGAAGGAAGACTGCCAGTACACCACCACTGTGGCCAAACCACAGCAAGTGATCCATGCTTATGTAGCCCCCTACAAGCTAGATGCTAGGTAAAAGCATAGTGGGCCTTGGCTGCCTAACAGCAGGGCCATGATTTTCAGCTGGGCTGTCTTGTCTCCCAGGTGTGACTGCTGAGAGGGGAGTCTCCCCACTGGCTCCATGAGAGGATTATGCAGTGGAGGAAACCCAATAAGTGGCTCATTCAGGCCTGTATCTACCCCAGAAGGCAGATTCTGCCGCAGAGGATTCTGGGAGTGGGTATAAGTTTAAGGGGAATGCATGATGCAGTGTCTTTGGTGGGAAGCAGAGTCCCAGGAGGGAGGGTACGGCTGTCTCTCCTCCTGTCAGAAGGATTGGGTGTCTGGGGTGGTTGCCTGAGAGTCCAGAGAGAAAGCCTAGCTGAGTTGCTGAGAGGATCCGGTGTGCCGAGGACCAGTGGAGATAGAGGGGTTCAGTTCCAGGAAAGCATGCCAAGTTCGTGAGTACTGTGAACTGTCCCCCGAGGGTCTGCCTGAAGTGTAGAGGGGACCACTCCAGTGAAGGTCCCAGGGATCCAGGAGCCAGCTAGTGTCAGAGGGGGTGCCTAGTGAAGAGGACCCTGAAGTGTTAGAGGGGGTGCCTAGTGAAGAGGACCTTGTGTTAGAGGGGTTGCCTAGTGAAGAGGACCCTGAAGTGTAGAGGGGGTGCCAGCGGTTGGGTCCTGAAGAGCTAAGGGTACAGTGTTTAGAGTTGCAGCAGCACAAGCAGTTACAAGGAGCTACCTCAGTCAGTGATGGGCTGGAGGGAGCTGTTCATCAGACTTTTGAGCTAAACAGAGTGTCAGGAGTCAAATGCCTTACAGTTCTGAATCTTCTGAGTTAATCTGAGGATTAAAGTCGAAGTTTCAACTAAGTTCAGCAGAACAGAATCTTCAAGTGTCAGGAAGCGTTGGCCGGCATTCAGCTGGCATCAAGACAGCGCTAACAAGCATTTTTCTGTACAGTGTCCCAGTTGAACCTAGTTGAGCCAGAGGAGTATCCCACTCATTCCCTTCTCCCATCCCTATTACAAAATAAACAAAACAAACCAAAGATGCGGGAATGGTCACTGTCTCAGCTGTCACACTTGGGTTTTCAACTTAAATGTGCTGGAAGTGTTACCGGTAACTATGGAAGAACCATATCAGGCCCAATGCCTTAAAATATTGCTATACTTAGATCACTTTTCAGAGGCATTTGACAGGTGTTGAGAAGGTAATATCACATCTCCTCTCATACCACTGTCCAGAGCACTGTGTGAATTACAGGCCTCCTCAGACAGATCACCGTCCAGAGCACTGTACATTACCGGTCTCCTCAGACCTTGGAGTGACTAAATCTGTATCTGTGAGCTTGTTTAAACCTTAATACCATAAATAATAACATATTCGATTTTTTTACACAAGGAGTATATAATAAGTTTGGAGATTCTAGAGAAATGCTTAAATAATGCATTACAACTTAACTAAACCCATTCGAATTTGATCGACTAAAATGGACTCCAGATTTAGTCGACTAAATACGACTAAAACTAAAACAATTGCAGATGAGTAAAATGGGACCAAAACTAAAATAGCATTTTAGTCAAAAGACTAAAACTAAATTGAAATTTGCTGCCAAAATTAACATTGAACACAACATTTGCATTATATTTTATTTTAAGCCTTTTTATCCTAATGATGGCCAGATAATTAGCAAAGATGTTCAGTTTTTCCTGAAATGTTGATTTTTTGTGTTTTTCCAGTGTAAACCTTTCATTTATAAAATATTGTATATGCACTTATTCTACACTAATATGTCTTGCTGACTGTTGAAATAAAATATTTTTTCATTCCAACTTAAGAACACTGTATCCTTCATAAGAAGCAAATTTCTTGGTTTGGCCTTGAAAGAATACAAAAGCGAAACTTTTAGAAACTAATTTATTTTACTACTAGTCCCAGCGCTCCTTTTTTTTTTTTTAAAAAAAGGAAGATTTTATCAGAATCCAGAAAGCTGATTCTGCTTTTCTTTTCATGTGTGATACATCAAGATCAGGACGCTTAAAGGACTCTAAAATTGAACAGGGGATCTATAAACTCCTCTGCTCTCTGGCAGTGTCAGGGAAATTATTTCTTTGTGCCATTATCCGCTACAGATTTTATCCTCCTCAGAAATCACTAATGGCAAAGTGCTTCCCACTGCTTATGTAAGATGGTTATGTAAGAAACTTCATTTTATTTTATTTTTTTCTAAAAGAACTGAAGAATTCAATAATAAATACATACATTTGGATGGTCTTCTATCTGTGTCTGTTTTTTGGGTGCAGTCTTTAGATGAATTAAAGTGTATGTTACCCTAAAAATGTTTTTTTTTTTTATTTGTATAGCACCCTCCTAGGTAGGAGGTTAAGTAAATGTAGATCTTTTGGACTCCCCTGTAAACAGTGGAGCAGTTGGTGATTGCTTGGGCTGTTCTGGGCTTCACAGGCTACAGGTTTGATTGCTTTCTCCTATCTTCTTGGTTTGGAAGAGGTGAATAAGCAGCCTGAATATTTATGTTGCTTCAACCAATCCCTAGGAAAGAGTGCCTAGTAGGTGGCTGGGGCAGCCCTGTTCTTGTCCAGAAGGAGAAGTCCCCAGTCTGAAGGGCTGCTGCCCTTCTAGACCACCCAGTTGAAGTTCTAAATGTGAACATCGAGGTGCCAGTTGTGTTAGAGCTGGGGGGCCTGTTTTCTGAAAATCTCTGGAACTAATCAAGGTTGTTCACTGAGGATCCAGTCTGGAGAGTTCACAGGAGAAATGTGTGACTGGTATTGGAAGAAGACATCAAAGTATTCAAGGAAAATGTGAGTACAGACCTGAGTGCAGGATCCTCCTGACTGTTGCTGCTGTTATCCCTAATGCATCAGTGCTAGTTCTTGCCTGGCCTGGGACATGTCTAATGCAGTCTCAGTGCTGTCCATTCCCTGGGCTCTTACTAGGGGGACTGCTCAATGAAGTAATGACCAAGTGAAGAGTGTCAGTGTTTATGGAGCAACCCACAGCTTGTCCTATCCAAGTTTATTTACCAATAAAGTTCAAAAAAGGCAACCCCTAGGCTGTTCATTGAGCGAGAAGGAGTGACTTGCTGTTTCCCTGACTGCAGCTGCAGAAATCTGGGAGAGGAACCTGTGGTAAATCAATACCCATATAACCAGGCCAGTCTCCTTTCTCCTTGTTCTAAACCAACCAAGACCATTGGTTGGGGTCAGTTTTCATGCTTTGGCTGGCCATTCAGAGGTACTGGACATTGTGCAGACACACAGCTAGTAGTTTGTTGCCGCCCCTCCCCCCAACCAATCACAGCCTGCCTCTGGCACACACACCCCCACCTAATCACAGCCTGCCTCTTGAACAAAAGGCTCAACAGACTATGCATACCTCCCAACTTTCTGAGATGGGTACGAGGGACACCTACTAGCAATCTTATGTAGGCATAGGACACACCCCCTGCCACACCTCCTTAAAGGAAAGTTATACAAAAAAATAAGTTAAACCTGCAAGTGCTTTTGTTTACCACTACTGTTCCTTTATACTGAGTTTTGAAATTTACCAGTGCAGACATTTAGAAATTGCATGAAATATTTAGCACTTAGAAAAACTTTTTAAAAGAAAAATAGTGCATTTTATATACAATTATATAGATCAGACCCAAATGAGGGACAAATGAGGAGGAAATAGGGACAGAGGGACAGTCCCTCAAAATCAGGGACAGTTGGGAGCTATGGACTTTGAAACACCAGCACACTGTGTGCCTGAATGGTGTCCTGCAACCTTGCTCCTCATTGTCAGGGAGATGCATGGTCACATGGCAGTACTTTTGAACATTGTAAATAAGGTAAGAAAGATAATTTCTGAAACTAAGCTATGATTCTCTTTTATGGCAGACAAGCTACCCATATCAAACATTTCAATTCTAATAAACAAGATCTGTGTGAAGAGAATGATCCTTTTTTTTAAACAGAAACAGTAGAGATGCAGCATCACATAAATATGTTAAATTAGTATTCATATGCAGGAGCAGGTAAAAGGCGATTATCCCTGTTACTAGGAGCATGGCATGTCATAGGTGCTTTTTTTGGCATTCATCAGCCTGCAATTTTGCTTGCAAATGTCAATGATAATGATCATGTATTTTCTATAATATGTTTTGCACAAAGCATGTGAGCCATCAAATTAACACGTGAAGAACATTTCTGTGCAATACACAGTATACTTGTTGTTATGCTTCAGTTTTTTTTAATTACATTCCAGTTTCTTTGACAGATGGGGGAAAAGCTACTGAGATGAAACAAAATCCAAGAATCAATTTGCATTGTCTGTCCTCCCACACTTCATCGGGTTGCATGGCTAAACCTAGGTCACTTTGCATAGATAGAAATTCAAGGCATCATGCGTTATTAGCTTTAGTTTAATAAAGAATTAAATCTCCTTTGATTACATTTATTGATCTTGGTTCCTGAACAAGAGCTATGCCATGATTAAAGGTGTTGACCAAAGTCCCAGTGCTAATTGAAGTTTCCTGAAAACTTCTGTTTTCATATGAGTTTTGGGACTGGGGTTTAATTAGGGATGTAGACAGACAGCACTATCCGGGGGCTGCAAAAAAAGAGACAAAACTACATTTTATAAGCTTCTTAAAGTGATACTAAAGGCTATCCTTATTTTTGAAAAAAAAAAAGAAATACTTGCTCTGTGCAACGGTATTGCAGAGAAAGGTTGTTTTCTTCCTCTTCTGAAAGTTCCTCACCGGTGCTATCAGCTTCTCCCTCCTATGGGGGCCTCCTGTAGCAAACCGGTGCTAAGGATTGCATGCTTATGGGGCTCTCAAGCTGGGCTGTGTGTTTTCATAGACACACACAGCGCTGGTAAGCCATGCCCCCACTCCCTCCTCAAAGTAGTTAGACTGACAGCAGCAGGCGTCGGAGATAGTGCGGGGGAAAGGTGACATGGAGCCAGGTAAGTGTTTAGAGACAGGAGATCAGGACAGGTAGTTGGGGCAAAATAAATCCTCCTAGATACAGCAGGTAAAATAAATATTGAACATGTCACCATGAACAAATACGTTCAGAAATTAAGTTTATGTGTAATAAAATGGAAAGACACAGGGAAAAAGCATTGAACACGCTAACTGAAATGTATTTAATACTTCGTACATAATCCTTTGTTGGTAATGACAGCTTCAGGACGCCTCCTGTATGGAGAAACTAGTCACTTGCATTGCTCTGGTGTGATTATGTCCCATTCTTTTACACAGTCTTCAAATCTTGATTTGGTTCCATGGGTCTCTTCTATGAACTCTGATCTTTAGTTCTTTCCATAGATTTTCTATAGGATTTAAGTCAGATGATTGGCTGGGCAATTCTAGCAGCTTTATTTTCTTTCTTTAAAACCAATTGCAAGTTTCCTTGGCTTTGTGTTTGGGATCATTTTCTTGCTGAAATGCCCACCCTCATTTCATCTTCATCATTAAGGGAAGGACTGCGTCCCAAGGGACCTCCAATCATGTTTAGGGACCCTGCTATTAGACTGTTTCAGCAACAATCTGCTCCTAAGATTTAATATGTGAATTGATTGTATTTTATTCATGGGGTTTCCCTGTAAAAGCCTCTGTTGTGTAGACAGCTAAAAGTCCTCAGACTAATGTTGGGCACTGCCATCTTGGATGTGATGTCATCAGTCTTAGCAGACATAGAGCTGCCACTCAATTGTCTCTTCTCCCCATGGCTTTTACATACAATCTTAGAAAGGGGAGGGACATAGGAGCTGGGCCTGCACAGAAAGCAAGTAGACACCCTGAGGAGGGGGGAGCTATAATGTGTAAGGAGGGAGGGTGGTGGTAGGGAAATTACTCTTCCTGAAGTAGTCAACCTTTCTGAGAGGCACAAAATCAGCAAAGTACAAGTAAACATTTACAATTTTACCTCAGGCAATGCAGGGGGTTCTTTACTGTTAGGGCTACAGGATTGTGGAATTCTCTACCACAAGAGGTGGTTTCTGCGGGAAGTATGGTTGCTTTCAAAAGACTCTTGGACGTACATCTCAAGGATCAGAACATTCAGGGGTATGAGAGATGATTACGGCCACACACACCTACACAGGTTGAACTGGATGGACTATTGTCTTTATTCAACCTCAACTACTATGTAACTATGTAACTATCATCCTAAAGATAGAAGCAGTTTTTTATCAAGAATGTCTTGGTACATTTTTCCATTCATCCTTCCTTCCAGGGCCGCTAATAAGGCAGTACAGCCAGCCCTCTTGTACTGGGCCCGGCACCATCAGTTGAAAAGGGGGACCCAGCCAACAGCTGAGCAGGAGGGCTGGCAGTACTGTCTCATTGCAGCCACATGTGCCCCTTCCATCTGCTGTCCGGGCCCCCATTTGCCCCCCTTCCCTAGCAGCACTTCCTCTCCTTCTCTCCCGTCGGCAGCTACTGTGAGCACAAAGGAAAAAAGGAAAATGTTTTGGGATAGAGAGTGGGGAAAGAGGCCGGTAAATATTTACTGGCCCCTTCCTTTCCTGAATGCACACAGTGAGCAATCAGTACCAATCACTCCTGTGCCCATTCATCACTGAAGCATAGTAAACTGTGTTTGTGAATGATCCTGAAGCCTTAGAGCATTTCCTATTCATTAATCCGTCCTGCTAAGGCTGCAAAGAAAGGGACTGGTAAATCTATGGTCTCAGTCACTTTCGGCCGGGGAGGGGGGGGGGCCTGTCAGGTAGACTGTATGGGGCCCCGTGATTTCTAACTGCAGCCCTGCTTCCTTCAATGATATGAAGTTTGCCAGTACTGTATGCTGAAAAACGATCCAAACCATGATATTCTCCCTTCCAAACTTTACTGTTGGTATGGTGTTTTTGGGGTGATGTGCAGTGCCATTTGACCTCCAAACATGGTGTGTATTATAGCTTCCAAAGAGTTCAATTTTGGTCTCATCTGACCAGACTATATGCTCCCAGTATTTAACAGGCTTGTATAAATGTTCTGTAGCAAACTTTAAACAAGCTTCAACATGCGTTTTCTTCAGCAATGCAGTCTTGTATGGTGAGCGTGCATCAAGGCAATGGTGGTTGAGCGCATTACTTATTGCTTTCTTTGAAACAATTGTGTCTGGTAATTCCAGTCCTCTCTGAAGCTCTCCACAAGTGGTCCTTGGCCCTTGGACAATTACTATGATAATTCTTTTAACTCCTCTGTCAGAAACCTTGCGAAGAGCACTTCGTCACTGCCAGTTTATGGTGAAATGTTGTTCTTTCTACTTTCTGAGTATGGCTCCAACAGTGCTAACTGGAAAGTTCTGAATTTTAAAAATATTTCTGTAACCAATGCCATCAGTATGTTTTGCAACAATAAAGTTATGAAGGTCTTGAGAGAGCTCTTTGCTTTTAGCCATCATGAGATGTTTCTTGTGTGACACCTCGGTAATAAGACACCTTTTTAAAGGCCATCAATTGAGACTGAACCAGCTGATATTAATTTGCACTAATAAGGGGCAGGATTGCTTTCTAATTACTGATAGATTTCAGCTGGTGTCTTGGCTTTCCATGCTTTTTTGCACCTCCCTTTCTTCATGTGTTCAATACTTTTTCCATGTGTCGTTCCATTTATTTAAACATAACTTAATTTCTGAACTCACTTGTTTTGTTTATTTGGAAACTATATTTTCAAAAGTATTGGGATGCCTGCTTTACACGCACATGAACTTTAAGGGCATCCCAGTCTTAGTCCGTAGGGTTCAATATTGAGTTGGCCCACCCTTCGCAACTATAACAGCTTCAACGCTTCTGGGAATGCTGTCCACAAGGTTTAGGCGTGTGTCTATGGAAATGTTTGACCATTCGGCCATGTTGGACGAGAAGGCCTGGCTTGTAGTCTCCGCTCTAATTCATCCCAAAGGTGTTCTATCAGGTTGAGATCAGTACTCAGGCCAGTCAAGTTTCTCCATCCAAAACTCGCTCATCCATGTCTTTATGGGCCTTGTTTTGTGCACTGGTCCAAATCATTTGGTGGAGAGGGGATTGTAGTGTGGGGCAGTGGTGTATTTAGGTTTTGTGCTGCCCTAGGCCTGACTAAACTTGTGCACCCCTCATTGAAATATGACCCACCCCTTCCTGTAAAGGCCACACCCCTTCCTGTTTATGACCAGCCCTGTCATTTGTAAACCACAAACCACAGTCTATCAGAGCCCATCAGTGCAGCCTCATCAGTGCAGCATATCAGTACAGCCTCTTCAGTGGCCATCAGTACAGCCTATCAGTGCATCATATCAGTGGCCATCAGTGCAGCCTATTAGTGCCCATCAGTGCAACATATCAGTGCCCATCAGGGCACCATATCAGTTCAGCCCCATCAGTGAAGCTTATCAGTGCCGTCTCATCAATGTAGCCTCATTAGTGCCCATCAGTGCAGTTTACCAGTACCCACCATTGGCAACTTATTAGTGGCCATCAGAGCAGCATATTAGCGACCATCAGTGCTGCCATATCAGTGCAGCCCCATCAGTTCTTTTAAGATATTTGAATTTGTGTTTTCTGCCACTGATTGTAGTCCTAGGATTATGTAACTTAATTGTATAATAAATATAAAGTCCATAGTCCTTATACAAATAAGTGAAATAATCAGTGGCAGCAAACACAAGTCCAAATTTTTTGCCGCCCCCCCCCCTACAAAGTGCTGCCCTAGGCCTTGTTGGCCTAAGCCAAGATACAACACTGGTGTGAGGATGTGTTTTAGGGATTGGGCTTGGCCCCTTAGTTCCAGTGAAAGGAACTCTTAAGGCATCAGCATACCAAGACATTTTGGACAATTTCATGCTCCCAACTTTGTGAGAACAGTTTGAGGTTGGCCCCTTCCTATTCCAACATGACTGCTGTGTGGAAGCTGTTGCTGCACCGACCAGCAGATGATAGAGTAGGGAGTGAGGCGGCAATCCTTAGATCACTCTCTCACTTCTGCATTAGCTGTCAGAAGTAAACACAGTTATCAAATGATCCTTACTTTTGGTGCTATTGAAATCTTGAGGAGTACTGACTTTTCCTCTGCCCTGGGCTCTGGGGGGCCATCTAGGGCCCTGATGGTGAACCTTGGCATGTTTTGGAACTACATTTTCCATGATGATTATGCACTCTGCAGTGTAGTTAAGCATCATTTGAAATGTAGTTCCAAAACACCTGGGGTGCCAAGGTTCGCCATCACTGATCTAGGGGGAGTCTGTGTGTGGTTGGATACAGCTCCCCCAAACCCACAGGTAGTAAGAGATAAGTTGTCACGGTCTGGGGTCAGGCACGGAGACCAGTAGCTATAGCAGTAGGGGGACTCCCACTCACCAACAGGATTGGTATACAAGCAGGTCACACTGGCAAATACTGCAAGCTCATCAGAGGTGCGAAGTCCAAGTACTAACTGGTGTTCACCAGAGCTCCTGATGGTGGAGATGGGTTTAGCTGCATGTTGGTACCAGGTCATGGTGCTCAGGATTGCTCCACCAGGAGGTGAGCAAGCTGGGGTCCAGTAGCAGATATATAGTAGCAGATAAGGATCAAACAAAATCGTAGTCAGTAAACAAACCAAACATCGGTAACAAGTAGTTGCAGGTTGGGATGAAGTTGAAGCATAGCCGAGGAACAAGCCAAGGGTCAGTAACAAGTGGTAGCAAAGATATGGACGGCAAAATTGAGATACTGGCTGGAGAGAGAACAATAATCTGGCTAACAGGAAGTGCAGAGACATGACTTAAATCAGGCAGTTCATGGGAGGAGCAAAGAGTTAAAGGTTCAAGACAAAATAGGTTCAAGGCAGGATCACTCAAGGAATTGTCCAGAGAACTGTTCAGCATCTCAGGTAGCTCAGCAGGATGAATCATTGCCAGACACAGCAGAGGTCCCAGCCCAGGTTCAAGTCCAGGCCCCGACGTACACCTAGGGAGAGATAGGTTTAGAACAGGGACAGAGTAGGGATGGCCTAGAGCACCACTAGATATTTCGTGTGTGTGGGAAAAATAACTTGTTGCCTGGATCAGCACATCCTAGTGCTCTAACACCAGCATAGGACCTGTAAAATTAAGCAATCCTCAAGCTTACTGCCGCATGTAAGGTTTGCATAACTGAACTGCATTTTTATGGAACATTACAAGTGACTTACCATCCATAAATATAATTTGGAAATATCATTACATTGTTGTACTGTTTACTATTCATTACATAAACCAGAAAATTCCTTGATGACATTGTCTGGCCTGGTCCCTTCCAATTACCGCTGCCCTGTTAGCTCCGCCCACACTCTGCTTTCTGTTTGGTTGATAAATTCAGTTTTGGTTAGCATATACAGGAAACATTTAAAATCTATTTTACCACTTAAGCTCCAGAAGATTTTACCTCCTTCATGACCAGGCCAATTTTGGCTATTCGGCACTGCACTACTATAACTGGCAATTGGGCAATCATGCAACACTGTATACATTCTTTTTCACACAAATAGAGCTTTCTTTTGGTGGTATTTGATCACCACTGAGCTTTTTATTTTTTATTATATAAACAAAAAAGTCTGAAATTTTTGAGGAAAAAAAATATTTTCTATTTTCTGTTAGAAAACATATCCAATTAAAACATTTAAAAATAAAATTTCTTCATAAATGTAGGCAAAATGTATTCTGTTACATGTTTTTGGTAAAATCCCAATAAGTATAAATTATTTATTCTGTAGGAAAGTTATAGCATCTACAAAATATAGGGTATATATATTTGAAAATTGATCAATTCTGATGTACTGACGGTGGATATCATTTCTTGAGGCCCTTAAAATGTCAGGTCAGTACAAATAGCCTCTAAATTGCCCCCTTTGAAAAGTAGACAGGTATTATTATAGAGGATTTATATAGCGCCAACAGTTTGCACAGCCCTTTAGGTATTTATTAAGAGGCATGGCAAGTTTTTTGAAGTTTTAATTTTTTTTCACAATTTTTTGGAAAATTACGAAATTAAATAAAATGTGTTTTTTTTCCACAATTTTATTTTTACATAATATGACTGGCATGGTGGTGATCAGGGACACACACTGGTGACATCATGTTAAAAAAATATATATATATTTTATTAAAATTAATTTTTACTTTTTTACTATTTAAAAAAAATATACTTTCCTCAGAGTAGTTCAATGTTGTGATGGTGGTGGTCAGGTATATATATATATTTTTTTTTTTTACACTTGATTGCTAGTACAATAAAGATCATTGTACCAGCAATGCTTTGAACTGTCATGAATAGGTACAGCTAATCACATGTTACAGGGTGATTGGGCCAGGTAGCTGTGGGCCATTAGTAAAGGAAGCAAAGCTAGTATGAATAATATTGATTCAAAACAACTTTGCTGTAAGTTCAGCTTTATTGATGTTTTTATACCCATTAATATATGGCTGAGTGGAGGATCAATTAGAAGGAGGAGGAGACATTCCTGCTGATGAGTCCCAGGAGAAATACATCCAGTCCCGTTGTGAGGGACAAAAGGGATAATAGATCAAATCAGAGCATATGATTCTCTGCCTCAGGTGGGAGCACAACCGGTGGAGGATTTGAGCACTGCATGAAGAACATTTGGCACAGTAAAAGAGTAGGAATGGTCCGAATGACACCCTGACAAAAGTGCCCATTTTGAAGGCTTATATGCAAGTAATTGGGTATACAATGGTCATGGGGGTCCAGGTACTGTCCTGGGGTACATGTATCAATAAAAAAAGTTTGTAAAAAAACATAATTTTTTTAAGGAGCAGCGATTTACTGATGCTTAAAGTAAAAGCATCAAAATGAAAAATAACAATGAAAATGAATAATTACTTTCAATATAGTGTCTGGGGGGTCCCCTTAGTCTACCTGTAAAGTGGCACATCTGTTCTGTGTATAGAAGCTGCTGCAGAAATAACTGTATTTAGAAAGCCAAAAAAAAATGACATTTCCCTTTCTTTATTTTGTAAACAACAGCTTGGGGAGCTGGGAACAAGATTAGAGATTTTTTGGATAAATTCTGGTGTCTCTTCCACAGACTTTGGATAGAAGTAACAGTGGAAATATTGGTCTTTGGGTGTCTGTGGCACCTTCACACCATAAGTTTATAGAAGTAATCTTGATGAAAGCAAGAATTGCCTTGCATTCAAAAACTGAAATGATATGCAGCTGTCAAACAGGTGCGGAAAAATTGGTCTTTGGGTGTTAATTGTAGCCATGAAACCTACACCAAAAAATTTTTTCCAGATGAAGTCAACACCCACAACATTAGGCAGCCTAGAAGTCTTGCATAGATTCCACATCCTAAAAACACTTAAGTGACATCGGCATCAGGGGCTT